>NW_016806197.1:1413073-1479700 GCF_001698545.2 Rhinopithecus bieti
CACGTAGTTCTCATGCCATGGTTTTCAGCTCCATCAGGTCATTTAAGGTCTTCTCTACACTGTTCTTTCTAGTTAGTCATTTGTCTAATTTTTTTTCAAGGTTTTTAGCTTCCTTGCAATGGGTTTGAACATCCTCTTTTAGCTCAGAGAAGTTTGTTATTACCAACCTTCTGAAGCCTACTTCTGTCAGCTCATCAAAGTCATTCTCCATCCAGCTTTGTTCTGTTGCTGGTGAGGAGCTGTGATCCTTTGGAGGAGAAGAGGTGCTCTGGTTTTTAGAATTTTCAGCTTTTCTGCTCTGGTTTCTCCCCATCTTCATGGTTTTATCTACCTTTGGACTTTGATATCGGTGACCTACAGATGGGGTATTGGTGTGGAGGTCCTTTTTGTTGATGTTGATGCTATTCCTTTCTGTTTGTTAGTTTTCCTTCTAACAGTCAGGTCCCTCAACTGCAGATGTGTTGGAGTTTGCTGGAGACCCACTCCAGACCCTGTTTGCCTGGGTATCACCAGCAGAGGCTGCAGAACAGCAAATATTGCAGAACAGCAAATATTGCTGCCTGATCCTTCCTCTGGAAGCTTCATCCCAGAGGGGAACCTGCCTGTATGAGGTGTCAGTCACTCCCTACTGGGAGGTGTCTCCCAGTTAGGCTACATGGGGGTCAGGGACCCACTTGAGGAGGCAGTCTGTCCACTCTCCAAGCTCAAACATTGTGCTGGGAGAACCACTGCTCTCTTCAGAGCTGTCAGACAGGGACGTTTAAGTCTGCAGAAGTTTCTGCTGCCTTTTGTTCAGCTATGCCCTGCTCCCAGAGGTGGAGATTACAGAGGCAGCTGATCTTGCTGAACTGTGGTGGGCTCCACCCAGTTTGAGCTTCCCCAGCTGCTTTGTTTACCTACTTAAGTCTCAGCAATGGTGGATGCCCCTCCTCCTGCCAGGCTGCTGCATCACAGGTTGATTTTAGACTGCTGTGCTAGCAGTAAGCAAGACTCCATGGGTGTGGGACCTGCCATGCCAGGCGTGGGATATAATTTCCTGGTGTGCCATTTGCTAAGACCATTGGAAAAGCGCAGTATTTGGGCAGAAGTGTCCCATTTTTCCAGGTAACGTCTTTCACGGCTTCCCTTGGCTAGGAAAGGGAAATCCCCAGACCCCTTGTGCTTCCTGGGTGAGGCAATGCCCTGCCCTGCTTCAGCTCACCCTCCATGGGTGGCACGCACTGTCCAACCAGTCCCAATGAGATGAACCAGGTACCTCGGCTGGAAATGCAGAAATCACCCATCTTCTGTGTCAATCACGCTGGGAGCTGCAGACCGGAGCTGTTCCTATTTGGCCATCTTGGGATGAAATCCTCTATTTTTAATTTTTGATGAAACTCCATGTTGTTTTCCACAGTGACTGCACCATTTTACATCTAACCAAAAGTGCATGAGGATTCCAACTTCTCCACATCCTCTCCAACATGTGTTATTTTCTGTTTTGTTTTAATATTATCCATCCTAACAGGCATAAAGTGATACATCATTGTGGTTTTGATTTACTTTTCCCTTGTAATTAATGATGTTGAACATCTCTTCCATATGCTTCTTGACCATTTGTATATCTTCTTTGGAGAAATGCCCATTTAGGTCATTTACCCATTTTTAAATCAAGCTTTTTGGTTGTTATTGGGTTGTCAGAGTTTTAAAAATATATTCCAGTTATCATCCCCTTTTCAGGTATGTGGTTGGCAAATATTTCCTCCCATTCTGCAGGTGGCCTTTCCACGCTGCTGATTTTTTCCTTTGTTGAACAGAAGTTTTAAAGTTTGATGTAGTCCCATTTATTTTTACTTTTGTTGCCTGTGCTTTTGGTGACATATTCTTAAATTGTTGCCAAATCCAGTGTCATGAAGGTTTCCTCCTATGTTTTCTTCTAAGAGTTTTATAGTTTCGGGTCTTACCTCTAGGTTTCTAACTAATTTCAAGTTAATTTTTGTGTATGGTTTAAGAAAAGGGTCTAACTTTTTCCTTTTACATATGAATATATAATTTTCCTAACCAAATTGTTAGAGAAATTATCCATTCCCCATTGTGTAGTCTTGGTATCTTTGTCAAGGATTTTTTGACCACAGATGTGAAGGGAACATTTCTGGGCTCTCTATTCTGTTATATTGGTCTATATGTCTGTCTTTATGCCAGTACCATACTCTTTTGATTGGTGTAATTTTGTAATATGTTTTGAAAACAGTATGTATGAGGCCTCCAGCTTTTTTCTTCTTTCTCAGGATCATTATGGCTATTCAGGGCGTTTTGCAATTCCATTTGAATTTCAGGATTGTTCTTTCTGTTTCTGCAAAAAGTGCCATTGGGATTTAGGTAGTGATTTTATTTATGTTTATTCCTACATGTTTTGCTCTTTTTAATGAAATTGTAAATGTAATTGTTTTCTTATTTTCTTTTTTGGATTTTTCATTGTTAGTGTATAGAAATACAACCAACTTTTGTGTGTTGATTTTGTATTTTGCAGCTTTGCTAAATTTGTTTATCTGTTCTAACAATTTTTGTATGTGTGTATGTGTGTAATCTTTAGAGTTTCTACAAATTTGATCACATCTTCTGTGAACAGAGGTAATTTTGCTTTTTTTTTTACAATTTGGATGCCTTTTGTTTCTTTTTCTTGCCTAATTGCTCTATAAGACTTCTAGTACAATGTTGAATAGAAGTGATGAGAGTAAGTATCTTTGCCTTTCTCCTAAGCTTAAAGGAAAGTTTTCCATGTTTCACCATTGAGTATGATGTCAGCTTTAGTTTTTTCATATATAGTCTTTATTATATTTATATGTTCCTTCCATTCATATGTAAGTGTTTTGTCATAAAACAGTATTGAATTTTGCCAAATGCATTTTCTACATCAATTGAGATCATCATGTGATTTTTATTGTTCATTCTGTTAATGTGGTATATTACATTGATTGATTTGTGTATGTTGAACCATCCTTGCATACTAGAGATAACTCCTACATGGTTTTGATGTATAATCCTTTTAATGTGCTGTTAAATTTAGCTTGTAAATATTTTGTTGAGGATCTTTGCATCAATATTCATCAACAATATTGGTCTGCAGCTTTCTTTTCTTGCACTATCTGCCTAGCTTTGGTGTCAGGTAATGCTGGCCTCATAAAATGAGTTTAGTAGTGTTCTCTTCTCTTCAATGTTTTTTGGAAAAAATTGAGAAGGATTGGTATGAATTCTTCTTTAAGTGTGTGTAGAATTCTCCAGTAAAACCATATGGTCCATATGGCTTTACTTTGTGGGGAGATATTTGATCAATGATTCAATCTTTTTACTAGTTATAGGTCTGTTCAGATTTAATATTACATCATGCTTCAGTCTTGGTATGTTATATTTTTCTAGGAATTTATTCATTTCTTCTATGTTATCCTATTTTGTTGTCATATAATTGTCCATAATAGTCGCTTATTATCATTTTATTTCTGTGGTATCAGTTGTAATGTCTCTTTCATTTCTGATTTAAATTGGTTGAGTCTTCTCTCTTTTTTCTTAGGCTAGCTACAGTCTTGTCAATTTTGTTGATCTTCTCAAAAAACAAACTCATTTTTTAATTTTCCTGTTGTTATTCTATTATCTATTTCATTTCTTTCTGCTCTAATCTTTATTATTTCATTTTTTCTTCTAATTTTGGATTTAATTTGCTTGCCTACTTCTAGTTTCTTGAGGTGTAAAGTTAGTTTATTTGCAAGCTTTGTTATTTCTTAATGTAGGTGTTTACCACTATAAACTTTCCTGTTAGTACTGCTATTGCTGCATTCCACAAGTTTTAGTATGTTGTGTTTTTATTTTTATTTGTTTCAAGACACTTCTAACTTCTCTTGTGATTTCTTCTTTGACTCATTGGTTGTTCAAGAGTGTGTTGTTTAATTCTCACATGTTTGTGAGTTTCCCAGTTTTCCTTTTGCTATTAATGTTTAGTTTCATTCCATTGTGGTTGGAAAAAATACTTGATATGATTTCAGTCTTCTTAAATTTCTTAAGGCTTGCTTTGTGACCAAACATGTGATCTATCTGGGAGAATGTCCTATGTGTGCTTGAGAAGAAAGTGTATTCTGGTTCTGGTGGATGGAGTGTCTGCATTTGTCTGTTAGGTCTAATTGATCTACAATATTGTTCATGTCCTCTGCTTCTTTATTGATCTTTTGTCTGGTTGATCTATCCATTATTGAAAGTGTGGTATTGAAATGTATAATTATTGTGTTACTGTCTATTTTCTCAAGTCTGTCTGTCAATGTTTGCTTCATATATTTGGTTGCTCTGAAGTTAGATGCATACATATTTGTGATTGCTATATCTTCATGGAGAATTGACCCTTTTATCATTACATAATATTCTTTGCCTCTTGTGACAAATTTTGACATAAAGTCTATTTTGTCTGATATAAATATGTTCACACTTGCTCTATTTTGGTTACTATTTGCATAGAAATATTTTTTCCATCTTTTCACTTCGGCCTAGGTGCATTCTTAAATGTAAAGTGAATCTCTATAGAAAATGCATAGTGGCATCTTATTTTTTTAATCCATTCAGCCACTCTATGTCTTTTGATTGGAGAATGTAATTTATTTATTTATTTATTATTTTATTTTAGTTTTGGAGATGGAGTATCACTCGGTCACCCAGGCTAGAGTGCAGTGGTGCCATCTCAGCTCACTGCAACCTTCTCCTCCCAGGTTCAAGTAATTCTCCTGCCTCAGCCTCTCAAGTAGCTGAGACTACAGGTTAGCCCCACCACACCCATCTTATTTTTTGTATTTTTAGTAGAGACGAGGTTTCACCATGTTAGCCAGGATGGTCTCCATCTCCTGACCTCATGATCCGCCCACCTCAGCCTCCGAAAATGCTGGGATTACAGGCATGAGCCACTGAGCCCAGCCAATTCATTTACATTTAAAGTAATTATTGATTGGAATGACTTACTATTTCCATTTTGTCAATTGTCTTTTGTCTGTTTTGTAGTTATTTTGTCTCCTTTTTCCTCTCTTGCTGCTTTCATTTGTGTTTTGTTAATTTTTTTTAATGCTTTGATTATTTTCTTGTTTTCTTTTGTGTATCTACCATATGTATTTCCTTTGTGATTACTATGGGGCCCAAAAAAACATCTTACAGTTGTCATAATCTATTTTAAGCTGATAACAATTCCAGTTGCATACAAAAACTCAACTTTTTCATCCCTCCCAACTTTATGTTGTTGATGACATAAATTAGCACCATCATCCCTCTGCATTTGTGGGTTCCACATCTATGCATTCAACCAACTATAGGTCAAAAACACCTCCACAACAATAAAAATAATACAAATATTAAAACAATACAATATAGCAACTGTTTACAAAGCATTTACATGTAGTAGATTTAAGTAATAAGTAATCTATTAACATATAGGTTATCTAGAGATAACATAAATCACACTGGAGGATGTGCATATATATGCAGTACTACACCATTTTAAATAAGGGATGTGAGCATTTGTGGATTTTGATATCTGCGAGGGTTCCTGGAACCAATTTCCTGTGGCTACTGAGGTATGACTGTATTTTTATATTTTGTGTTTATTAACATAGTTGATAGTTGTAGCTATTTTTTATGCTTTCACATTTTAAATTCTATACCAGAATTTAAAGTGATTTATGTACCAGCATTACAGTGTTATAGTATTCTGTATTTGTGTCTATATTTATTTACTAGCAAGCTTTATATTTTTGTATGCTTTCATGTTGCCATCTTATGTCCTTTCATTTCAACCTGAAGGATGCCCTTTAGCCTTTCTTATAAGGCAGATCTAGTGGTGATGAACTTTCTTGGCTTCTGTTTATCTGAGAAAATCTATTTCTCCTTTATTTTTGAAGGACATTTTTACAGTAAATAGTATTCTTGGTTGACAGTTTTATTCCTTCAGCACTTGGACTATATCATCCTATTCCCTTCTGGCCTCTAAAGTTTCTGCGGAGAAATCCACTGATAATCTTACAGGAGCTCCCTCATATCTAACAAGTCACTGTTTTCTTCCTGCTTGCAAGATTCTCTTTCTAATTTTTAACAGTTTGATCATAATGTGTCTCAGTATAGGCCTCTTTTGTTCATCTTATTTAGAGTCCTTTGAGCTCCTTCAATTTTAATGTCCATTTTTTTCCTTTAGATTTGGGAAGTTTTCAGCCACTATATTTTAAAATAAGCTCACTGTCTACTTCTCTCTCACTGCTCCTTCTGAAACTCCCATTATTCATATATCTGTCAACTTGATCACGGGCCATAAGTCCCTTTTGCTTTCTTCACTTTAATTTTGTGTTTTGATCTTCTGACTCAATAATTTCAAATGGCTTGTCTTCAAGTTTGTTGTTTCTTACTTCTGCTTGATCAAGTCTGTTGTTGACTCCCTCTAGTGAATTTTTCAATTCAGTTATCAAATTCTTTACCTCCAGAATTTTATTAATTAATTAATTAATTAATTAATTTATTTATTTATTGAGACAAGGTCTCACTCTGCCACCCAGACTGGAGTGCAGTGGCACAATCATAGTTCACTGCAGCCCTAACCTCCCAGGCTTAAGCAATATTCCACCTCAGCCTCTTGAATAGCTAGGACTATAGGTGCATGCCACCATGCCTGAGTAATTTGTTTTTTAATTTTTTGTAGAAATGGGATCTTCCTATGTTGCATAGGCTCAGAATTTCTTTTTGTTTTTTCTCCATAGTTTCCATCACTTTATTAATTTCTCATTTTGTTCGTGCATTGTTTTCTTGTTTTTGTTTAGTTATCTGTCTGCACTCCCTTTTAATTTATTGAGTTTTTTATGACAGTAAGTTATTCATATATCTCTATTTCTTATTAAGTTTTTATTTTTTGTTGTTGTTGTTTGTTTGTTTGTTTTAGATAAGGGGCTCACTATGTTGCTACCCAAGCTGGTCTCAAATTCCTGGGCTCAACTGATCCTCCTGCCTCAGCCTCCCAAGTAGTTGGGACTACAAGTATGTGTCACTATGCTTGGTTTATCTCTGTTTCTTTAGGGTCAGTTTCTGGAGGTTTAATTTTCTCCTTTGACTGAGCTGTGTTTCCCTGATCTTTGTATGCCTTGTTATCTTCTGTTGAGACCTTGGCATTTGAAAAATCAGCCACCTCTCCTAGTCTATGTGGTCTGGTTTGTACAGGGAAATCTTCCACCATTTGACCCAGCTAGAGGTTCTAGAGATCTTGCAAGGCTTTTCTGTGATATGTTCTTTCTGGGCTTGTGCATGTGTGTCATCTCCTAATTGAAGAGGTTTGCCGGTTTCTAACTGTGAACTCCTCCTATTGCCTATCTGTGGCAGTGCAGACTCTCATGCGGGACCAAGCCACGATTATTGTCTTTGTTCTCAGTGATCCCTAACCCAGTGCCCTGTTCCTGTCACCACTTTGATCCAGACAAGACAAAAAGCAGTCTCTCAGGCAGTTCCCTCCAAAAGTCAGACTTAACACATATTCTGCTCTTCTCTTTCTCTCCCTGGGGAGAACTTGGGATTTGGAAGTTTTCTTCAAATCATACAGTGCTGTGTAGAGAGGAGGGACTTTAGTGAGTGAGTGCCACGAATTTTCCTGCTGTGCTTTGATTCAGTTGGCTTCATGTTTTCCTGGAATTCAGGAGCCTCTTACCTCGTTTTTGGATTTTTCACAAAGGCAGCTGGTGTGTGTGTTGTTGTGTCAGTGTCTCTGAAGAGGAAGGAGAGCCTGGGACTTCACATTCTGCCATATTGTTGATGCCACTCTTTTGACCTGAATTATTTGAAAGCAAATCCCAGACATTGTATAATTTCATCCATAAACATTTCAGAATGTATCCCTAAAAGAAAATTATTATTGGTATATGCAACAGAATTAACAAAAATTCCTTAATACTATCAAATTTCCAACTACCATGAACATTTTCCACTTTTTCCAAGATTGTTTATTAAAACTTAGTTTGTTGAAATCACACTCTAAACAAGGTCTTAATTGCACTTAGCTGACATGTCCTTTAAGTCTCTTTTCATCTTCTGGTTCCTCCTGACTCTCTTTTGTTCTTATAATGTATCTACTGAAGAAATCAAATTATTACGTAAAATTTCCATAATTATGTAAATTTTTATGTAAAATTTCCCACACTCTGGATTTTTAATGCATTCCTATAATGTCTTTTAATGTATTCCTCTGTCCCCTGTATTTTCTATAAACTGTTAGTTAGATTTAGAGGCTTGATGAAATTCAGGTTTATGTACTACCTATTATATCACATCAGGAGATTGAATTATCTGACTACCCCTCTTTTCTGTGATGTTAGGTTTGATTAATAGGTCTAGGCATTGTCAGACAGATCTGTTCATATAATGTTTCCCATTGGCTACTCATCTGATAGTTTAGCAGACATTAATAATCATTGGCTCCACTGATTGTTTTATTTGGGATTTTCAAATGGCGACATGCTACTCTACCATTCCTTGCAGAAGCACATTCATAAGAACAAGGTAATATTCTATAAGCTTCCATCATCTCATATAAAATGGGGATGATAACACCACCTTACCTTACCTTATACCTTGGATGGATGCATAAAGCATTTGGTAGGCTGATATCACTACATAAATGTATGGTAGACACCATAGTTGATCCCCCAAGATGCATTCCGCTTTAGAGGGTGCACAGAAATCAATCATGCTAGTAACTGATCTGAGAATGGGCTTGTGACCCTACCCTCATGGCTGAGTCATGAGGGGATGCTCCTGAGAAGCTCCTGGGGAAAGGTCTTTTCTTGCTAGATAAAGCCATAGGAAGAGACAAATAACTTTTCTTTTTCTCAGAATAATGCCATATCTGGAAATATCACTACCAACCTTACTACTACACCAAGGAGATACTCAATGACGCCAGTAATCTGATGAATCAACTAACTCTAAAGCCCATCATTTTAAGGAATCTCCCATCATGAGAGGAGAAAATATTCATTGCTGCTAGCTAGTTTGAGTTGGGGTTTCTGTTGCAATGGAAAACATTCTAATCAGTACAAAAAATCAAGAATGATAATGGTGGTAATGGTGATGAATATAGCATTACTTTAAAAACCACCAGGATAGATACTGATATTAGAGGTGTTCAGTAAAATTTGAACTGGTAAACATTTACTGTCAGTCAATCCTTCTTGTGTATATACCCTGTATAAAGCATCGTACAAAATGCTAATGAAATTTTGCACAGAGAGCTTTCTAAGAATGAGCTATATATGACTTCTAATTTAAAGTCATCAGTTCTGCCTTCTGTGCTGGGAAAAGGTACCAGCTCATAACTTTATGGTCTTTCCCGAGTTTGGTTTTCTCTTTTATGTGGGACAATCTTGAAATTTCTTTGTAGGGTAATAACATTTATGAGTGGAGGAAGCACTGAATTCACTCGCAACTCAGGAAAGTTTACATGACTTCCTAAAATTGTAACTTCCCATACATGGCTTGTGAGACACTGTCAAAAGCATTTTTAAAATGTACAGTGTCTTTCTCATTTGAGGAATATTTTTTGAAACACAAAATAATGTGACGCATCCTAAAAAATACATTTAAATCCCAGCAATATCCTGTATGCATGCAATCTTACATATTTGATGAAGCAGCTCCTCATCTTAGATTTGAATAGAAAACTGCATATTTTAAAAAATGTAAAAGAATGAATCAGAAAGTCTTTAAGATAATTCTTAAACCTCTAAAATGCTACCGAGAGGTCTCACTATTAAGAGCCAGGCTGGATATGGGGAGTGCTAGAAATTACCACCTAGCAGAAAATATTAAAATTCATCTCCTTGTCTGGGGAGGGGAATAGTAGAGACACAGCTCAAACGAAGAGAAAGAGCTGAATCAGAAAAGGGCAGTAGATATGAATGTAGAAAATGGAAAAGAAAGGTGGGAGTGGGAACCAGGTCTTGGCTCCAGAGAATCTCAACCTGCAGGGTTGAGAAACAGGTGAAACATTAAAATAGACATTTGGAGTCTCTAGAAAAAGAATCAAACCAAAGACTAAATGCAGGGCACATTACCCAAGATACATCAAGAGAGAAGAAAAGCCTTATGTTTAGGACAGAGAGATAGAGGCAAACAGGGTTAACAGGGTTACAGTGAGAAGGTCGGGGAAACCCAGCTAGGATGAGGAAGTGGCTCTATGATTGGTACGGATTTTACTTTAAAACAGTATGGTGATCCTGGGACACGTAAGGAAATGGCCTTACTTTCCAAAACCCTGGCAATGGGGTGACTAAGAAAGGGTAACGAGTGTAGGAATGGGTGAATCCTGGGATGAGTCAAGACTCCCAAAGCATAAAGTCTGCAGAAAGAAAGATGCTGTCTTTGTATTTAAGATGGAATCAATCCAGTTAGCATGTAGAAATGGGAGTGCTAGAGTCAGGTTCCAGGAGAGCAAGGTATCAGACCAATGTTTAATGGCAGAAGGAATGTGGGTAGGGTCAAGAACTCAAAAAACCAACTAGAAGTCAAAACCTTGTAAGAGTAATCTTAAGTAAAGGTCCAGGGAGAAATCTTAAGTCAAGGTCATTAAGCATTAACAAGAGAGAAAGGGCCAGTGTTACTCCTCTGTCAGAACAGGTAACGGCTATGGATGGATGTCTACCTGCCAGAGGACCTCCTTCGGAGGTGTGGTTCCCCGCCACGGGTGCCTTCCTGTCAACCCTAAAGTCCTGGGTGTTAAGAAGAGTAGATAGCATTTTTGACCCCTAAATCATTATGCAAAGAACACACATGGGATTGGCCTTGGAAATTCTGGCAAATGTGACAAAGTATCTGGCTAGGACTGGGCAGGGAAATCCTTCATTTGGGCCTCAAGGTCCACTCCTCACCCGCCTTGGACCTGCTGGGTGATTAGGGAGGGTGACTGATATAAATGGCATCCATTGTCCTCTGGCTTCTGGTTGGTTCAGTCATTAAAGGATGCCAGCAGGAGGGTAAAGAGTGAAGGAAGGGTATTTAATCCCTCAGCGTCTTCTCTGCTGAGTCACTGCCTCTACAGAAGGCCACAATCCACATCAGACAACTCACACTTGTACTTCCCATGTGCTCCCCACCCTACACCCACTCAACATCACTCCCCCCCCTTGCTCCCATTCAAGTCCAGGTGTGGTCAAGCTCCTGCTGTTAAGAGCCACAGGTACTGCCCCATGCCTTATGGTTTTTCCTAAACTCTGTCCTCACCTTTGTAAAGAATCCCTTTATTAAACTCTGTTCAGTCACCCAGCACTGAATGGGCCATGAGACAGGATTCCGACTGATACACTGACTAAACTCACCATTGGCAGTAAAGTTGTTTTTGTATTTCTTTACTTGCAGGCAGATTTTTAAGAGGAACTGGTGTAGTGGTTTCCTAGCTTGTGACAAAAAAGAAAGGACAAGATGACCTCCTTGTAGGAGTCAGTGAGCAGTAAAACCAGGGCCCTCTGCCTCCACATCCTGCCATGGTGATAACAAGAAAAAGCAGCCTAGGTCAGGCATGGTGGCTCATGCCTGTAATCCCAGCACTTTGGGAAGGCCAAGGTGGGCAGATCACTTGAGGTTGGGAGTTCAAGACCAGCCTGGCCAACATGGTGAAACCCCGTCTCCACTAAAAATACAAAAATTAGCTAGGCATGGTGGCAGGTGCCTGCAATCCCAGCTTCTCAGGAAGCTGAGGCGGACAATCACTTGAACCTGGGAGGCAGAGGTTACAGTGAGCCGAAATCGCACCACTGCACTCCAGCCTGGGTGACAGAACGAGGCTCTGTCTCAAAAAGAAAAAAAGGAAAGAAAAGAAAAGAAAAAGAAAAAGCAGCCTAGAGACACGGCACAGACTCGGGAGACTGCCATCTCTCTGCCAGGCAGGCCTATTCCTGCCCCCAACGCCTGTGTCAATGGCACTGCTGTAGCCAGAACACTGGAGCCCCAGTACTGCTGGGAGTGCAGAAAGCAGCAGCAAGTTGTGAGTGAACAGAGACGTGTTTTGTTGCTGCTTTTACACAACCTGTTAGAGCTACTCTTTGGCAAAACTCTGTTACTGGGAGAGATGGATTCTCTGCTGCCAGCAACCACATGCATTCAGAAAATCAACTCCGGGAAAAAGAACCAGAGGCCAGTAGTGGACTCTGTCTTCTCACAGCCATCTTCATCTTTACATTCTAGAATCTGTATTTCTGCTGAAGGTTGGTGATTTGTTTTTCTAAGACCACCAGAGCGAGTACTAAAGAACCAGCAAGTAGGCAAGGCTAGGAGCAAAACTGCAAATTTATTTTTTTGGTCACCTAGCTTCAGGGAAGAAGGTGTGTGGGTGAGGTCCGTCAGTCTCCGGCAAAGGAGGCCGAGGGAGTCGCCAGGTGGAGCTCTCCGGCGAAGTTCCTGATGCAGTCCCGACAGGAGTGGGGGCTGAGGAAGTTCGCGGGCTGCGCCTGCCGCAAGCGGCTTTTCTAGGAGTGGGAAGGCAATAGGCGGGACATGGGCCTGTCGGGGGGCGTTCAGTAGGTGCAGCCAGGTAAATCTTGGTCTCTTCGGATTGACGTCACCTGGCGCATGCCCAGTTGATCTGCACCTTCCAGGGCGCCGGCTACATTTTCGCGCCACGGGAAAAGTTGGTGATGAAGAACCCAGAAGTGCGCCATCTTGCCTCCGTTCGTCCAAACAGTAGGCACACCCTGACTCCCTGATATTTAGCAAGACTCCCTTGTGTCTCTTCAGTGACTTCCACAAGAAACTTTATTGCTGTAAAAGGATATCATTGACTCAGTGGTGAATATTCATCAATGAATATTCCTCAAGCTTAGTTAGAAGCAACATCTTATGTATGGATCATTCTACAGTCAGCTTGGTTCTCAAAGATCTGCTCTGAGGATTCCTGTCCACTCTTCCTAACCTAAACTTCCCAACCTAAATTATCCAATCTTTTCAGATAGCCCACATCTACTAGCTGACTGTCAGGTTACTTTATACTGTGTAGACCATTCTTCCATCTATCCATTCATTGATTCATTCATTCAATGAATATGCATCGTTTGCTAAGTACTGGGTCTGTATTCAGTTATAAGAAGAAATAAAGCCACCGGTTCCTTACTGGAAGAGCTCCAATCATGTTTGGGAAAAGGACAAGTCAGTAACTGCCTGGAACCCAGGGAGCCTTTGAACAAAGGGCTGACAGAGGAGGAAACAACTGCTTCTGCTGGGTTGGGGATGGGGCCGCGGGTGTCAGCAAAAGCTCACATGGAGCCTGGTTGAGACAGTGTGTCAACATTGGAGTGACACCATTTGAACTGGGTTATGAAAGATGAATGGGATCTTACCAGTCAAAGAAAGGGAAGGAGAACACTAAAGACAACAGGAATAGCATGAGTGAAGGTGTAAAAATATGCTTCACCAACTCATCCCTAGTCCTTCGCTTCCCTAACAGCCTCTAAACAGTGGGGCCCTTGGGCCTTGGTCCTGGGTTCCTGTGTGTCTTGCATAATGTGTTCTCATTAGTGAACACATCGATCTTGTGCATTAAATCTCTGTGCTGGCACCTCCAGAACGCTCCTCTGTGTTCCAGGCTCATGTATGCAATTGTTGAGTTGCCTTTCCCACTTGGATGTCTGTAGGCATCTTAAGATGATCCTGTCAATAAGGGGCAACACGGTTCTGAAGAAGTATGAGTCTTCTTTTGTTCTTCCCTCAATTTACCTGTGGGTCCTGTTGGCAATACTGCCAAAATATGCCTCAAATCCATTTATTTTCCTTCCACTTTCACTGGCACTCCTCATGTCTAAGCCATCTTCCTATGTTGTCTGGACTACTGAACGAGTATGAAGACTGGTTTCCCCAGTTCTATTTTGTTCTCCATACAGTATATAGGCTGAAGGTTTTAAAGCATAATTATTGTACTCCTTCTTAAAACCCTTTAATGACTTCCTATTGTCCTTAAAATACCCCTCAAGCTGTCTCGTGAAGGCTGCAGGATCTCACTCTGTCCACCTCTGTCAGGTACCTAGGACCTACCAGGTGCTGCGTCTCCTCCTCCAGAGCTCTCTCTGGCTGCCTCCTTCTCACCCCTCATGTTTTTTTTTTTTTTTTTTTTTTTTTTTTTTTTTTTTTTTTTTTTTTTGAGACGGAGTCTTGCTCTGTTGCCCGGGCTAGAGTGCAGTGGCCGGATCTCAGCTCACTGCAAGCTCTGCCTCCCGGGTTTACGCCATTCTCCTGCCTCAGCCTCCGGAGTAGCTGGGACTACAGGCGCCCGCCACCTCGCCCGGCTAGTTTTTTTGTATTTTAGTAGAGACGGGGTTTCACCGTGTTAGCCAGGATGGTCTCGATCTCCTGACCTCGTGATCCACCCGTCTCGGCCTCCCAAAGTGCTGGGATTACAGGCTTGAGCCACCGCGCCCGGCCACCCCTCATGTTTTAACTGTAACGTTTCATCCTCAGAAGGGTTTGACCATGTTGCCTAAAATACTGCCCTGTCCACTGACTCTCCATGATATCTCCTTGTTGATTCCTTTATAAGTATCACGTGGATTTTTAGCTTAAAACATGTGTGCCCCCCTCACTGAAATGTAAGCTCCCCAAGGGTGGGAACCCTGACTGTCTAGTGTTCCATCGTATTCCTAGGGCCTAGCTCAGTGCCTGGCACAGGGCAGGTTGTACATAAATAGATGTTGGTGAAGATGAATAAAATGACGGCTTTTCCTCTCTTGGCTAGCCCTAGATCCTCATCATTGAATCCTTACTCCCTTCCAGGAGCACCCTCCTGTAACTTCAATCCTGCACCAGGTTCCACACAAACGGACTGAGGCAGGAACTAGTTTCTTTCCAGGTTCAGATGTGGGACAAACATCACAACATTCGGAGCTCAAAACTTTGCTGCAAATTTAGAGAAGATCCAGTGACCATGGGAATGTCTCCTAGATTTTTTTGAATCTCAATTGAAACTTTTCTCCATTTTTCTGCTCCCCAATTCTCCTCTATCCCATGGACAAGGGTTCATGATGGCTCAGGGCAGTACTGACCTACTGCCTTGGCTTATATATCTGACAGGTTGGGTCAAAGTGCTTTCAGTAAGAGAAAAAGAAGGATGAAAGAACTGGTGATTTAACTGCCAACTGAGGAAGGCCACAGCCTGACTCTTGCTCTCACCTGACCCAGCTCAGTAGAAAAGGAAGGCAAAAATAAAGGTAAAACATGAGTGGGCAGATAGGACAGGGTAACAAATGTTAATATTATTTGCTCCCCTAGCAACACTATGAGTAGCCTTCTGCTGGTTCCATTTCTACTTCTAAATTTTAAAAAATTATTTTTAATTTTCAAAATGATTTTAATAGACTTGAGAAGAGGGAGATAGCTGTTTAGGTAACGCGCCATTCAATACCATGTTCAGTCCAACTATTAGCTGATATTCTACTTTCTCAATTCATGTTTATCACAATCCATTGACTGTACATGTGCACAGTGTAGTTTATGGTGGTTCATCCTTTTTATTTATTTATTTATTTATTTATTTATTTATTTATTTATTTATTGAGACAGAGTCTTGCTCTTTAGCCCAGGCTGGAGTGAAGTGGTGTGATCCTGGCTTACTGTAACCTCCACCTCGCCAGGTTCAAGCGATTCTCTTGCCTCAGCCTCCCGAGTGGCTGGGATTACAGGTGCCTGCCACCACACCTGGCTAATTTTTTGTATTTTTCTAAGTAGAAATGGGGTTTCGCCATGTCGGCCAGGCTGGTCTCGAACTCCTGACCTCAGGTGATCCACCTGCCTCAGCCTCCCAACGTGTTAGGATTACAGGCAGTAGCCACCATGCCCGGCCCGGTGGTTCATCCTTCACTGGGTAATATTATATGCTGTGTAATAAGCATAGCAGGCACAAGGGAATTAAGGATGAATTTGACACCCTATCTGTTTCTAAGGAAGTTCAAAATGCAGGCAAACATGTAAATGACTAATTAAAACAGTATCGTGCCTGCAATGGTAGGAATGTGTGCAAGGAAGAAAAAGGGCGAGTGTACTTGGCACACAAGAGAAAGATAAGTAATTTTTGGCCAGAGATTGGACTGAAACACTTTGTAACGTGGTCTCTGAATTCTCTGAGACTTCTCCCCTCGAGAGAGCATGTCTGAGTCCCCTGTCCTTCAGCCTCGATCTTGTGACTGCTTGACTGATAGAATATGACAGAAGTGATGCCATGTTGGTTTCTAAGCCTGGGAAGGCCCAAGGAACTGTCAACTTCCAATTCCTGCTTCTTAGGTCACTCGCTCTTGGAAGCCACCACATGATTGGAGGAAGCCCAAAGTAGCCCACCTGGGGTGAACACACGGTGAAGCTGAGACACTGTGAAGACAGGGATGTGGCCGGTCTCCACCTGCTCCAGCTCCTCACTGTTCCAGCTTCAACCACTGTCTGACTGGTCCCCACTGAGGAGTTCTTCTGCTGGTCTCACTGGGGTGTCTCGTACAAATGCACTCAGTGGGTGGCAGGGCTGGAGTCATGTGAAGGCCGGACTGGAACAGAGGGACATCTGGCTTCTCTCCATCTCCATGCAGACTCTGTGCCTTCCATGTGGCTACCCCGCCTTCCTCACAGCATGAAGGTATCAGGCTAATTGGGCTTTTTCACAGTAGCTGGCTTCTCCAAAGTGGGAGTTGCAAGGAACAGGACAGAAGCTGCGAAGTCCCATGCCCTAGACTTGAAAGCCTCTCTGCCAGCCCAGATTCAATGCCGAGGGCGCTATACAAGGGCGTGGCTACCAGGAGACATGGTTCAATGAAAGGGGCATCTTGGAAGATTAAGTGGCAGCTAAGCTATTATCCTGTAGATAATGAGGAGTCATTGAGGCTTTTAAGCAGGAGAGGGATTTGATTTCAGTTTTGTTTCAATCATTCTGGGACTAAGTGAACTAGATTGGGAAGGAATGACCCATTTCCTTTCTGGCTGACACCAAAGATACGTGGGGAGGCCTGGAGACCTCTCCTGGAGACCTCTCAAATGCCTGGAGGGGGTACAGAGCCCACATCCCTGTGGTCCCAAAGCAGTGAGTCTCCATCCATATAAATAGAGCAGCAAGTGCTACATCAAGAGAGAAGCTTCACATGATTTAAATTCTCTCGGCCACATTCCGACATAACTCCCTGATATCCCAGAGGAAGCAAAGAAATGGGAAACTATTAAAAATAGGGTCGGGGCCAGGTGCAGTGGCTCACGTCTGTAATCCCAGCACTCTGGGAGGCCAAGGTGGGTAGATCACGAGGTCAGGAGATCGAGACCATGCTGGCTAACACAGTGAAATCCTGTCTCTACTAAAAATTACAAAACAACAGCCAGGAGCGGTGGCAGGCACCGGTAGTCCCAGCTATTCAGGAGCCTGAGGCAGGAGAATGGCATGAACCCAGGGGGCGGAGCTTGCAGTGAACCGAGATGGTGCCACTGCACTCCAGCCTGGGCAACAGAGCAAGACTCCATCTCAAAACGACAACAACGACGACAACAACAAAAACAAAACAAAACAGGGTCGGTAGAACGTGAAACCAGCTATATAAATTGTACACCATATGTCTTGGCTCTATTTGTTGCATGACAGTGTGGATGTGGTAATGAGGGGCGGTGGCAGGTCAGTGGAGGTGGTGCTAAACTAGAAACTAAAAGCAAGAAACAATTGTGACTCCTATCCCATGACAGGAGTCTGCACCTCATCTTCACACCAAGCTGGCAGGTTGTGCTTTTGAGGAGGAGGAGGAAGTCGCCCAACCCCTGGGACTTAGGGTGATAGGAGTACTGCGGCCCAACTGTAGGAGTACTTAGCCCAACTGGGACTTAGGAGTACTTAGGAGTACTTAGCCCAACAAGGACTTAAGAGCAGACATTGGCGGGAGTGGAAAGGCTGCCCACATCATCACACACCTGTTGGATACCAAGCCCTGGCTCACTTCATTACAAATATTATTTTGTTTAATTCTCAAAAGAGCCATCCAGGGCAGAAATCACCGTCGTGTTTTTTGAGATGAGGAAGCTGGAACATAACTCCCCCAGATCACTCCCCTTACAGGAACAGAAACACTGGCTTCTGACCCCACATCCATGCTATCTCCTACATGGTTTTGTTATAAGCTCCTCTTCAGCATTTTGTTGTCAGAGTGTTGGCAAATGACAAATAAAAGGACTTAACAGCTGAGGGTAGTTCCCTGACTGTCATATTGTCACCCTGGCCACAAGAAGTCTGACGACAGCTTTGAGCTACAGGGATGCAAGCCCAGAACTTAAAATTCTTTTATTTTATCAGCTCCCTTTAGGGAAATAAATCCTTCTAATCTTCTATATAAGAATTCTCAGTGGACGTCAGCTGGAAAAACTGGCAAGTGCCACTTTTATGGCTTCGATTTCTCTTTTTTCTCCAAATGTCTCTATTGCATGGACTTTTGCATAAAACAAAGTTGGCAGGACCAGAGGTTTTCAGCAGTTCCAGTTGCACTAGGCTGCAGTGGGTGTTCATCGCCATGAAACTGGGGCATTTACAGCCCAGCAACACTAAATCTTGTTCAATGCAGCTCAGAATTCTCAGAGAGGCTGGAAAGTCACACAAGTGTCAGTCATTCATAGTGGCTTCAGGGTACCTTGCGTATCATTCAGTGTCCAGCCAGGAGACTGAAGTCACACCAGCTATTTTAACAGAGACCATTTAGCATAAAGACCCGTTAACTAGAAACTGAGGAACTGAAAAAGCAAAATGGGAACACTAAGATATCACAGAGGTAGCAACAGCAGGAAGCAGCTCCCTCCCCTAGGACTAGAGGTGGAGGTTATTAAAGCTTAGAAGCTTGAAGAAGAGGCCCCACAGTGCTGGGATGCAGACTTCTGAGGAGGGGCACCAGCTGACTGGTTCAGGCATCTCTCACAGGGCAAGATGAAGCTGGTTCTGAGTGCTGGAAAAGCTGCAGACTAGGTCCGGCTGTTACTACTGCAATGAACTGCTGCTGCCTGCATGAAGAGATGAGGCTGAAATGACATGGCAGGAACAGGAAGCAAACTGGAAGGAAACAGGAAGGAGCCAGGTCCCCTTTTCCACCTCCAAAGCACAACCTCCCTCTAGCATCATCTATTGGCAAAGTCCATCAGAGAAGTCTCTGGCAAGGTAAAGTGTGGTTTGCAGAGTCCCCGCCCCAACAACACAAAACTACATAGAAGTGGGTTTGAAGTTGACAGACAATCACCTAATAACTGGCATCTTTAGCAAGATTTTAAAAACAAATTTGACACCATAAACAACAAAAAAAATTATAGCAGTAAAAGACACTCATGTGGGAAAATGTTTTGAATTTAACCACTTGCTTTTTATATTAAGCTATTGCTTTGGTACTGGGAGGAGGAAAAGTGTTACATTATTATTGGAAACACTGAATTCAAGTAATGCAAATCTGTCTTCAAGTTCATTTAACAAAGTGACGTTTAAATTACTAAGAAGAATGGAATAAACTCTATGTTATTTGCACTCTCCCAATACACTGGGATGAAATTGTCCTGGGATCAGCAACTGATTAAGCTGATTATATACTTCATACATGGAGGATGTGGTTTTCAACCGGCCACAATCAAAATACAATTTACTTCTGTTGGTATAATAATGTAGATGCTATAAAAGGCATCTCTCGGTAAGTGTTTTTCATTTACATTTCTGCTACTATTAGCAGGGTGTTTTCACAGCCTCGCTCTATCTTCTCCCTCCTTTTAACTCCAAACTCTAACCATAGAATTTTTCAGACTTCTCAGAATAGATACAGCAAGGGAATCCTGACACATGGTGAGGAGGAAGGGGCCACATGGGGCTGCTGGGAAAACAGACATACACATGCTGGCATGAAAAACAGCACACAAACATGGGTGGCTCCTGAAAAGGTGTAAGGCAAAATGTCAGCCAGGCCAACAGAGCAGCTAGAAACAGAGCCAATAGAAAGGGATCTACCAACCAAACAAAAGGCATTGTCTGTGTGCACCTGTTCTGAAAAGAAATAATCATGAGGGCAATGCTTCCCACGAGCAATGGTTCATCCAAAAGGAAATAACTTACTTCCTTACTCACTATTTGGATGCCCAGACCGATGCCTGGTGTCTCTCCTCTACTCAGCGTGCTAGCGATTAACGTACTGCACACCTCCTCAGCCAGATTCTGTAGAGGAGGTGCTGCAGGCACTTATGAAGGTGTGAGACAGCTATTCTGACTCACTTCTTGGGTCGTGCCTAAACATATGTGTAGCCCTATGCTTCCTCTCCATTTCTACTGCAACACCTCTGTCCATTCTGTCATCATTCTTGCGTGGGCTTCTGCAGTTGTTTTTCACCTGGTTTTATTAGTTAGGGTCCTCTAGAGAAACAGAATCAATAGGCGATGTATATATGTCTCTTGCTATATCTATCTATCTATCTATTTATCTATCTATCTATCCATCCATCCATCCATCCATCCATCCATCCATCTATCTATCCAGCTGACTAGCTAGCTATATGTCTCTCTCTTTGTGTGTGTGTGTGTGTGTGTATATATATATATATATATATATATGGAGAGAGAGAGACAGAGAGAGGTGATGTGCATCCATTTCTACATATATAGAGAGACAGAGAGGATATATATATATAGATATAATCAGTAGGAGTATAATCAATAGGATATATGTAGAGAGAGAGGGAGAGAAGAGATATCTATCTCTATATATATAGATAGAAAGGATATATATATATAAAATCAATGAGTATAATCATTAGGATATATGTATGTATGTATGTGTATATATATATAGAGAGAGATTTACTGTAAAAGATTGGCTCATGCTATTATGGTGGGTTGAGAAGTCTCACTATTTGCCATCTGCAAATTGGAGAACCAGGAAAGCTGGTGGTGCAGTTCCAATTTAAGCCCAAGTCCTGAGGAGCAGGAGAGTCAGTGGTGTAAGCCTCAGTCTGAATCTAAGGGCCCCCAACCAGGATCTCTAGTATCCGAGGACAGGAGAAGCTGGATGTCTCGCCTCAAAAAAAAAGAGCGAACTGGATTGCCTTTTTGTCTTGTCCAGGCTCTCAATGGGTTGGATGATGCCCATCCACATTCGTGAGAACAAATCTTTGTTGCTCTGTCTGTGGATTCAAATGCTAATCTCTTCTGGAAACACCCTCACTGGCACACCCCCAAATGATATAGTACCAGCTATCTGGCCATTCCTTAGCCCAGTCAAGTGGACACACAAAATTAACCATAAGGCTGGTCTTTCCAATCCTATTCTTATCCCCTTTCACTCTATTCTCCATAAAGCAGACAGAGTGAGGCTTTAGGAACTCAAATTGGACCATGCCCTTCCCTTATCGAAAAGCTTTCAGAAGTTTCCATTTCACTTACAGGAAAATAAAAAATTGTTTAGCAAAAATTACAAGGCCCTCTGTGATCTGATCTCTGGGTAGCCCAATAGGTTCAGTTGGCGCCATCCTCCTTGTTCACTCTGTTCTTGCTGGTGCCGGCTGCTCTTCCTCCTTGCCTCTCTCTGAAATGTTCTCTTCCCCATGTCTTGCATATACAACTCTGCTCATTCTTCATCCCTGGGCTCAGGAGTCACTTCCTCAGAAGATCCCTGCCTTGCTCTCCCCTTCCCTTTTCCCCATCCTAGAGAAGGTCCTCACATTGTTCATTTCTTTTCAGATCCTAATCATAACTTATAATCCAAGTGTGCTTATTTAGTTAATATCGTGTTCCCCTCTAGAGAGCAAGCCCCAGGAAAGTAGGGATATTGGATTTTTCTTTTTGCATCTAGCTGTTGTATTCCTTGTGCCTAACACAGGGCCTGACAAATAATACGTACTCAAAAAAGGTCTGCTGAATGAATTAGCAGTGCAATAAAACATTAGACATAGCTGTCCTCAAAAGCCATTGCCATCCCCTGACATTTTTGTTAGCCAATTTTGTCCCTTTGGGCCCAATCTGTTGCCATCTTTCAAGCCACTTTCCCTCTCGTGTTCCCTTTTCTTTCTCACTACCTGCTGGCTGCTGACATCCAACGTCACTAGTTCATCCTCTGCCTCAGATAAGCTTTGCACCGCAGTGGACCCTAAACTAAGCACTATGCCTGCCTTTCCACACTCTCGAAATTCACTGAGGTGATCTGTCAGACCAAGGACTCACTCATCTGGTCTCCACCTTTAACACCACGGGAGGACCTGTCTTTGGACCCAGGTTCCTCCAACACTAGTTTCTATAAGTAAAGAGAATATTGTTTGTTTAAAGTTCTTTTCCTTGTCCAACCTCCTGAACAACTTCTTAGAGCCATTAAAATTTTACTTCCCATCACATATGTGGTCTGTGTGTAATGTGGTCATAGGACATGGATTTTGTCCCAGAACTGAGAAAAGCTTAGCCACTTTAAGGGGGAGTCATCCAAGTGCCAGACACAATTCTAGCTAACCAGACACGTCCTGCCCTGGCGGTGTGGAGCAAGCGTTCCAGTGGACAATGGAATAAGGGGCGGGTCTTCCCTTCCTACGTACTCAATAAACACTGAAATGCTGATTTTCAGCAAGTTCTTCTCATTGGTTAAGTTCCCAAAATACACCAAAATATTTTAAAATTCAGGGCTATAGGCTTTATATTATGAATATTTCATTTCTCATTTTCAAATATTCCAGTTAACATAGATGCTGTAGAGAGTATTTTACAGTAGACAAGGAAGGATTACATTTGCATGCATACTCACTGTCTTAGTCCATTCAGACTGCTAGAGCAAAATAACGTAAACTAGGTGGCTTATAAACAACAGGAATGTATTGCTCACAGTCTTGGAGGCAGGGAAATCTGGGATCAAGGGACCAGCATTCAGTGTCTGGTGAGGGCCTCCTTCCTGGATCATAGATGGCACCTTCCCTCTATGTCCTCACATGGAGAAAGTGGTAGGCAGACTCTCTGGGGCCTCCTTTATAAGGGCACTAATCCTATTCATGAGGGCTCCACCCCCATGACTTAATCACCCTCCAAAGGCCCATCTCCTAATACCATCACCTTGGGAGTTAGGTTTTCCACATATAAATTTAGGATGGGGGTTAGAATTTTAACATATAAATTTTAGGGAGGAGACACAAAAATTCAGACCATAGCACCCGTGAAGAAAAAATACCAAATACGCTCAAGGGAGCCTACATTACCTTGCCAGTGATAACAGTTTATCTAGCTCTGAAAAACCAAAAGGAGGTGGCAGGATGACTTTACCTCCAAAAGAAGAGTTTAAAGTACACCGAAAGGTTTTATAAATTAATGGTTTATGCAGAATTAACATTTCAGTGTGAACCAGTAAAAATCCCTTCAGCAAGGATCAAATTCTGCTTTTTTTCTGCCAACCACAATCAGATGATATCGTCTCAAATGGAAGACACCCCTCCACAGTGACATGAGCAGACCCCTCGATGGGAAATCTGCGGGTGTGACTGCTGTGCTGGGAGCCAGATACTAAATGCAGCACTCACAATGGCAGAAGCCATCAGGCCTAAAGACAGAGAAAAAATACGCTTTGTTGTTGTTGTTGTTGCTGTTGTTGTTGAGATGGAGTATTGCTCTTGTCGCCCAGGCTGGAGTACAATGGCATGATGTTGGCTCACTGCAACCTCTGCCTCCCGGGTTCAAGCAATTCTCCTGCCTCAGCCTCCCAAGTAGCTGGAATTACAGGTGCCCACCACCATGCCCGGCTAATTTTTTTTTTTTTTTTTTTTTTTTTGAGATGGAGTCTCGCTCTGTGGCCCAGGCTGGAGTGCAGTGGCCGGATCTCAGCTCACTGCAAGCTCCGCCTCCCGGGTTGACACCATTCTCCTGCCTCAGCCTCCCGAGTAGCTGGGACTACAGGCGCCCGCCACCTCACCCGGCTAGTTTTGGTATTTTTAGTAGAGACGAGGTTTCACCGTGTTAGCCAGGATGGTCTTGATCTCCTGACCTCGTGATCCGCCCGTCTCAGCCTCCCAAAGTGCTGGGATTACAGGCTTGAGCCACCGCGCCTATTTTTAGTAGAGACGGGGTTTCACCATGTTGGTCAGTATGGTCTCGAACTCCTGACGTCATGATCTGCCCGCCTCAGCCTCCCAAAGTGCTGGGATTACAGGTGTTAGCCACCGCGCCCGGCCAGAATATGCATTATTAAAGCACTATCAGATGGGAATGTTTGACACAAGAATGATGGAAAAGCCTGTGAGTTTTCACTCTGGCCAACTATAAGCAGTTTGGCTTAGTTTTTTAGTTTAAATGATTAAAACAAAATGTAATCCAAATAGAACAATTAGACGTGGAACTTCCATAAGCACCTTCCCTTCATAGCTCTTTGCTATTTGATGTCATGGAGGCATTTTTGCTATGTCGAGCTCTAGGTAGGAAGCAGGAACAGAGAGACAACCAGCAATCCATCCCGGGTCATGCAGCTGGTGGCCGAGTTTGAGGCAGGCCCTTGGCTTCTCACAGACCCCTTGGCCACTATCACTGCATCTGCATTCTCTGACCTCCTGCCATTCAGGGAGAAAGGGGGCTTTTCAGGATTAAGCCTAGGAGGGGGCTCCATGGTGTATAGAGACTGGTTGGTTCACATTCTATAATTTAAAAGAATTTTAAAAGGTTTTATTAGGGGATTCTTGATTTAAAGAGGTACTTCAGGAAGTAATCAACTGTTTTACTGTCATATTGAGATAATAGCTACTTCTCAGCCTGGAGAAGCTCAAATAATATTAATATCTCAGCTGAAGCACAGAAGAATGGAACTTGTGAGAACAGACTGAGGTGGGGGACTTCCCAGCTAAAACCCACAAGACTCTCTGACCGGGATGGAACACATATTGATCAAGGAGGTGAGATGGGGGCAAATTTTATTGACATCAGTTTTCTCATTACTTGATAAAGAGAAAGAGAAAAGGAGAGTAAGTAAAACGAGGCAAGAGAGAGAAAGAATAACAAAGAATGGGGGTGTAAGAAAACCAGCCCACTGGTGTCTAACACAAAACAGATCTTTGTTGTTCTGGGACCTCCAGTTAATTCACCAATTTCCTGAATTAAAAGAAAGTCATTTAAAAGTAGTTTTGGGGCTGGGTGCAATGGCTCACGCCTGTAATCCCAGCACTTTGGGAGGCCGAGGTGGGCGGATTACCTGAGGTCAGGAGTTCAAGACCAGCCTGGCCAACATGATAAAACCCTGTCTCTACTAAAAATACAAAATTAGTCGGGCATGGTGGTGCATGCCTGCAATCCCAGCTACTTGGGAGGCTGAGGCAGGAGAATTGCTTGAACCCAGGAGGCGGAGATTGCAGTGAGCCAAGATCGTGCCACTGCACTCCATCCAGTCTGGGCAACAAAGGGAGACGCCATCTCAAAAAATAAAAATAAAAAATAGTACTGTAAATATGCCCCACTCCTGACACCTGAACCACCTTTCATAAGTAATGGGAAGAGAATGGGGGAGGGATCAAGGGACCTGATTTAGAATCTCCTGAACCAGGGAGGCGGAGGTTGTAGTGAGCCGAGATTGTACCACTGCTGCACTCCATCCTGTGCCAGAAGAGTGAAACTCCATCTCAAAAAAACAAAAACAAACAAAAAATACTACTTTTGTTATTATGAATCCTTTGTTGATGATTTAATTTTCTATCCATTTCTAAAACCTGTAAAAATATTGAGACCCAGCGTTTGGGCTCCTGTGTTCAGTCATTCATTTAAAGCCAGCACTTTAAGATGGAGCCAGATCACTTTGGTGAACCCATTGGGCCATAATAAACACACCACCACTGTCATCCCTAGCACCACCACCATTACGACTACCGGCAGGATCGCCATCACCACCCACCTCACCATCATCACCACCACCATTACCACTACCGGCAGGATCGCCATCACCACCCACCTCACCATCATCACCACCACCATTACCACTACCGGCAGGATCGCCATCACCACCCACCTTACCATCACCACCACTCTCACTATCGTCACTATCACCACCAACACCACCACCAGATCCCAGCCTACCATGATGTTTCCGGACCTTTCTCCCAACTCTCTTCACTGTGTCTTTGGACCCAGAACAACTTCTACATCTCTAACAGCCAGAGGACAAATTCTAGGTTATTTCTACTCTATTATATTCTGTTAAGACAGATTCAATTGACAGGAAGAAAGAACACCTAATTAAAACTACATGTTGCCTGCTTAATCAGAATTTTGAATATTAAGTTATCTCAGGGTTGGTTCCCACAGCTCGACCACATCATGAAAGATCATGGTTATTTCTTCTTTCTAGTCCAACATCCTTAGAGTGCTGGCTTTTCACTCTATTATGGGCTGAATGTTTCTGTATCCCCAAAATTCCTATGTTGAAATCCTAACCCCCAAGATGATGGTATAGGAGGTGGGACCTCTGGGAGGTAATCAGGTCATGAGGGGGTGGAGCCCTTGTGAATGAGATTAGTGGTCTTGTAAAAGATACCCCCGAGGGTTCTGTCACCCTGCTTCTGCCATGTGAGAATAAAATGAGAAGTCAGCAGTGTGGAACCCAGAAGTGGGCCCTCATCAGAACCCAGGCATTGTGGCACTCTGATCTCAGGCTTCCAGCTTCTAGAACCGTGAGAAATAAATTTCTGTATTTTATAAGCCACCCAGGCTCTGGAACCTTGTTATCATAGCCCAGCCTTGCTAAGACACACCTTCATGCTGGTGGCCTTCTGTTGCAGGGTGGCTGCTGTGGCTCCAGCCATCTCATCCATGTTTTAGAGAGGGAAAGAAGCAGCACCAGGTAACTCTCCTCTTATGCCAATCTCATCATGAAAGGAGAGCTTTCCAGGACATTTTTTATTGGATAGAACAGGGTCATATGACTCTGGGAAACTGTGTGCCTACCAATGGAAAGCAGGATTGTCATAAGGGCTCATTTCTGCCCTAAACAAAATATGGAATCTAGTAGCAAACAAAATAGGGAGTGGGACAATCACCGATGTTTGGCCTGGGGACTATGCCTTCATCAGCACAAAGGACAATTGGGGTTTGTACCAGTCAGTACCTTTCATGTTTCCTCTGCCTCTCATTTCCTTTTCCTCTGTGTGTTGCCTTCCTTAGTTCTTACTACTGACCAGCTTCCTCTACCTCATGAAACACACTCCCTGATTTTACATCTCATGCTTCTGCCACAGGAGAAAGGGACTACTCTCCTCAGAACTAAATAAAACAAACAAAACAAAATAACAGGAAGGACTTGGCTTGGGCCAACCCTAGACCAATCAAGTGCCATGGGGGTGGGAGCAGGACTAAGAGTCAACAGCTCAAATTAGGTGCATGACTCATTTTGCAGGGGCCTGAGAGGTGGGACCATAGAAGAAAGCAGAAGCCCCTGAGATGGGCTTGTGAGAGGGGACCAGTTTCCAGGAGAAGGAGGAGAGAAGGCTGCCAGGAGTCAACCCCCCAGAAATCCATCACAAGCTGCCTCCCACTCCCTTACCCCACAAAAGCAAAGGGAACCACTGTCAGCACTGCTCAAAATAGTGTCCTGGCCAGGGTTCCCTAGAAAGCAGAGACCGAGATCAAAGGGTTTGAGCAGCCGCTTTATTAGGGAGTATAATCCTAGGGAAGTAAGAGAATGGAAAGTGTGCATGAAGAAAGGAAGATGGAGAGCTGATCTGACAGGATGCTGTCAGAATGGACTGCTTCATCTGACAGAAGCATCTTCTGAAAATCCCATGAACTACAGTCTCCAACTGGGAAGGGGAGGGAAGGAGAAGAATGCATCCACAGCTCCTCGCTCCTGTCTATCAAAGTTTGGCCCAAGAATGTTAACCGCCTGCACTGGACTTTGGTACCACGTGGGTCCTTCCACCTCCCAGGCCTCGGAGGCAGGAGGGGATCAACACTGGGAAGGTTGCACGAGGTCCACCCCGGGAAGTCTGCATTGTTGGGGCTGCTGGTGGAGCCCCATCTGAGCTGGTGGACATGGCTGCTGTGAGAGAAAACAAGCTGTAAAGAGTCCTAAAGGTAGCGGGGAGGCCGAGAGCATCCGAGGAAGTGCCTACGAGGGGTCAGAGGCAGATACTCATCTCTCTTTCCATTCCGAGTCAATGTTCACTATAAGCATGCTGTGTGCACAATGCTCCCCAAGGACGGAAATACCAAGAACAGGACAGCGTTCCTGGCCTCAAAAATGAAAATCTAGTTAGGAAGGCCAGATAGGCACTCGAGCAAAGATAACGAACAATATAGGCTAGCACATGGAAAAGATACATTTATGCAAATAATGAATACAGAAGTACTTGCACTTATTCATTTGTACATTCAAAAACATCTATTGAGTGTCTATTATTTACCAGATAATGGGGGATTTGAAGATACATGGTTTCAAAGATCTTAGAGTATAATCATACTTTCTAATAACACTTACAAGCACAAGTTATTTTAAAACATTTCCATTGGAATTTGTGCATCTGTATAAGATCTATGTTCATTTCTCTTGAAGGGCATGAAGAGATGGTTTTTTAAGAACACCAAATAGTAAATGTTAATTTGTTTCAGATTTTCTTTTTGAAATATTTAAAATTCTGATAGAAAAAACAGGATAATATTTTATCAATATAAATAGTACTGTAAGGCCGGGCATGGTGGCTCACTCCTGTTATCCCAGCACTTTGGGAGGCCAAGGTGGGCAGATTACCTGAGGTCAGGAGTTTGAGACCAGCCTGGCCAACATGGTAAAACTCTGTCTCTACTAAAAACACAAAAATTAACTGGGCATGGTGGCACAGGCCTGTAATCCCAGCTACTTGGGAGGCTGAGGCAGGAGAATTGCTTGAACCCAGGAGGTGGAGGTTGCAGTGAGCCGAGATCATGCCATTGCACTCCAGTCTGGGCAACAAAGTGAGACTCCATCTCAAAAAATAAAAATAAAAAATAGTACTGTAAATACGTCCCACTCCTGACACCTAAACCACCTTTCATGAGTAATGGGAAGAGAATGGGGGAGGGGTCAAGGGGCCTGATTTAGAATCTCCACTATTCTACTTGCCAGCTATGTGACTTCACACACATCTCAACCTTGTGAACCCTCAATATCCTTGTGTAAGATATGGGAATATGTCATGCCTGCTTCACATAATTGTATTATGATAGCATCTTACATCTGTGCGAATTACTTACAGTTTAAAATGCTGCCGGCCGCAGTGGCTCATGCCTGTAATCCCAGCACTTTGGGAGGTTGAGATGGGCAGATCATGAGGTCAGGAGATCGAGACCATCCTGGCTAACATGGTGAAACCCCGTCTCTACTAAAAATACAAAAACTAGCTGGGCGTGGTGCCAGGCGCCTGTAGTCCCAGCTACACGGGAGGCTGAGGCAGGAGAATGGCATGAACCTGGGAGGTGGAGCTTGCAGTGAGTGGAGATCGCGCCACTGCACTCCGGCCTGGGCGACAGAGTGAGACTCCGTCTCAAAAAAAAAAAAAAATGCTTTCCCAAAATTTAGGCCAACAGATTCATTATTGCTCTTGATTCTCTCAAGCATGAAAGATATTAATATAACATTAAGTGTTGCATAAATGTTGAGGTCCATTGTCTATCAAGGAGTTCTTCTAAAGTAGAAAAGAATAATTTAATTTAATAATATAATATTATAATGATATAATATTATTCTACCATAAAGACATATGTACACATATGTTTATTGCAGCACTATTTACAATAGCAAAGATTTGAAACCAACCGAAATGCCCATCAATGATAGACTGGATAAAGAAAATGTGGCACATATATACCATGGAATACTATGCAGCCTTAAAAAAGAATGAGTTCATGTCCTTTGCAGAGACATGGATGAAGCTGGAAACCATCATCCTCAGCAAACCAACACAGGAACAGAAAACCAAACACTGCATGTTCTCACTCATAAGTGGGAGTTGAACAATGAGAACACATGGACACAGGGAGGGGGTGCGGGGGAAAGGGGAGGGAGAGCATTAGGACAAATACCTAATGCAAGTAGGGTTTAAAACCTAGATGATGGGTTGACAGGTGCAGCAAACCACCATGGCACATGTATACTTATGTAACGAACCTGCACGTTCAGCACATGTATCCCAGAATTTAAAGTAAATAATTTAAAAAAAAAAAAGAGAGAAAGTGCATTTAGTCAAAAGAATGGTTGCTATAGTAGATGAACAGTTCAGACATTATAAGAAGTATGTGAAAAAAGCAAATTGAGGCTTTCCATATTTTCAAAACTTTTAATTAAACTTGTCTTACTATAAGAAAAAAATAATAATATAATACCTTGCATTTTTGTAAAAAATTTTGTAAACTGTACAAATTTGGAGATGGATTCAGGCCTCCCTGTGGACAAGGGTGGCATATGGTGGAGACGTTCCCTGCAGAAGTCTTTGATCACTGTGTTCATGTTATTAGACTCAAAAAGTACCTTTTCATTCACCTGGTGAATGTATAATACCACCTTAAACTTAAACTATGAAAATGGCCAAGCACGGTGGCTCATACCTGTAATTCCAGCTCTTTGGGTGGCTAAGGCAGAAGGATTTCCTGAGGCTAGGAGTTCAAGACCAGCCTGGGCAACACAGCAAGATCCAGTCTCTACAAAAAGTAAAAAAAAAATGAGTCGGGTGTGGTTGCGCGTGCCTATAGTCCTAGCTACTTGGGAAGATGAGGCAGGAAGATTTCTTGAGCTCAGGAGTTCAAGGCTGCTGTGAGCTAGGTGACAGAACAAGACCCTGTTTCTAAAAAATAAAAATAAATACATTGTGAATTCTTCCTCAGATTTTAAAGTACTTTTACTTTAACTGACATTAGTTTATAAAACATGACAATATTCTTGTAAAAGGGTAGTAATTTTTCTTCTTCGTATTTTTCAACCTGACAACAGAAAAGTAATGAGAGTTCCTTGAAATTTCACCGCAAATAATTGGCAAAGGCAGAAGGGGAAAACCCGGAAAAAAGCAAACAAAATTCCTTTCCACCAGATCACATTGCTTACCAATTCTTAATAGCATCACTGAAATTCCTTCCAATCTGAATTCAACTCTATACATATGGAGAGCTTTAAAAAATCAAGACACATTTCTTACTAAATTTTAAAACTTCCTCAGTGCAAGGAATTATAAAGCTAAATATTTCAGCTCATTTTTCATTCAGTGAGTAATAAAAGTAGAAGGATGACAAATTGACATAATCAAGCCATTGACTCAAAAATAAGACTTCTCTTGCCTTTCAGGTTCTACAGAGGGCATGTGCCCCTTCAGTTATCCTTCAGCACCTAGGTAAGCAAGAGTTTAGTGCAAATAAGTAGATTTCTTTCTGATTTAAATAGTGTTTATTTTACATTTCAAGCTGCAGCATAATACGTTGGCTATATTTACAACAATAATCCTTTTAGAGATTCTGGCTTAATTTTTTTTTCTTAGCATTGGAAAGGTCTTCAAGAGCAGTTAAATACTTATTCCTCATTTGCATGAGGAAGAACTATCACTTCAGAGGGAATGTATGCTTTCATTCACTAATTCATCCATTCATGTATCGGTGGAGTGCCTACCATGTGTTCTAGGCACTGGGGGATACAGCTGCAGGGGTGAAAATCATGTACACTCACAAGTTTCACACCCTACTTTCTAGCTGGGGGACAGAGACAATAAATACAATGAATAACTATATTCCAAGAAGACATCAATACTTTGAAGAAAAATGAAATGATGAAGGAGGATAAACCCTGGAGGCTGCCAATGAAATAAATAATGTGATCCAGGAAAGCCTCATTGAGAAGGGAACATTTGAACACATTCTTTTTTTTTTTTTTTTTTTTTTTTTTTTTTTGAGATGGAGTCTCACTCTGTTGCCCTTGCTGGAGTGCAGTGGCACGATCTCAGCTCACTGCAACCTCTGCCTCCCTCCACCCTCATGACCTGACCACCTCCCGAAGGCCCTACCTTCTAATACTATCACATGAGGGATTAGGGTTCAACATATGAATTTTGCAGGGGTTGGGGAATAAAATTCAGTCCATAACAATGTAATATTATTCAGCCTTTAAAAAAACAAAGAAAATCATACCGTACACTACAACATGGATGAATCTTGGGGACATTATCCTAAGTGAAACAAGCTAGCCACAGAAGGATACAGTATGATTCCACCTGAATGAGATCTAAAACAGTAACGTTTCCATAGTAGTGGCTATATTAATCTATTTTCACGCTGCTGATACATACCTGGGAATGGGAAGAATATATACCCGAGACTGGGGAAAAAAAAGAGGTTTAATTGGACTTACAGTTCCACATGGCTGGGGAGGCCTCAGAATCATGGTGGTAGGTGAAAGGCACTTCTTACATGGCAGCGGCAAAAGAAAATGGGCAAGAAGCAAAAGCGGAAACCCCTGATAAACCCATCAGATATCATGAGACTTAATTCACTATCGTGAGAATAGCATGAGAAACACCGGTCCTCATGATTCAATTACCTCCCCCTGGGTCCCTCCCACAACACATGGGAATTCTGGGAGATACAATTCAAGTTGAAATTTGGGTGGGGACACAGCCAAACCATATCAGTGACATTGTTTTACATTCTCAGCAGTGCACAAAGATTCCGATGTCTCCACATTCTCACCAATACTTATTATAACTTTTTCAAAAATTATAGCCAAACTCATAGAAACAGAATAATTTAAAATAATATATAAAGTATCTAAAATAATTTAAGATCGTTTTAAAAATAATAACATTTAAAAAATGGTCATATTTCATCAAATACAACCACATGGACCACTCAGGGTAAAAATTATCAACTGGAGTTGATAGTTTCACAAAGCAAAGTAGCAGCCTCCAGCCTCTGAAGGCAATGCTTTCCCCATGACACCATATAGAGAGCAGACAGCTCAGAGCTCAGTCCTCAGTGAGCCCATGTGTGTCTCCAGTTGAGGTAAGTGCTGCTGGTGAAGCCATGATCAGGAATACGAGTGTGCATTATGGAACATGGAAACTGGTAGAATGTATAAACTAAATGTTTTAATAGTAAAAGAAAAATGTAAAGTATGTAACTAAGAGATGAACTACAGATATAAACACAACCATGTTCTAACAGTACAAAGTATAATTATAACAATATCTATGATTTATAACACACCTATTATCTGCTAAGAAATGTACATCCCTTATCACTAATTATTACTAACCACTTGCATAGTTGGGGCTATTGTCCTATACACACAGAGATAGGTTCACAGAGGTTTGGAACTAAACAGTGGCCGTTACCAAACTGTTGTCATCTGACAGCAGTGCCCATGTTTTTTTCCTTTGCACCTTGATACCTTACAAAAAAACCCCAAAAATATGTAGCTTTATGTTTACTATACACAAAAATAATCCTGGGAAAAATGAGTATTGTGCATCTCAAGAATATAATGATACTTAAAAGAAATGGATAAAGGTAATTCAGAAGTCTGCAGCATTAAATGCATTCTGTTCTGTCTGAAGAATATTGAGAAAGCTCAAAAGAAGCCCCAGGAACAGTGGCCAGCAAGAGGAGATGTTCAAATACTTTCTCAACTCAGCTGGTAGGATTGTGGATATTTGAACAGGTCCCTTCTGAGATCATTATGAAATGTTACTATGTTGTGGCCAAAAAAGCAAGTGTCCTTGTTATATAGTTCTCAAGAATTTGCACAATTCTGTCCTATACTCGCAGATACAGACACAGACAATACTCAGCAAATTACCGAAATATAAACTGGATGGGTCAAGTTTCCATCACCAACTTATATCACATTATATTGCTATTTCAGCAGTAATGTTAGGAATATATATTAGCTACACACCTAAATGCTGGCTTGCATCTATAATTTAAATATATATCGTACTAAATAGCATAATTGTGCAAAAGCCAAGAGGTATTCAGTGATTGGCGTTTTCCCCCTTCCTGAAACACAAAGAGGCTCATTCCATTCTCTAGTATGCAGGTGTCACATTGGAAAATGCCTTGAAAATTCCACCGATGCATTTGCCTGAGAAAAATAACTGATGTTTTAAAGTTATAAAAATATACTTTCTCTTCCATCTGAGTGGGTGGATAAATATGGGTAGAAATGTATCATTTTCAGCTGACATGTTTATGCATTGAAACTTTGAAAACATTTCAACATAAACAGTCCTAGTTAGGCTAATTTCAACTTTGCCCCGAAATCTTTGTCACACTTATTGTTTTGCATTGAACCTTCACTTGTACCCATGAAAATTAGCTTGAGTTTATTTCAGTACATTTTGAACTTGTCTGTTCAAAGAGTTGCTTGCTGCAAAGTCAAGAACTTCTCAAATATCTTCTTAAACTCTTAAGTGCGGGCCGGGCGCGGTGGCTCAAGCCTGTAATCCCAGCACTTTGAGAGGCCGAGACGGGCGGATCACAAGGTCAGGAGATCGAGACCATCCTGGCTAACACGGTAAAACCCCGTCTCTATTAAAAAACACAAAAAACTAGCCGGGTGAGGTGGCGGGCGCCTCAGCTACTCGGGAGGCTGAGGCAGGAGAATGGCATAACTGCACTCCAGCCTGGGCGACAGAGTGAGACTCCGTCTCAAAAAAACAAAACAAAACAAAACAAAAAAACTCTTAAGTGCAATAACTTCATGGCAGTAAAAGACTTTTAAAGAACCTGGATGGGAGACGATAACCATCATACACACACATCTCCCCTACCCACATTGATTGTCAGATAAACATGGAGTATTATGCAGCATCTGTATGCAGCATCTGTACACGGTATCTGCAGTTGAACTTGAACTTCATTGTATTCACTACTGCAAAATGGCCTCAGTAACAGGTTGGGTTATTTACAGAAAGCCTGTTTCAGTTCCCCTGAAGCCAAATTAACAGTCCTGGAATATGGTACTTATAAAAGGAAATTTAAAAGACCGATTTAAAAGGCTGACACTGGACCAGCCTGCCCAAGGACTCCAGTGGCAAGCCTGCTGATGGATCACAGTAAACAGCCTATGTGAATCTCTGATGAAGGGCTTCCCCTGCCTAAGCCAGTATGTAAAGATTAGAGTAAGTGTCTACTTCTTCAAATGTGCAGATACCAATGCATGGCCACAAGGATCACAAACCATCAGGGAAATATGACACCACCAAAGGAACAAAATAAAGCACAAGTAACCAAACCTGAAGAAATGGAGATTTATAAACTGCCTGACAAAGAATTCCAAATGGTCATCTTAAAGAAGCTCAGTGAGTTATATGTATGTATTTTACATTTGTATGTATTTTTATAAATGGTATAGAACGGAGTACAGAGGCATAAAGAAGAGAAAACATTAGACAGGGGTTAAAAGATATGAAGCAGAGACTAAATATATATTCTATATTCCATAATCTATGTAAAGAATTTTTTAAAACACCTAAATGATATAATTAATAGAATTGAATTAATGTGTACACATTGAACTCTGTACTCAACAAACAGACATCCAAAGTCACAGAGGCCCTTTCCTGGGCACAAAATTGGGAGGCTACAAGCACTTGAAAGAACTCCAACTTTGAGCCCGTTGCCATCCAACAAAAGATAGGGGCCATAGCATAGCAAAGGCTGAAGGTAGAAAGGTAGGCAAGTAAGCCTGCAGCATTGCTAGAAAACAGCAAGAAAAAAACTGAGTCAGGAAGAATAAGGGCAGATAGGCAGAAAGCCTAAATGGGTTGTTTAAAACATTGCATTAGGCTGAGGCTTACTAGGGATTTTTATTTTCATTACTTTTAACAAACAAACATGAGAACTATCAAATTTCAATTAGGCTTAAAGGGAAGTGACAGACTAAGAGGCTTGGTCTTTTATTATAAGAGAATTTAAGACATATATTTACTAATAAACTGGAGAGTATAGGTTAAAAGTTTTTCATTGTAAGCAATCAGTACCAATTATACTTTCAAACAGTACTAATTTACAATATGCAGGCTTTCTTTGCTTTAGAAAGTATATGTTTAAAATTAACATCTAATTATAATGAAAAATAAAAAGTCTTATAAAACCAAAAACAGGCTTCTACCTCCTGGACATGATAAAGAATATCTAACTCAAAACAATGCCAAATCACAAACCACCCAGAAAGCACCACTTTCACAAACCACCCAAGAGATTACCACTAAATAAAGAACAGGCCTACAATGGCTACTATCTGTAGATTATTTACACTCTTTTGAGAGTAAAGCAAAGAAAGTACACGGAACAACTTTACCAAATGAATATACAGATCGTGAACATTTAAAAGAAATAGAGTAGAACTGGCAAATAAATTTTTCCTTTGTCTTTGAGTTTCTTCAGTTTTACTATACTGTATTTAAATGTAAGATTTTATTATCTATCCTGTGAACTCTTTCAACCTCAGGTCTTTGAACTCTTCTCTCTGAAGTCTTTCATGTTTCCTTTATTCTTGGAAATAGTTTACTATGTGCTACTTAATACTATGCAAGTATATATATATATAAAAAACCAGCCGGGTAAGGTGGTTTCCCAACATTTTGGGTTGCTGAAGTGTGAGGCTTGCTTGAGTCCAAGAGTTTGAGACAAGCCTGGGCAACATAGGAAGACCTCATCTCTGCAAAAGATTTAAAAAGTTAGCCAGTCACAGTGGCAGTGCCTGTAGTTGCAGCTACTCAAGAGGCTGAAGAAGGAGGATTGCTTGAGTCCAGGAATTTGAGGCTACCGTGAGCTATGATCACACCACTGCACTCCAGCCTGGGAAACAGAGAGAGACCCCGTCTCTAAAAAAAAGAAGGAAAGAAAACAAGTAGAAATACTGATTACAAACTGTAATTAATGAAATAAAGAACTTGGGTTGATGGTACACACATCAGAACGGATTCCACAGAAGGAAGATTTCATGAGCAGAAGAGGAGGTCAACGAATCTTCCCAGAAAGCATCGGAATAATAAGTCGACATCCAGGTAATAGGAGTGTCAAAAGAAGAGGGGAAAACAAACAGAGGGGAGAAAGCACTTGAAAAAAATTCATAATGACTTAAAATTCCTAAAACTTTCAGAGAGAAAAAGCAAATTCTATACAATAGACCAAAACACATCAGGCTTCTCAACAGTATTATTGGCACCAAGAAGACATCAGTAAGACTTGTTTTTTTGTTTGGTTGGTTGTTTTTGTTTTTGTTTTAAGCAAGATCTGGCTCAATTGCCCAGGCTGGAGTATAGTGGTGCATTCATGGCTCACTACAGCCACGACCTCCCAGCCTCAACCAACCCTCACACCTCAGCCCCCTTGAGTAGCTCAGTTTACAAGCAAGTGCCATAACACCCAGTTAATTTTTTAAATTTTTTTGTAGAGACAGGGGTCTCACTATGTTGCCCAGACTCGTCTTGAACTCCTGGGCTCAGGTGATCCTCATGCCCCCACCTCCCAAAGTGCTACAATTACAGACATGAGCCACTGCACCCAGCACAGCAGTGAAACTTTAAAGAGACCCAAAGAGGCTGGCTAAATGGGTCTGTATAAAACATGGGGAGGAATTTCTTCTTGCTTCTGAGATACAGATAGATTAAACAGAAGAAAGAAATGGGAGAGAAGGTAGTGTTGGAGAGTAAGAAGGTCTGAGGCTGGAGACTTTATGTGGTGAGATACAGCCACAAGAAATTTCCCAGTGGTGAAGTAGCCAAAGGAGATTGAAGGATAAAAAAAAATGCGAAACTTAATTTAAGGTGATTTATATTGCTACAACATAAACTACTTTATCATGCTCCCACAAACCTCAGAAACTGATAGTAAAATATTTTGTGCTCCTGAATACTTTCTATGAGTATGTGTAAGAGTGTGTGTGTGCATGTGTGTTTGTGTTTGTGTGTGCACAAAATTCATGGAAGTGGTTGAGTGTAACATGTAGGTTGATGTATCTGGACTAGAGGCAGTCTCACCAAAATGAGGAACCTGGAGGCAGAGACAACGGAAAGGATGAAAGTCCAGCATTTGTAGAAATCTTGGGAGGGAGAGAAGGTTAGACTTCCTCAAAGTTTTGAGTCAAGCCCATCTGGATAGCCAGGGCCTGGAAATTCATTCCAGCTGACACCTGGGTCACAAAGTACTTCTACCTCTAGAACAAAACCATTCTCTCCAGGATGCCTCCTGCACCTTGGGTTCTTCCTGTATGAACCCTCTGATAAATATGCCTCCCTTCCTTCCGGGTTCTCAGACCTCCCCCTCCCCTGCCTTTTACTCAGCCTTTCATCTCCATTAGCACGTCTTGATGCTTTTACATTGTCAAATCCAACATAGGCTTCCCAAGTACATCTCTTCTGATTTCCCCAGGCCACTGACCCATGGGGTCACCCCCACTACTCTCACAGTTTCATTCTAAGTATATAACACTACCCTGAACTCCAGGTGCCTGAACATCAGCAAACTCATCATGTGCTTGAAAGAAAGGAGCACTTTATTGTAATATTCACTTCATTTCAAACTTTCAAACTTTTTCTGTTACGTTTAGTAACTGTTTTAGATTTTGCAAGCCATATGGCTTTTGTCGCAACTATTCAGCTCTGCCATTACAGCAAGAAAGCAGCATAGATGATACGTAAACAAATGGGCAGGGCTGTGTGCCAGCAACATTTTATTTACAAAAGGCAGTGAGCAGGATGAGGCACACAGGCCTTAGTTTGCCAATGCCTAATCTAAATAAGCACTTGCCAAGATGAATCTGACTCCCCTAGGTGATTAAGTACAGCTAAGGCCTGTGGTCAGCTGGATCTGGGTAATGTTGACCTAATATTCCTGTGAGTGTCCAAATCTCTCCTCAAACTTTTTAAAGATTTCGAGATTTCTTAAAGTAGATTTCTAGACTTCTGCTTTGGCCTGAGCTGCCTCTGGTCCATACTTGGTCTACTCTGATTTATTCATGTAAGCTGTGCACTGATTTACACACTTCCTAAACTACTTATATTACATTTTGGTGAGTGTCTTAGTTGGCTTGGGCTACCCTAACAAAGCACCACAGACTGAGTGGTTTAAGCAGCGGAAAATTATTTCCTCACAATTCTAAAGAATGGAAGTCCATCATCAAAGTGTCAGCAGAGTGGGTTTCTCTGGAGGCTTCTCTCCTTGGCTTGCAGACAGCCACCTTCTCCCTGTACCTTCATGCGCTTGCCCTGCTATGCATATCCATGTCCTAATCTCCTCCTCTTATAAGGACACCAGTCATGTTGAACTGTAGCCACCCTCATGACCCTATTTGAATCAACTACCTCTTTAAAGATCCTGTCTCCAAATACAGTCAAATTCTGAGATACTGGGAGCTAGGATGTCTGTTCAGTACAAATTTGAGGAGAGTACAATTCAGCCCATAACAGTGAGAATTTAAACTTTTATAAAGACCATGGTTATAGGAAAGAGTTGCCATGCATACCACGTAACAAAACTTTAAAGATTGCTTGTTAGCTGTTCTTATTGTTAAAAGACTTTTTGTACCTGCCACCATAGGCTCTGATCAGTCTCTATATCCAAAGAAGTATCCAGAGTTCCCCCACTTAACCAGCATCCCTCTATTCCACCCCTTTTCTCAAATATTTACCTCTGTCCCTCTGGATTGCCGTCACACAGTGTCAGTTGGCCTTAAGACTGAGGTCAAGCACTCAATCAATCCATAATGTCTATGTGATGAAGACCCAGTAAGAACTCTGGACACTGAAGCTTGGGTGAGTGTTCATGGTTGGCAATCCTCTACGAATGTTATCACACATTGATGGTGGAGGATGAATGCAACCTGACTACACACAGAGAAGACAACAGAAGCTCCACTTCCTCCTGGACTCTGCCTGAAGTGCTTCTTCCTGGCTGATTTTTATCTATACCCCTTCCCTGTAATAAACTGTAACCATGAGTATAACAGCCTTTTAGCGAGCTTTGTGAATCTCTCTAAGAAATTATTGAACTTGAGAGTGCTATTAGGGACTTTTAAATTTGCAGTTGATGTCAGAAGTGAGGGAGATCTTGTGTGGACTAAGTTTTTTTTTGTGTGTAATACCACTCATATTTCTTTTAGACCCAGCTCAAAAAGAATTTGTTCCAAATTCTTCAAAAGAAGGCACACAAAATAATGAGAGGGATACTGTCAGAAACTGAGACGCAAAACCTTACTGGTACCTCTGAGAGAGAAGAGAGCCTACTAACTTCCCCAACCCTCTAACTTTGGAAACAGATTCATCAGCTGCCATGCAACTAGACACTACAATGCAAAGTAGAACCAATACACAACCCTGACAGCAAAGTTATTTCTTTCAGAAAATCAGTAAGATTGATAAATCACTAGCTAAGCTGATCAGACAAAAAAGAGAACACAAAAAAAAATCAGAATCAGAAAGGAGAAAGGGGACAATTATTACAGACCCTAAAGGTAGGGAATGATATTAGGTTGGTGCAAAAGTAATTGCGGTTTTTGCCATTGCCTTCAATTTAAACTTTGAGCCAATAAATTCACTAACTTCTAGAAAACAGACTGATTTTTGAAAGACATAAACTACAAAACTCACTCTAGATTTACAAGCTTGTCCAACCCACCTTATTTTTGTAGTTGTTGTCTTCCTGTTTTGTTTTGTTTTAGGCTTTTAGCAGCCTGAAGCCATGGTTTTTAGTTTCTGTCTCTAGTGATAAGCGGAAAACAGGGATGAGGAAGGGGCTTCACTGGCTGAACCAGAAACAGAAACTAAGAACCCATGACTATATTCTGTCCCTTGGACATCCCTGCAAAAAAAAAAAAAGAAAAGAAAAGAAAAGAAAAGAGATAACCTGAATATCTCTTTATCTATTAAATAAATTACATTTGTAGTTAAAATTCCAGACCCACAGGGCTTCAATGGTAATATCCCAAACATTTAAGGACAAAATTCACCAACTCTAAACAAATTCTTCCAAAAACTTGAAGAGAAAGGAATACTTCTTAAATCATTCTATGAAGCCAGAATCACCCAAATACCAAAACCAAACAAAGACATTGAAAAAAAAAAACCCTAAAGAACAATATATCCATTATGATCATTATGAACAATATATCCAAAGAATTATAAAATTCTTTATAAATTTTTAGAAAATCAAATCCAACTTTCTCTCTTTCCCTCTCTCTCTCTTTCTCTCTCTCTCTCAACTAGAGCTCATTCCAAGAAAGCAAAGTTGGTTGAACATTAAAATCAACCAATAATTCACCAAATTATCCATCTAGAAAGGAAAACTATATTAACATCTCCACAGATTCAGGAAAAGCAATGAAAGAATCCAACATCTATTTCAGATAAATTACAAACTAAAAATAGAAGGAAATATTCTCAGACTGATACAATAAGTCTTTGAAAAGTCTCCAGCTAACATTATGAAAGATTGAATGCTTTCACTATAATATCGTAAGCAAGGCAAGACTGCTCACTATCTTCTATTTAACAACATAGTGGAGGTTCTAACTGATGTAATAAGTAAAGAAAAAAAAGACATCTATATTTCAAAGGAAGAATTAAAACTGTTTTTATTGTCAGATGGCATGATTAGACATATAGCTAAGCATGTGGAATCTACAAAATACCTTCTACTTCTAGAATTAATATGCAAGTTTAGCAAGATTGCACCATACAAGATCAATAAACAAAAATCAGTTGTATTTCTACATAATAGCAATGAACAATCATAAATTGAAATTTAAAAAATAAATACCATTTATAATAGCATAAAAAATATAAAATACGGGAGGCCAAGGTGGGTGGATCACGAGGTCAGGAGACCGAGACCATCCTGGCTAACACAGTGAAACGTGAAACCCCGTCTCTACTAAAAATACAAAAAATTAGCTGGGTGTGGTGGTGAGTGCCTGTAGTCTCAGCTACTCGGGAGGCTGAGGCAGGAGAATGGTGGGAGGCAGAGCTTGCAGTGAGCCGAGATTGCGCCACTGCACTCCAGCCTGGGCGACAGAGCAAGACTCATCTCACAAACAACAACAACAACAAATATATATACAAAATACTTGGGAATAATTTGACAAAATATTTCCAAGGCCAGTATACTTAATACTACAAAGCATTGCTGATAAAAATGAAAGAATACATAAATAAATGAAAAATATATCTTGCTCATAGATAAGAGTTAATATTGTTAAAATATAGAGTCTTCTAACTGGTATACAAAATCAGTGAAATTCCAGGCAAAATTCAACTGCCTTTTTTTTTTATAGAAATTGAAAAAGCTCATTTTAAACTTTATATGGAGGTGCATGGGACCTAGAAGAATCAAAATGATGCTGAAAAAGAATAACAAAGATGACTAACTCAAATATCTGTGTGTAAGCTTTACAATAAAGCTACAATAATCAAGACAGTGTGGTATTGGTGTAAAACTGGACAAACTGATCAATGGGATAGATTCTAGAACATAGACTAACATATGTATTATAAATTTATTTTCAACAATAGTGCTAAGTTAATTCAGTAGGAAAAGGACAATCTATTCGCCAAATAGTTGTTAGAGCAATTGGATAGCCATACACAAAAAATAACCTTTTCGTCACATTCTCATCATATAATAAATTAGCTGGATTCTGCTGAGCAGTCAAGTGAGGAAACAAATTAACTTGAAATGGATCATATATGTAAATATAAGAGCAAAAACTTAAAAGCATCCAAAATAGAACACAAAACAAAAATAGTAACCTTGGATTCAGCAAAGAATTCTTTTTGTTGTTGCATTTCCTTTCTCTCTCTTTTTTAGATATGGGGTCTTGCTGTGTTGCCTAGGCTGGACTTGAACTCCTGGACTCAAGTGATCCTCCCCACTCTGCCTCCCAGGTAGCTGCAGACTACAGGCACATGTCACCAGACCCAGCTAGAATTTGTAAATATGACACAGAATTTATAAACTATAAAAAGAAAAATGAGAACAAGTGGATTTCATCAAAATTTAAAACTTTCCGCTGCAAAAGACAATGTTAAGAAAATTAAAAGGAAAGCCACATACTAGAAGAAATTATTTGAAAAAAAGGTCTTACAAAGAACTTCTATATGAAATACATAAAAAACTTATGACTCAGAGATAAGAAGACAAATCATTTTTTAATGGCCAAAAGATTTAAACAGATACTTAGCCAAATAAGGTATACAGATGGTAAATAAGTACATGAAAGGATGTTCAACATCGTTAGTTATTAGGGAATTACTAATGAAAACAATAAGATACCCCTACACACTCACTAGAATGGCTAAAAGTGAAAAGATTGACTACATCAAGTGTTGACAAGGATCTAGGGCAACTCTCACACTGCTGTTAGGAATGTAAAATGTCACAACTACTTTGGAAAACAGTTTGACAATTTCTTAAAAAGTTAAACATATATTTGCCACATGACCCAGCTATTCCACTTGTAGGTACTTATCGAATTAGGAGCAATGAAAGCTCATGTCTACACAAAAACTTGTACACAAATGTTCTTAGTAGCTTTATTGATAATAACCCCAAGCTGGGAACAACCCAAGTGCCCATTAACTATTAAATGGATAAACCAAATGTGGTTAATCCATGCCAAGTAATACTACTCAGTAATAAAAACAAATAAACTATTGATACAAAAGTATACAGATTAATTCTGAAATAATTATCAAAGCTAAAGCAACCAGATACCCTCCCTGCCACCACCAAAAATGAGTATGTACCACATAATTTCATTTATACAAAATTCTAGAAAAGGCAAACTAATCCACAGTGAGAGAAAGCAGCTCAGTGATTGCCTGGGACCAGGGCTGGATGGAGGGAACTACAAAGGGGTATGAGGAAATTTGGGGGCATGGTGGACATATTCATTATCATAATTGTGGTGAGGGTTTCACAGGTGTATTGCATATAAGTTTATGTCAATTATACCTCAATTAAGTTATAAAAAAAGAACTATGAATTAGTCACTAACATCAGGTAAAAATGAAAATAAATACATGTGTCACACACAAAAATGAAAAATATTATAGCTCATTGTCATGGATAACCAAGGAGATTGTTTCTGCCTGTGAAAACTTCATGCCCTGCAGGACAGCAACTCTGTGAGAGAGGTACTTGAGGTCTGGAAGACTGGAGGAAGCCAGAGCCCAGTAAGTGTATTAGGGAAATTCGAAGAAAAGAGGTCAGTCCAAGGAGAAGAAGGGACACCTCCTCTGAGAATTAGGGGAAGGGAAGAAGCAAGATTAAAAAAATTTTTTTTTTAATTTTCATGGGGTTTTGGGAAACAGGTGGCATTTGGTTACATCAGTAATTTCTTTATTGGTGATTTGTGAGATTTTGGCCCACCCTTCTCCTGAGCAGTATACACTGAACCCAATTTGTAGTCTTTTCTCCCTAGAGTCCATTGTGTCATTCTTATGTCTGCATCCTCATAACTTAGCTCTCACTTATGAGTGAGAACATATGATGCTTGGTTTTCCATTCCTGAATTATTTCACTTAGAATAACAGTCTCCAATCTCATCCAGATTGCTGTGAATGACATAATTCATACCTTTTTATGGCTGAGTAGTATTCCATCATATGTATATACCACAGTTTCTTTATCCCCTTGTTGACTGATGGGCATTTGGGTAGGTTCCAGATTTTTACAATTGTAAATTGTGCTGCTGTACACATGAGTGAACAAGTATCTTTTTCGTATAATGACTTCTTTTCCTCTGGATAGACAACCAGTATTAGGGGAAGGGAAGAAGCAAGATTACTGGAACCAATGGTAGTTCTACTTTTAGTTCTTTAAGGAATCTCCACACTGTTTTCCAGAGTGGTTATACTAGTTCATATTCCCACCAGCAGTGTAAATGTGTTCCTTTTCACTGGATCCTCACCAACATCTATTATTTTTTTATTTTTTGATTATGGCTATTCTTGCAGGCATAAGGTGGTATTGCATTGTGGTTTTGATTTGCATTTCCCTGATCGTTAGTGATGTTGAGCATCTTTTCATGTTTATTTGCCATTTGTATATCTTCTTTTGAGATTGTCTATTCACGTCCTTAGCATGTGTTTTGATGTGATTGCTTGCTTTTTTTTTTTTTTCTTGCTAATTTGTTTGAGTTCATTGTAGATTCTGGATATTAGTCCTTTGTTAGATGTATAGTTTGTGAAGATTTTCTCCCACTCTGTGGGTTGTCTGTTTACTCTGCTGACTGTTCTTTTGCTGTGCAAAAGCTCTTTAGTTTATTAAGTTCCAGCTATTTAACTTTGTTTTTATTTCATTTGCTTTTGGGTTATTGGTCATGAAATCCTTGCCTAAGTCAACATCTAGAAGGGTTTTTTTGATGTTATCTTCTAGAATTTTTATAGTTTCCGGTCTTAGATGTAAGTCCTTAATCCATCTTGAGTTGATTTTCGTATAAGGTGAGAGATGAGGATCCAGTTTCATTCTTCTATACGTGGTTTGCCAATTATCTCAGCACCATTTGCTGAATAGGGTGTCCTTTCCCCACGTTATGTTTTTGCTTGCTTTGTCGAAGATCAGCTGGCTGTAAGTATTTGGGTTTATTTCTGGGTTCTCTATTCTGTTCCATTGGTCTATATGCCTATTTTTATGCCAGTACCATGCTGTTTTGGTGACTATGGCCTTATAGTATAGTTTGAAATCAGGTAATGTGATGCCTCCAGATTTTTTTCCTTTTGGTTAGTTTTGTTCTGGCTATGTGGGCTCTATTTTGGTTCCATATCAATTTTAGGATTGTTTTTCCAGCTCTGTGAAGAATGAGGTTGGAATTTTGATGGGAATTGCATTGAATTTGTAGATTGCTTTTGGCAGTATGGTCGTTTTCACAATATTGATTCTACCCATCCATGAGCATGGGATGTGTTTCCATTTGTGTCATCTGTGATTTCTTTCAGCAGTGTTTTGTAGTTTTCCTTGTGGAGGTCTTTCACCTCCTTGGTCAGGTATATTTCTAAGTATTTTAATTTTTTTGCTGCTATTGTAAAAGGAGTTGAGTTCTTGATTTGATTCTCAGCGTGGTCACTGTTGGTGTATAGGAGAGCTACTGATTTGTGGACATTAATTTTGTTTGTTTTGTGTGTGTGTCTGTGTGTATGTTAATTTTGTATCCTGAAACTTTGCAACATTCTTTTATCAGACATGGGAGCTTTTTGGGGGAGTCTTTAGGGTTTTCTAGGTATACAATCATATTATCAGCAAACAGAAACAGTTTAACTTCCTCTTTACCAGTTTGGATGTCTTTATTTCTTTCTCTTGTCTGATTACTCTGGCTAGTACTTCCAGTACTATGTTGAATACAAGTGGTGAGAGTGGGCATTCTTTTCTTGTTCCGGTTCTCAGAGGGAATGCTTTCAACTTTTCCCCATTCAGTATTATGTTGGCTGTGGTTTGTCATAAATGGCTTTAATTACATTGAGGTATGTCCCTTGTATGCCAATTTTGCTGAGAATTTTAATCATAAAGAGATGCTGCATTTTGTCAAATGCTTTTTCTGCATCTATTGACACAATCATGTGATTTTCATTTTCAATTGTTTATGTGGTGTATCACATTTGTTGACTTGCATATGTTAAACTATCCCTGCATTCCTGGTATGAAACCCACTTGATCATGGTGGATTATCTTTTTTATATGTTGCCAGATTTGGTTAGCTAGTATTTTGTTAAGGGTTTTTGCATCTATATTTGTCAGGGATATTGGCCTATAGTTTTCTTTTTTGGTTATGTCCTTTCCTGGTTTTGGTATTAGGGTGATACTGGGATTTATAGAATGATTTAGAAAGGATTCCTGCTTTCTCTATCTTGCGGAATAGTGTCAGTAGGATTGGAACCAATTCTTCTTTGAATGTCTGGTAGAATTTAGCTGTGAATCCATCTGGTCCTGGATTTTTTTTTTCTTGGTATTTTTTTTATTACCATTTCAATCTTGCTGCTTGTTATTGATCTGTTCAGGGTACCTAATTCTTCCTGATTTAATATAGGAGGTTTGTATCTTTCCAGGAATTTATCCATCTCCTCTAGATTTTCTAGTTTATGTGCATAAAGGTGTTCATAGTAGCCTTGAATAATCTTTTGTATTTCTGTAGCATCAGTTGTAATATTTCCCATTTCATTTCTAATGGAGCTTATTTGGATTTTCTCTCTTCTTTTGTTGGTCAATCTTGCTAATGGTGTATCAATTTTATTTATCTTTTCAAATAACCAGTTTTTTGTTTCACTTAACTTGTGTATTTTTCTTGTTCCAATTTCATTTAGTTCAGCTCTGATCATGGCTATTTCCTTTCTTCTACTGGGTTTGAGTTTTGTTTGTTCTTGTTTCTCTTTTTTTCTTGAGGTGTGACCTTTGATTGTCTACCTGTCCTCTTTCAGACTTTTTATGTAGGCACTTAGGGCTATGAACTTTCACCTTAGCACTGCCTTTGCCATATCCCATAGGTTTTGATAGGTTGTATCAGTATCATCATTCAGTTCAAAGAATTTTTTAATTTCCATCTTGATTTCACTGTAGACCCAATGATCATTCAGGAGCAGGTTATTTATTTATTTTTTATTTTTTTAGATGGAGTCTCACTCTGTCACCCAGGCTGGAGTGCAGTGGTGTGATCTCAGCTCACTGCAACCCCTGCCTCCCAGGTTCAAGCAATTCTCCTGCTTCAGCCTCCCAAGTAGCTGGGTTTACAAGCATGGGCCACCACACCTGGCTAATTTTTGTATTTTTAGTAGAGATGGGGCCACCACACCTGGCTAATTTTTGTATTTTTAGTAGAGATGGGGCTTCACCATGTTGGCCAGGCTGGTCTCAAACCCCTGACCTCGGGCGATCCAACCACCTTGGCCTCCCAAAGTGTTGGGATGACAGGCCTGAGCCACCATACCCAGCCAGGAGCAGGTTATTTAATTTCCATGTATTTGCATGGTTTTGAAGGTTCCTTCTGGAGTTGATTTCTAGTTTTACTGCATTGTGATCTGAAAGAGTACTAGATACAATTTCAATTTTCTTAAATTTATTGAGACTTATTTTATGGCCTATCATATGGTCTTTGAGAAAGTTCCATGCACCGATGAACAGAATGTATATTCTGTGGTTGTTGGGTAGAATGTTCTGTAAACATCTGTTAAGTCCATTTGTTCCAAGGTGTAGTTTAAATTCATTGTTTCTTTGTTAACTTTCTGTCTTGATGACCTGTCTAATGCTGTCAGTGGAGTATTGAAGTCCCCCACTATTATTGTGTTGCTATCTCATTTCTTAGGTCTAGTAGTACTTGTTTTATAAATTTGGGAGCTCCAGTATTAGGTGCATATATATTTAGCATTATGATATTTTCCCATTGGACAAGGCCTTTTATCATTATATAGTGTCCCTCTTTGTCTTTTCAAACTGTTGTTGCTTTAAAGTTTCTTTTATCTGATATAAGAATAGCTACTCCTGCTCATTTTTGGTGTCTATTTGCATAGAATGTATTTTTCTACCCCTTTACCTTAAGTTTATGTGAGTCCTTATGTGTTAGATGAGTCTCCTGAAGGCAGCAGATACTTGGTTGGTGAATTCTTTTCCATTCTGCAATTTTGTATCTTTTAAGTGGACCGTTTAAGCCATTTACATTCAACATTAGTATTGAGATGTGAGGTACTATTGCATCAATTGTGCTATTTGTTACCTTGTGGGGTTTTTTTTTTTTTAATTGTATTTTGTTTCATAGGTCCTGTGAGATTTATGCTTTAAAAAGGTTCTGTTTTCAGGATTTGTTTTAAGATTTAGAGCTCCCTTTAGCAGTTCTTGTAGTGCTGGCTTGGTAGTGGTGAGTTCTCCCAGCATTTGTTTATCTGAAAAAGACTGTATCTTTCCTTCACTTATGAAGCTTAGTCTCGCTGGATACAAAATTATTGGCTGATAATTGTTTTGTTTGAGGAGGCTGAAGATAGGACCCTAATCCCTCCTAGCTTGTGGGGTTTCTGCTGAGAAATCCGCTGTTAATCGGATAGGTTTTCTTGTACTTTTGACTCACAGCTCTTAAGATTCTTTCCTTCGTCTTAACTTTAGATAACCTGATGACAATGTGCCTAGGTGATGATCTTTTGCAAAGAATTTCCCAGGTGTTCTTTGAGCTTCTTGTATTTGGATGCCTAGGTCTCTAGCAAGGTCAGGGAAGTTTTCCTCAATTATTCCCCAAAATATGTTTTCCAATTATTCTAAGATTTAGTTGTTTAACATAATCCCAGACTTCTTGGAGGCTTTGTTCATTTTCTCTTATTCTTTTTTCTTTGTCTTTGTTGGATTAGGCTAATTCAAAAACCTTGTCTTCAAGCTCTGAACTTCTTTCTTCTACTTGTTGAATTTTATTGCTGGGACTTTCCAGAGCATTTTGCATTTCTCTAAGTGCATCCATTATTTTCTGAAGTTTTGATTGTTTTTTATTTATGTTATCTATTTCACTGAAGATTTCTCCTGTCATTTCTTGTATCCTTTTTTTTTGATTTCCTTAAATTGGATTTCACCTGCAAGCATGGTACCTCCAAGCAAGGTGCCCCCTTGCTTAGCTTAATAACTGACCTTCTGAATTCTTTTTCGGGTAAATTGGGGATTTCATCTTGGTTTGGATCCATTGTTGGTGAGCTGGTGTGATTCTTTTGGGGGTGTTAAAGAACCTTGTTTTGTCATATTACCAGAATTGTTTTTCTGGTTCCTTCTCATTTGGGTAGGCTCTGTCAGAGGGAAGGTCTAGGGTTCAAGGCTGCTGTTCAGATTATTTTGTCCCACAGGTTGTTCCCTTGATGTAGTACTCTCCCCGTTCTCCTATGGATGTGTTCCTGAGAGCTGAGCTGTAGTGATTGTTATCTCTCTTCTGGATCTAGCCACCCAGCAGGTCTACCAGGCTCTGGGCTGGTACTGGGGGTTGTCTGCATAGTGTTGTGATGTGAACCGTCTGCAGGTCTCTCAGTCGTGGATACCAGCACAGGATTTGGGGTGTCTCCTGGGTCCTGCAGGAGCAATCTGCTTCCTTCAGAGGGTCTGTGGGTTCTCTCAGCTTTCCTGGTTTATTTCTGCAGTAGCTCTGGAGAAAAAGTTCATGATGCAAGTCTCCACACACTGCTCTGTACATCACTGTGGGAGCTGCAATCCATATACACAAACACTTTCAAGAAGCAAGATTTGAAACAGACCCTAAGGGATTTAAATAGGGTGGTAAGGAAGGGAATTTCTGGTAGACTGAGCTGATTGAACAAATGCACAGATTTGGAAATACTTACAGGTGGTCTTGAAAAGCAGTATCCCTTCTTCCAGGTCTCTAAAGTTTTGCTCCATGGATATTCAGATTTGCAGTCATATTTCTAATATCAAATATAATCATGTATTTTAAAATGTGAGTCTATGTTTGAGTATCTTTATTCTTTGTAGGACACTAGTCTTTTTATAGGTACTGAAATGTTTATGCAACAAACAGTGTATGATCTGTTTATCTATCTGTAGGAACCTAGTTCCTCAGGAAGATTCTTTTAAACTGAAGATGCTTTCAAGAGGGTTAAGTAGACCAGTGGTTTCCTTGGCTCTGAAGGTACACTTGTAGCTTCCCTCAGGTACTCAAAGCACTCTAATATAAAGTTTATTTTTTCAATTACATAAGAATTACACGCTCAAATAATATATTTACAATATACAGGAAGAAGAAAAAGTCTTTTATATTCATGCTACACTAAGCAACAATCACTAATATTTGGGTGTTTACCTCTAGGATTTTATTGCACTTCTTAATATAGTGGTGATTACAATACCTAAATATTTTCATGTTCTACTAAGATTATTTTTTATGTACATAAGGGTAATTAATTAGGTGACAAGGTTTATTTCCACCTTATACCTGGGGAATTACATATGCTCACATACACAGGATTTATCAGTGCATTATATCATTAAGAGATCATCACACACCATTATGACTTACCATCTTTTTTTATTTTTCTGTGTGATATATGTATTTATGTTAATTTTTTACCTGATATCAGTCTCACATGGATGAGTATCTAGATGGACAAAGGACAAAAATTAAAGCAGTGTTAGTTACAGACAGCATTTAATATTAAATTATTTAATAGTAAAGACAGTAATATGCTCCATCTAAAATCAGCTAACGGAGGGTTAAGCATTAGCAAGTCCTGTTTGGAGACTTAGCAAGAATTATCAGCTTCCTGATAGTCAACTTTTGGGTTGAAGAGGTTTTTCAATGGAAATGTGTGCATTTGATGAATGCTAATTACATGGTTCAAAATCTTTAGCCAATCCATTTGCAGCTGTTATACAAGTTATTTTATAAATGTCTGAAACAGCTGTCAACATTCTGAGGGGAAGCTCTTCAATCAATGAATTGACAGAAATGCAATACTTAGATTCTTCTGAGCAGAAGGCAAGAGAACATAATATACACATCTTTAGTGATGTAGCCAGCAATGAAAGGGAACGATTGATACTGCCATTGTGTTTTAAAGTGTTGAAGAAAATGTTCATGCTCATGGGCATGGAAAAGACATTATAAGACTTGGATGGGAGACCCACAAAGTCAAACGGGGTGTTCGAGTGTCCTAAGGATACAAGCAAAGCAATCTTATTTTCCATCAATAAGAATGATTCTAGTGGTGTATAGCAACATTGTAAATCATATTTTAATTAAAATTTTAGTACTTGTTGATGTTATTTGTTTATTGTCTCAATAAAGCATTTTTAACAGATGACATCTGGACATTTTGCTTAATTTCTCTCTCTCTCTTTTTTCTCTATAAAATTCTTTAGTAAATCTGATTGTCGAGAAAGGCACCAGACTGACAGCTCTGGAAAACGAAGCCTTTTATTCAGCTTCAGAATTAGTGTATTCAGAAAAGAACTGCCTGTATGCAGCTATTGGCCTCAATTTCGCACTAGAGAGACTACTTCTTAAAAGACGACTTAGGTTACTTTTATTCTTGACCTAGTATTTGCTTCTTGGCTCAGGTTGCAGCCTTAAGTGGAAAAATGAGCAATTGTTAGGGTAGTGCTTTCTGGATCCTCATGGATCAGAAATTACATTGAACTCACTATGTCATTCCATCTGCAAGTGATCCCCAAATGATTCTTGAACCACCATGACCTACTTAAAAATAACCCAAAATTTTCCTTGCGAGAATGGAAGAATACCTTGTCTGCTCACATAAAATGTATGTGGCATGTGACAATATGCCTGGAATTATAATGGAAGGATAAATGTGCATGCAGAAATCATGAGCTCTGTCATAAAGGAAAAATATTAAAAAATCTGAGCATCATATGTTGAGTAGCATGCTCATTGCCATCAGAGAAAAAAAGGCATAGAGCAGAGATTCCTATGCCCATTAGAATTACTTGGGAAACATTTAGAAATCCCAAAGCCCAAGTCACACCCCAGATCATTCAACCAGAATCTCTGGGCCTGGGACCACACATGTCTCTTTTCAACATGTGTCTTTTCAGCCTGTACATGCAGCCAATGTTAAGAAACTTTGGCATGGACAACAGTCTCAATATTGATAGCACTTGCAAAAAGATGTAGTTCCTTTGTTAAGACGGCTTTTGTTTATGATCTGGAAAACAAAACATTCTGCCCCTCAACACAATAACATGTTAATAGAAAAATATCTTGCTTTCGGCAAAAAAAAAAGTCATCCTTTTTTCCCTATTAATATATTACTTGGTATTTATTGAAAAATTATTTAACTGGTGCAGGGACAAGCTATTAAGAATTTTGCAGAGATTTACATGGAGAATATTTCATTGTTTTGAAATATGAAACAGGAGGTTGCAGTGAGCCGAGATCACATCACTGCACTCCAGCCTGGGTGACAGAGTGAGACTCTGTCTCAAATAAATAAATAAATGAAAAAGAAAAATTCACTCGGGGCTGGGCTTGGTGACTCATGCCTGTAATCCCAGCACTTTGGGAGGCCAAGGTGGGCGTATTGCCTGAGCTCAGGAGTTCGAGACCAGCCTAGGCAACATGGTGAGACCCTCTCTCTACTAAAAATACAAAAGATTAGCCAGGCATGGTAGCTCATGCCTGTAATCCCAGCTACTCAGGAGGCTGAGGCAGGCAGGAGACTCACTTGAACCTGGGAGGCGGAGGTTGCAGAGAGCTGGGATTGCACCACTGCACTCTAGCCTGAGTGACAGAGCAAGACCCTGTCAAAAAAAAAATAGAATTCCCTTGGGATTCAAAGGCAGATTTGAGCAAGAAGAAGAAAGAATAAGTGAACCTGAAGGTAGCACAATTGAAATTATTGAGTCTGAGCAACAGGAAAACAAAAAGATTCATGAAAACTGAACAGATTCTAAGGGCCCTGTGGGGCATCTAGCAGACCAATATATGTATTGTGGGAGTCTAAAAGAAGAAGAGAATGTGGCAGAGAAATTATTCAAAGAAATAACGGATAAACTCTTCCTAAAGTTGACACGAATATAAATATTATATTTCGACATGAAAATAAATATTCAAGAAGCTTGACAAACTCCAAATAGATGAACAGAGACCCACACCAAGGCCAACTATAATCAAACTGTAGAAAGCCAAAGGCAAAGAGAATCTTGAAAGCAGCAAAAGAGAAGCAATTTGTCAAATATAAGTATCCTCAATAAGATGGTCAGCAGATTTCTCATTGGAAACTTCAGAGGCCAGAAGTCAGTCGGCTGATATATTCAAAGGGCTGAAAGAAAGATTGCCAACAGAATCCTATCTTTAGCAAAAACGTCCTTCAAAAATGTAGGAGAAAGGAAGAGATTTCCAGATAAACAAAAGTGAGGAGTTTGTAATCACTAGACCTGCCCTTCAAGAACTGCTAAAAGGACTACTGCAGGTTGAAATAAAGGACACCAGACAGGATCTCAAAGCTGTATGGAGAAATAAAGATGTCAGTGAAGGTAAATACGTGGGCAATTATAAAAGCTAGTGTTGTAACACCAGTTTGTAACTCCACTTTTTGTTTTTGTACATGATTTAAAGGACTAATATATATTTAAAAATTATTAGTATAAAAGTTAGTATAATTGTAACTTTGATTTGTAACTCTACACTTTGTTTTCTAAATAATTTAAGAGACTAATGCATAACAACACAATTATCGGTTTGTGTTTTTGAACACATAATGTACAAAGATGTAATTTGTTATATCAATAACTATAAAAGGGTGGGGATTGAGCAGTTAAAGGAGCAGAGTTTTATTTGTTATTGAAGCTAACCTGGTATAAATTCAAACAAGTGTATTATAACTTTAGGATGTTAAATGTAATCTACATGGTAACCGTAAGGAAAATATCTATAGAACATACACACAAAAGAAAATGAGAGGACAATTAAAATGTTTCACTACAAAAAAATAAATTAAAAACAAAAAAGACAGCAATCTGGGAAATGAGGAACCAAAGAATCTATAAGATATATAGAAAACAGGTTGGGCACAGCGGCTCATGCCTGTAATCCCAGCACTTTGGGAGGCCAAGGCAGGTGGATCACTTGAGGTCAGGAGTTCAAGTCCAGCCTGGCCAACATGGTGAAACCCTGTCTCTACTAAAAAATACAAAAATTAACCAGGTGCAGCGGCAGGTCCCTGTAATGCCAGCTACTCAGGAGGCTGAGGCAGGAGAATCGCTTGACCCTGGGAGGCAGAGGTTTCAGTGAGCTGAGATCATATCACTGCAGTCCAGCCTAGGTGACAGAGCAAGACTTTGTCTCAAAAAAATAAAATAAAATAAAAAAGAAAACAAAGAAAATGACAGAAGTCCCTCCTTATCAGTAACTACTTTGAATGTAAATGGATTAAATTGATCTCCAGTCAAAAGACAGAGATTAGCAGAATACAGAAAAATAAAACAATCCAACTATATGCTGTTTATAAGAGACTCACTTTAACTCTAGAGACACAAATAGATTGAAAGCGAAAGGCTGGAAAAATATTTTTGATGCAAATAGTAACCACACAGCAGCATTATTCATAATAGCCCAAATGTGGAAACGACCCAAGAGTCCCTCAATAGATGAATGGATAAAAAATATGTGGCATATCCATACAATGGAATATTATTCAGCCCTAAAAAAGAAGGAAATTCTGATACATGCTACAACATGGATGGACCTTGAGGAATCATGCTAAGCAAACTAAGCCAGTCACAAAAATACAACTACTGTCTGATTTCACTTGTATAAGTTTCCTTGAGTCGTCAAATTGAAAGGGACACAAAGTAGAATGATAGTTGTCAAGGACTGAGAGGAAAGGGGGAATGGTGAGTTATTGTTTAATGGGCTCAGAGTTTCAGTCTTGTAACATAAAAAGAGTTCCAGGAGGAACTCTTGGAAGGTGATAATGGTTGCACAACAACATGAAAGCGCTTAATAGTACTAAATGTGCACTTCAAGACGGGTAAAATGGGAGATTTTATGTTTCGTATATTTTACCACAATTTTTTAAAAAGATAAAATTAAAGAGACATCACTATCAAGCTGAGAGAGAAATAGTTTATGTGGAGAGGATAATAAGCCAATCAAGGAAAATGGCAAGGAAATGATAGAAGGAATATCTCAGCAAATTGTTTTTTTTTCTAAATCCTCATTTACTTACTCTTATTCTGAATTTGAAGCATAAACTTGATCCATCTGGCCAAAGGAACATTCCATGAAATGTGGATATCAATCCTTAGGGCAAATTAGTGTTCGTGGTGATGAAATTATTTCAAAAACTTTTAAAAGATTTTCTCATATTATTGAGAGTGTTTTAGATTTTCTCTCTCTCTCTCTCTCTCTCTTTCTCCCTCTCTCTCTCTCTCTCTCTCTCGTGTGTGTGTGAAGAAATTAGGAACATCTAAGAAATTTAAGAGGTTATTCTGTTTTCTCGACCAATCTAGCTTGATAACATTTTGTTTTCTTTTGAAGTATTTAATTTTCATAGTATGAATAGGTAGCACTTTTTCTCTTTTTTGATGTTAAAATTACACCTTTCCATTGTTTTTAGTGTTTAAAACATGCAAGCCAGTGTATCCAAACTTAACAGTTTCTGGTATGTTTTAAATCTAATTAGGTCATTGCGAGACTCAAGGTAAAATATGAAAAACATAAATTATTGAATAATACAAGTATGAATTTAGTTCTTAGTTATAAATCTAATTTTGACAAAAAATCTTACACAGTAGAAGCCTGTAAAATAAAACATGGAGCTGTGCATAATGTGCAAGAAATTCACTTTAATTCTTAAAGGTGTTGAACTTTGGATATTTCAATTAAATAATCATTATAATACTTCATTTATAGAAATACACAGATGCTGGGTCTGCATGCAAAATAAAATGGAGGTTTCTACACATATCTGAACAGAAAATAAAACACCAATGAATTTTTTTTAGGAAAGGAAAAATTTCGGTTGTTCTTTATAAGTAAAAAATATGCAGGAAAAAAACCCTATTGTGAATATGGTCATAAGGGACCATGTGCCAAACAATTGGCATTCTCCTTGTTAAGCCTGATATCTCAGAAACAAAGCCGAATCAAGGACTTACTCCTTCAAAAACTGTCATTATGACCATTATAATCCAATTAATCATGCTGTGTTTGCCTTCCTTCGAGAGCTAAGGTACCATTTTCTAAGGTTAAAAGGAAGACATCTTCCGTGAGGGTAAAAATATTCAATGATAATTTTCTGTGCAGTAAAAATAGACATGAACCCATTAGACAACCACACACAGTCCCTGTAACAGCCAGTCCATCCCTGAGTTAACTAAGCACCAAAATAAAGTTAGCTGTCAGTATAAAGTGCACAAAAACATATAAATTCTCAATTTGTACATATCCTCAAGTTATAAAAAGGAAACTAAATGATAAAATTATAAAAGATAATATTTGGTTTGTGCAAAAGTTATTGCGGTTTTTGCCACTGAAAATAATGACAAAATATAATATAAATATATTTTGTCATAAATATCTATATGACACCAAAAAAGTGGAAGAATATGAATGTTTACCACTGAAAGATGGTGGAGATAGGAGAAAAAGGCAACTTACGTGTTACACAGTCACTCATTCTACCAAGTGTTTATTGATTACCTTGTATGTGCCAGGCATGTTTCGGATTGGGGATACAATCTAAACAAAGCAGACATGGATCCTGCCCTCAAAGCATTTGAGAATGACCTCAAATTCCTCTCATCGAAACCATCTAGTAGACATTTAAGACCCCTCTACAATATCCTCATTAAGTGGTTGTTACAAAAACTGTGGATTAGCTTGCTCAACATCCATTCCAATTCACTCCTTCAAAAACATGTATGTCCCAGGTTCTAGGCACTGGGTACTGTTTGGAAAACTGTTAGGAATTACAGCAATGAGTAAAACAGTTAAAAAAAATAATTTTCCTACTATACACTTAATGATGAAAAGTTAAAGACTCTCTTGTGAGCTAGAGTTCTAGACTTGATTTAGTTTCTACTGACAGAGACACTCACACGAGACTTGGATTTGGAACTGAATTCAGTAGGAATAGGTGGGCAGAGAATAAGGCATCCCTTGGATGGTGCAGTTCATGGCAGAGGCCGTGTCATTTCAGGGACTAGAGGTGTTCCCAAAGTTCAGCTAAGGCTTGACCCAGCTTCCCTTACTATAATTTTGTATGGTTAATACCTGGTATAAATTCCTTTCACTGAAACCAGTTAGAGCTCTTTCCATTGCCTGCAACTGACCACAATGGATGTGCTGTTTCTGAGCCAATGCTTGTGCCTACTGTTTAGTGGGAATCTCTCTCTGTTGCTAGGATGGTGTACATCTAAAACACTGATGATTTTTTGTGTGATTGCAGCACACACAAGAAACAAAAGATGGCAAAAGCCACAATTCCACTGCTTTTTTAACATTCTCTCTTTCCAATAATGAGCCAAATGTGTATATATATATGAATCTAGAAGTTATGCTAATTTGTCCTATCAGTTTTAACTTCCCTGCTATAAACTGCATGAGTTTGTTGAATTTCTACATTGAACTCTAATTTTGACAACATAAAGAAACACTTTGCTGACTGGATAAGAAGTTACAAAGAATATGAATATTTGACAAGTGTGTGCCCTGAGGTCAACAACCTATATCTAAATAGTGCTGGACACATAACTTAGATGACAGGAAAACATGGATTTGCCATATAAACACAAATGTTTCTAAGCTTCAAAGGTCATTAAGAATGTAATGCTCGGGGGTCGATTGTAAGGAGATGTAATGCGCCGGCGCGCGGCTGGCTCAAAGGCCTGTAATCCCAGCCTTTTGGGGAGGCCGAGACGGTCGGCCATCACAACGGGTCAGGAGATCGAGCCATCTGGCTGGCATACGGCTTGAAACCCCGTCTCTACTAAAGAATTTTACAAAAAACTAGCGGGCGACGAGGAGGCGGGCGCCTGCTAGTCCCCGCTACTTGGGAGGCGGAGGCCAAGAAGAGCAATGGCGTGAACCTGGGAGGGCGGAGCTTTCCCAGTGAGGCTGGAGATCCGGCACCGCACTCCAGCCTCTGGGCGACAGAGCCTAGATCCGCTCTCACAACAAAAAAAAAAAAAAAAAAAAGAATGTAGATGCTATGGTTGGAAAACTGATATGCTTATTTCAGGAAGTCTGTATTTCCCAAGATAAAATGTTCCTTTGAGTCTAAAGTCAAAATAACACCATGCAGGTGTTTACAATTTAATCACAGCAAACTCTGTTCATAAAGAGATGAGATAGTTTAATCACACACTAGGCTGTGATATGCTCATTGAAATTGGACACAATTTTAAATATCAGATATGATACTTGATTTTGGAAAACACTTGGAAAATGGGCCAAGAATGTTTCTCCAGTGGAAATAAGAAAGGTGGCATGCAAATGCTTAAGAATCATTTAAGGTTACTGAAGAATAATTGTTAATCATATGATTTGATAAATTGAGATAGAAGATTGTACTTTGTAGGTACTATAAAATGGGATGAGTTAATTGCTTTCAGAGAGCATTTAGAAGTGGTTCTGCAAAAGAGTAAAAAAATGAATTTTTTTTGATTTGCAACTCTATAAAACATTTAGGAAATAAAACCATCTTGAACCATTTGGCAGGAAGTAATGTTTTCCTTCTTGAACTCCCAACTTACTTTGCAATTTTTTCATGACTCTATCATGGTCTTCCTAGAATTGTCATATTCATGTAAATATCTTTTCTTTTTCTATAAGCTAATAAGCCTCTCAAAGGCAGGTATCATCTTAACACCTAGATGGTTCTTGACAACAGAGCCTTGCAAAGCATGTGTCACTAAATATTGGTTGATAGAGATAAAATCATCTTTGTGTAGATTAAATTCTTACTTTAATTCCTAAAGTACCAAATTTCTACTTTCCAGCAGGGCAGCAAAGTCAGCAGGAATGCTGGGCAGGATTGTCCACGTCTCCAAATTGTGAAATATCCAGTCTCCCAGTTGACCTTCCTGGAAGAATCCTGGGGGTCTTTTAGCCCCAGCACTCCAATCCCTCATTGAGTAGGCAAAGCCTGAACAATTCTGGTTTCATGTTTGCATCTGCCAAGTGTGCATGTGTTGAACTCATGATAGGCACTGTAGAATGCAGGGCTATCGTGTGAATGTGGGAACACCACGGGTGCTGGGGACATGGTAAAGGGACGTTGTGTGATCAATCATAGCATCCACGTTTAAATTTCACACACACCCCCAAAACACTGTTCAGGCCATAGAAACCATAGCTGAAGGGCTGCCAGATTTTCACTTCTGAAAAGCAACCTAGACAAATAGAATCTCATGTCCTTACACAGGAGATGGCTAGGTAATAACTGTGAGAACAGCAGGCAGAGTTAACCAGTGGGGCTTGGGTGCTGAAGTAGGAGGAGAAGTGAGCTGGGTCCCTGAAGAGAAGGGCTACAGAGAGCAGATGACATGGATAAAGGTGAGGATGAGGTGCTAGGACTAGGAGATGCTTTAGCTTCATTACGTCTAACGCGAGGATACTAACAGTACCTTCCTCACAGGGATGGTATCATGACTAACAGAGAGCGAGGATACTAACAGTACCTTCCTCACAGGGTTGGTATCATGACTAACAGAGATAAAACCTTTAAGGCACTCAGTACTCAGTTAATGCCATTGAATTTTTTCTTTCTTTCTTTTTTTTTTTTTTTTTTGAGACTGAGTTTCACTCTTGTTGACCATACTGGAGTTCAGTGTCGCAATCTCGGCTCACAACAAACTCCACCTCCCAGGTTCAAGTGATTCTCTTGCCTCAGCCTCCTAAGTAGCTGGGATTACAGGAATGCACCACCACACCAGCTAATTTTGTATTTTTAGTAGAGATGGTGTTTCACTTTGTTGGCCAGACTGGTCTTGAGCTCCTGATCTCAGGTGATCCACCTGCCTCGGCCTCCCAAATTGCTGGAATTACAGGTGTGAGCCACCATGCCTAGCCATTGAATGTTACATAATGTTCTTTAAATTTTTTAATGTTAAATATAATGTGTGTTGTTTATATGCACATATATGTATAATTTATGTTATTCCCTGTTATATTTCTTAGAATTGCATCCCACGGTACATTTCAATCAATACTCTTTCTCTGATAGACATACAAGAGATATGTCGCTCTTACCTTTGCTTCCTCAAAAGATCAAGAATGAGGCCAGGCACAGTGACTCATGCCTGTAATCCCGACACTTTGGGAGAACAAGGCAGGTGGATCACCTAAGGACAGGAGTTTGAGACCAGCCTGGCCAACGTGGTGAAACCCCTTCTCTACTGAAAATGCAAAAAAAAAAAAAAAAAAAAAAAATTAGCTGGGTGTGGTGGCATGTGCCTGTAATTCCAGCTACTCAGGAGGCTGAAACAGGAGAACTGCCTGAACCCTGGAGGTGGAGGTGGCAGTGAGCTGAGATTGCACCACTGCACTCCAGCCTGGGTGACGGAGCAAGGCTCCATCTAAAAATAAAAATAAATTAAATTTAAAAAAAGATTAAGAATGAAAATTGAATTGGCTGGGTGCAGTGGCTCACGCCTGTAATCCCAGCACTTTTGGAGGCCAAGGTGGGCAGATCCCTGAGGTCAGGAGTTTGAGACCATTCTGGCCAACGTGGTGAAACCCAATCTCTACTACAAATATGAAAATTAGCTGGGTATAGTGGTGAGTGCCTATAACCCCAGCTACTTGGGAGGCTGAGGCAAGAGAATTGTTGAAACCTGGAAGGTGGAGATTGCAGTGAGCCGAGACCATGCCATTACTCCAGCCTGGGCAACGAAAGCAAGACTCCCATCTCAAAAAATAAAAAGAATGAAAATTACCCACTTCAGAATGTTTCTCATTTTTGGGTTCTGAATCACCATCTTCTGCTTCTATTTTCAGGCTGCATCCACTTCTTAGGGACAATGTGATTTTTAAGTTGCCTCCCTGCTGTGTAAAGTGGTACTTCCTCTCTTTTATGCTTGAAGCAGTTTCACTTTGGTTCTAGTTTTTGAAATTTGATTAAGTCGTATTTATTTTCACCATGCCCTTCATGATTTTATTGATTTGAGTTATGTTCCTTATTCACATTCATTTCTTTCATTCAGAAAGTCCCAGTATCCTGAATAAATCCAGTCTATAATTGTGGTCATTTAGTTCTCTTTTGCTAGATTTTCTTTACCTCTATTCTGTGTATCACAGGGTAGTCCTACATTGACTCCAAATCCATGTGTGAAAGAGATGTCCGTAACACCACAGAAATTGTCTACACACTATTATTTCAAATAGAGGCAGCACTACAATCCCATCACCATTTCACAACAACTACTTTCATTGTCTACATGCACTTTCAGGGGGCTTTTTGTTTGTTTGTTTTTTGAGATGGGATCCCACTATGTCGCCCAAGCTGCTTTCAAACCCCTGGGGTCAAGCCTTCTTAAGTAGCTGGAACTACAGATGCACACTTACCGTGCCTGGCCTCCACGTTAAAAAATAATGACAACAAAGTCTGCGTAAAATCATTACAAACATGGCCAAAGAAACACCGACCTTAAGGATATTGTCTCTGAACTTGGGTACTTTCGAAGACATTTTCAATGCACAGCAAGCGGTGTGATCAATCTACCTTTAGGTCTCATGTCAATTTGTTTTATTTTTGACAGCTAAACTTGGAGAAATGATGCTTCAAGCATCACAACAGCATTGACTGACAGCTCCCTAAGTGTTGCGTCTTTTATAGCAAACAGAATTGACAGCTCATAGCTAAAGAGCTGCACATGTGTATGGATTGTGTCCATACTGAACACAGTGAAAAAAAAATCAAAGAAGATACTTGTTCTATGTGTTACGTATTAAGATTCAATTAATACGGTAAAATATATGCATCTTGGGATAGATTTACTTGTGGCCTAGGACAGGTTCCATTCTGAATAGTATAGAAGCTTAATATATAGCAATTATGTACTACAATTTCTTCTAATACATACTTTTAAATTTCAGTGAAATTTTCATTACTCATTTTCTTACCCCATATATATTTATGTAGCTGGCAGTGGTCTAGGTCAGCAGTTTCCAACCTTTGTGGCACTAGGAACTGGTTTCATGGAAGACAATTTTTCCACCACTGGGGTTTGGGGGATGGTTTCAGGATGAAACTGTTCCACTTCAGATCAGGCATTAGTTAGATTCTCATAGGGAGCATGCAACACAGGTCCCTCGTATGTGCAGTTCACAATAGGGTTCTCACTCCCATGAGAATCTAATGCCGCCACTGATCTGACAGGAGGCAAAGCTCAGGCAGTAATGCTGGCTCACCTGCCACTGGCCCCCTTCTGTGTGGCCCGGTTCCTAACAGGCCACGGACCAGTACCGGTCCATGGCCCAGGGGTTGGGGACCCCTGGTCTAGATAATTAGAGACTTTTCAAGTTGTAGATTTAAATACCACTCAAGCTATCTTTTGTGGGTATCTGGCTGCGAGGATTAAGTTTAAAAATCTGGCCATATTAAAAGCAAGAATTCTGCAATTCCATTTCTAGGTACATACCCCACAGAACAGAAAGCAGGCGCTTGAACGGATATTTGTACATCTATGTTCGTAACAGCATAATTCGCAATAGCCAAAAGGTGGAAACAACCCCAGTGACTATCAGTGGATGAATAAGTAGACAAATGTGTATATCTATACAATGGAATATTACGCAGGCTTCAAAAGGAAGAAAATTCTGACAAATGCTACAACATGGATGAACCTTGAATACATTGTGCTAAAAATAACAAAGCTGGAGGCATCACATTACCTGACTTCAAACTATACTATAAAGCTACAGTAACCAAAACAGCATAGTACTGGTACTAAAACAGACACATAGACCAATGGAACAAAATAGAGAACCCAGAAATAAAACCACATACCTACAACTATCTAATCTTCAACAAAGCCGACAAAAATAAGCAATGGAGAAGGGAATCCCTATTCAAGAACTGGTACTGGGATAACTGGCTAGCCATATGCAGAAGAATAAAATTGGACTCCTACCTTTCACCATACACAAAAATTAACTCAAGATGGATTAAAGATTTAAGTGTAAGACCTCAAACTATAAAAATCCTAAAAGAAAACCTAGGAAATACCGTTTTGGACATTGGCCTTGGCTAAGAATTTATCTCTAAGTCCTCAAAAGCAATTGCACCAAAGCAAAAATTGACAAATAGGAACTAATTAAACTAAAGAGCTTCTGTACAGCAAAATAAACTAACAACAGAGTGAACAGACAACTTACAGAATGGGAAAAATTTTCACAAACTGCACCTGACAAAGGACTAATATCCAAAATCTATAAGAAACATAATTCAGCAAGCAAAAAACAAATAACCACATCAAAAAGCAGGCAAAAGCATAACAGCCACTTCCCAGAGGAAGACATACAACTGGTCAACAAATACATGAAAAAATGCTCAACATCACTAATCATCAGAGAAATGCAAATCAAAATGACAATGAGATACCATCTCATGCCAGTCAGAATGGCTATTATTAAAAACTCAAAAAAATAATAGATGTTGGTGAGGCTGCAAAGAAAAGGGAATGCTTATACCCTGTTGGTGGGAATGTAAATTTGTTTAGCCACTGTGGAAAGCAGTTTAGAGATTTCTCAAAGAACTAAAAATAGAACTATAATGTGAGCCAGCACTCTTATTAGTGGGTGTATATCAAAACGAAAAGAAATCATTCTACCAAAAAGACAGTATGTTAATTGCAGTACTTTTTACAATAGCAAAGACATGGAATCAATCTGGACACCTGCCAACAGTGGAGGGATAAAGAAAATGTGGTACACATACACCATGGAATACTATGCAGCCATAAAAGAGGAACAAAATCATGTCCTTTGCAGCACCATGGATGCAGCTGGAAGCCATTATCCTAAGTGAACTAACAGAGAAACAGAAAACCAAATACTTCATGTTCTCACTATAAGTAGAAGCTAAACATTGAGTACACATGTACATAAAGTTGGGAACAAGAGACACTGGGGACTACTAGAGAGAGGAAAGAGGAAAGGATTAAGGACTGAAAAATTATCTATCAGGAACTATGCTCAGTGCCTGGGTGATGGGATTATTCATACCTCAGGCCTCAGCATCACATGATATATCTATATATCAAACCTGCACATGTACCCCCAAATCTAAATAAAAGTTGGAAAAAAATGGCAAAATGAAAAAAAGCATGCAAAGTGGAACAAGTCAGATACAAAAGGACAAATATTGTATATGATTCCACTTATAAAAGGCACATAAAACAGTCAAACTCATAGAGACAGAAAGTAGAATGGTGGGTGTCAGGGGCTGGAGGAAGGAGTCTGGGGAGTTAAAGATCTCACTTGTCTGTGGAAACCATTAAGTCTTTGCATTTTTTTCCAGGCTTAGATTTTTGTATTGATCCACAAAGTTCTGCAGCTCCAGGGATGCTTTCCAGGAATCTTGTAATGCAGGGCAGAGCAGGGGCACACCAATTTTTTGAGGACTACATCATTTAGCTATGCTCACTAGGTAGGAAGAGGGGAGGAGGATGGGGAAGAGGTGATAAAGGAGACAGGAATAAGGAAATGAGGTATGAGGAACACAGGAGAAAGAAATTACAATTGTGCCAATTTACACTTTACAAATACAATTTTTTACAAATACACTTTACACATACAATTTACAAAGGTATGGCTACAGCCTGCCATACCTTTCAGTGTGAGAGAGAGATGGAAGGTGAAAATCAACTCTTCTTGTCAGAAGTATATAAAACAAGTATGTAGCATTTCAAGAATAATGGTAAGTTGCACACCTATGCATCCACCAGTCATCTAAAGATAAAAAAACATTGGCACCTCCTGTACCCTTCTGAAGGCATTCTTCTCCCTCCTCCCAGAGGTATTTACTATCCTGAATTTTGTGTTTTCATTGTCTTGCTTTTCTTTACAGTTTTACTATGTAGGGATAAACCCTTAAACAATATCTTGCTTAGTTTTGCCTATTTTTTGTAAATGGAATCCTACTGGGGCTATGCATATGTGACTTCCTATTTTTTGCTGTACTGGTGAAACTCAACCATATGCATATGTATAGTTAAAGTTCATTCATTGTCATTGCAGTATGGTGCTCTTTTATCCATCCATCCTCCTATCAACAGACAGGTTATTTTTGTTGTTACCAAAATAAAAATGTTGCTATGAACATCCTGATACATGTCTCCTGATGCACTGTGCAAGACCTTCTGCAGGGTATGTATCTAGGAATGTAATGGATGAATTGTTGGGTGTGCTCATCTTAATTTGAATAAGTTACTAATTACCTGGTTGATTTCACGAGTTGTACCAATTTACACTCCTATCAGCAGCATCTAATAGTTTCTGCTACCCCACATCTCAACAACACTTGGTGTTAGTACAACACTTTGATTTTCCTGATGTTCATCTAACAAGCTGACTTTAGAACAAAACCCTCACATTAGACATGACCCCACTATATTGGATTTTTAGTACCTAGGATTCCTGATGCCTACAATAGGTGCTCAATAAGTGAGAACAAAATGAAAAGAATCTAAGCTTTAGCCATTTGGTAAAGTACATGAGTACATTTCTTTTCTTTCTTTCTTTTTTTTTTTTTTTTTTTGAGACAGAGTCTCGCTCTGTCACCCAGGCTGGAGTGCAATGGTGCGATCTCGGCTCACTGCAACTTCTGCCTCCCGGGCTCAAGTGATTCTCCTGCCTCAGCCTCCTGAGAAGCTGGGATTACAAGCACGTTCCACCGCTCCCAGCTAATTTTTGTATTTGTAGTAGAGATGGGGTTTCACCATGTTGCCAAGGCTAGTCTTGAACTCCTGACCTCAGGTGATCCACCCGCCTCAGCCTCCCAAAGTGCTGGGATTACAGGTGTGAGCCAGCATTCCCAGCCTCTTTTTTTTTTTTTTTTCATATTTTAAAGATTAATCTTTTTTTCATATTTTAAAGATTAATCAGCACATTTCAATCTTTCCTATGTCTCCAAATTATGAACCTAATGTGAACATTTAGCAGTGCATTTGTTCCCAAATTCAAAGGCTACACAGGAAATTTAATGCAGGAG
>NW_016806197.1:1479881-1507238 GCF_001698545.2 Rhinopithecus bieti
TTTTTTTTTTTTTTTTCTATTTTAAAGATTAATCTTTTTTTCATATTTTAAAGATTAATCAGCACATTTCAATCTTTCCTATGTCTCCAAATTATGAACCTAATGTGAACATTTAGCAGTGCATTTGTTCCCAAATTCAAAGGCTACACAGGAAATTTAATGCAGGAGTACAAGCATTGCCCCTAGAGGTGGAAAATGCCCCTAGAGGTGGAAAATGCAGGAGTACAAGCATTGCCCCTAGAGGTGGAAAATTCGCTTTACTGTACAATCTGCAATCATGCATTCTGAGAAAAGTGTCGTTAGGTGATTCTGTCACTGTGCAAACATCATTGAGTGTAGTTACACACATCTCAATGGGGTAGCCTTCTATTCATCTTGGCTGTATGGTACAGCCTATTGTTCCCAGGAAACAAATCTGCACAGCATGTTACTGGAATACTGTAGGCAACTGTAACTCAATGGTAAGTAAATGTGTATCTAAACATAGAAAAGGTACAGTAAAAATACTGTATAAAAGGTAAAAATCGTACATTTGCATAGGACACTTACCATGGACAGAGCTTGCAGGGCTGTAAGTTGCTCTGGGTGAGTCAGTGAATGAGTGGTAAGTGAATGTGAAGGCCTAGAACATTGCTGTTTACTACCGCAGACTTTACAAACACAATACACTTAGGTTACAATAAATTTATTAAAAAATTGTCTTTCTTCAATAAGAAATTCACCTTAGCTTACTATAACTTTTAACTTTATAAACTTTTAATATTTTAAAAGTTTTGATTCTTTTATAATAACACTTAGCTTAAAACATAAGCACACTGTACAGGCGTACAAAAGCATTTTCTTTCTTTATATTCCTTTTCTTTCTTTATATCCTTATTCTTCTATAAGCTTTTTTTATTCTTTAATTCTTTTAGCTTTTAAACTTATCTGTTAAAAACAAAGACACAAACACACACATTATCCTACACAGGGTCAGGATCACCAACGTCACTGTCTTCCACCTCCACAGTGTGTCCCACTGGAAGGTCTTCAGGAGCAATAACACATATGGAGCTCCTATGACAATAATGCCTTCTGGAATATCTCCTGAAGGATCTACCTGAGTTTGTTTTACAGTTAACTTTTTATTTTTATAAGTAGAAGGAGTACACTCCAAATTAACAATAAAAACTATAAGGTATAGCCTGGTATATAAATAAACCAGTAACACAGTTCATTATCATGTATTATGTATTGTATATAATTGTATGTCCTTTAATAGGACTGGCCATGCATAGCTTTGTTTACACTATCATCACCACAAACGGGTAAACAATGCTTTGTACTATTGTAGCAGGACAATCCGCAGACAAGAACCCCTTAGACACTGAGCTGTAGAAGGAAAGGGCTTTATTCAGGTGAGAGCATTGGCGGACTCACGTCTCCAAAAACCGAGCTCCCTGAGTGAGCAATTCCTATCCCTTTTAAGGGTTTACTACTCTAAGGGGGTCCACGTGAGAGGGTCATGATTGATTGAGCAAGCAGCGGGTACGTGAGTGGGGGCTGCATGCACCAGTCATCAGAATGGAACAGAACAGGACAGGGATTTTCACGATGCTTTTCCATACAATATCTGAAATCTATAGATAATACAAGCAGTTAGGTTAGGGGTTGATTTTTAACTACCAGGCACAGGGCACAGTGCTGGGCTATCTGCCTGTGGATTCTATTTCTGCCTTTTAGTTTTTACTTCTTTCTTTGGAGGCACAAATTGGGCATAAGACAATATGAGGGGTGGTCTCCTCCCTTACTACGATGTCTTGATGGCTATAAGGTCATTAGGAGATAGCAACTTTTTAGCTCTATTATAATTTTATGGGACCACTGTCTTATGTGAAGGTCATTGTTGACCAAAACTGCATAATGCAGGGCATGACAGCATTCTAGTAAAGAACTGTGACATGAATTTCAGAAAAGGAAAATCTCCACCACTCCTAACCTTAATTTTAGGACTTAGTTTTTATATGGTTTAATATCAATTTTTTTTAATAGTATAAATCCTGCTTCCACATACTTACTGTTCTCTACTTGGTTAAATTTCCACAATTAAAATTTTAAAAAAATTAAAATAATCTCACAATGTGTAGGAACTACTGTTTAAAGACATGTATTTTAATGAGCTATAAACTCTTGGTTCTCAGCTGGGCTCACGCCTGTAATCCCAGCACTTTGGGAGGCCAAGGTGGGAGGATCATCTGAGTTCAGGAGTTCGAGACCAGCCTGGCCAACATGGCAAAACCTCATCTGTACTAAAAATACAAAAATTAGCTCGGCGTGGTGGTGGCCACCTGTAATCCCAGCTACTCAGAAGGCTGAGGCAGGAGAATTGCTTGAACCCGGAAGGCAGAAGGTGCAGTGAGCCGAGATCACACAACTGCACTGCAGCTGGGTGACAAGAGCAAAATTCCATCTCAAAATAAATAAATAAAATAAATAAATAAAGTCTTGATTCCCAAATGCTAGTTTATCCATCTGTCGACAAAAAGAGTCAAACTCTGTAAAATATTTTGAAGAGATTTATTCTGAGTCAAATATGAGTGATCATGGCCCGTGATATAGCCCTCAGGAGGTCCTGAGAACACGTGCCCAAGGTGGCTGGGGCACAGCTTGGTTTTATACATTTTAGGGAGGCATGAGACATCAATCAAATACATTTAAGAAATACATTGGTTTGGTCCAGAAAGACCTGGGACTGATAGAAAGGGAATGTTCAGTTTAAGATAAAGATTGTGGAGACCAAAGTTCTTTAGAAGTCTTACAGTGGCTGCCCTTAGAGACAATGGATGACCAACGTTTCCTATTCAGATCTTAGTCAATCTCTTTAGGATTGGGAGGGTCTGAAAGAAAAAGATCTAGCTATGTCAACAGAGATTCTTTACGGATGCATATCGCACCCCTCCAAGGACAGCTTTGCAGGGCCATTTTAAGATACGGCAAAGAAACATGGTTTGGGGTAAAATATTTTGATTTTCTTCCTTGTCTCGAAATGTTATGCCAGAGTCAGGTTAGAAAGTAAGTCACCATATGTAGGGTTAAGTAAAACCCATCTGATAAGAATTTATGATTTGTAGGGCATGACTTCCCAAACCCCGTAGATAGGAATTTGGGCAAGATTTAAAAAATCAGAGTTTAGTCCTCTGACTTCTGCCAATTTCTCATGATATTTTTTGCTAGTCTAAAAGCTACTAATAGAAAGAACAACAGGATGAGTATTTTATACAAGTAAATGCATTCCATTTAAAAGATTTTTATTTATTGTGAAATTATGTCATTTTACCTTTTAATGTTAAAAGATGTTTCGTGAAATGATGGTGATAGTACATGGTGTTGGCTTGACAACTTTGTATGATCTCAGATTTTCTGTGTTTTACTTTTACTGAACCTTCAAATCTAAGGGTTTGTAAACCCTTTTAAAGTGTGTTACTACATCATTTAATATGTGTTTCGTAGAAAGCACCCTGGGTGTTAACTGCCAGGAGCACACAAGTTTCAGAAAGCAAGACATACTCATCTCTAACAACTGATCAGTTCTGACTGGGTTTCAAGTAAGGCTTAGTACCAACGCTTAGGGAGGGACGTGCAAAAACGAGAAAGGTAGTGTTTGACCTCACCGGTTTAAGCTTTATCCTGTACATTATACAGTTAAGAAACAACGCAGGAAAGTGCCAGTTTGACAGTTGCTGCAGGAGAGTCTTGACTTGGATCCAGAAGAACGTGGAAAGTTAGAGGAGGGGAAAACCCTTACTAGGATAAGGCAGACAGGAAGCAATGCTTGGAATCCATCTGGGGCGCCGGCCGCCCTGCCAAGATGGAGGAAGAGCCGGCTCGAGGTGTAGCAAGGGGGCTGGGAGGGAAGGGCTGGCTAAAGTGCCACGTGGAAGTGAGTGCCAAAGAGACTAGCAGAGCGTGGAAGTGAGTTCCAAAGAGACAGAATTCAGGACGCGAAGAGAAAGAGGCCGAGATAAACGACCCACTAGCGCTCCTTCTTGAGGGCGACACCGGCCAGGGGTGGAGTCGGATACGCCCCGCGGACTCCATGCACCCAATCAGCGACTAGCCGTCTCGGGTCGCGGGACACGCCCCCCGATTCAAAGGCCCTAGAAGCTCTTGCTCAGGACAGCCTCTGGAGCTCCGCGCCCATTAGCGCCTGCGCCGTCTCTAGGCCCCGCCCCCTCACCCCTCCAGCCCTGGATCTCCCACAGCTAACATGGCGGCCCCCTGTGTGTCCTACGGCGGAGCAGTTTCCTACCGGTTTCTTCTCTGGGGTAGGGGTAGCCTCGTCCGGAAGCAAAGCCTCTGGAAAACCGCGGCAGCTGAGTTGCAAACAAACGTCGGAGCCCAGGTAAGGCCTGGGAGGACTGGAAGCGGTTTATCTCTGCCGCGCGAGGATGTGGAGCCAGCGCGGACACCCCTCAGCGTCTCGTGCCTTCAAGCAGGGACCATAGGGTCTCAGATATTTAGCGAGATCTGAGGTTGGGGGTGGGGAGGTGGGTGTTGGCTTGCAGCAGCCGCTCTGGAGATTGTTACTTGTTTTTTTGCGGGTTGCAGCGAGGGGAATTTACCTGCAGGTGGAAGTGGAGCGACCTCTTCTTTCATTTGGCGGCTGCGCTAAAGCTCGGTGCCTAGGTCTGGTGTTGGGTCCAGTCCTACCCTGCCCTGCTGTCCAGAGAGGAGGAGGGTCGCGCCAGAGAAGAATGATGGGAATTGGATTCCTGCAAGGGCCTGGAAGACAATGAAGAAAGTCACGTTATGTAGAGGACAGTGACTTTTTAGAAGTGCCTTCAATCTGCGCAATTTCTGCCTTCTTAATTTTCCCGAATCTTTCTCTATGGAAAGATGCAGGCCAGAACTTGTACATTTCGTTTAATCCAGAGGGAAGTGGGGAGTCAATAGCTGGTAGGCTGATGATGACAATTTACTGACATGAGATCTCAGAGGAGGAAAAAGATTTGAGAGGGAAGAAACGAGTTTAGTTTGGGATTATGTTTTAGGCATCTGGGATTTTCAGTAGGTCTATAGATAGGCAAGTCTATAGCTCAGGAGAAGAACTGATTTCGAAGTGCCCTGTTATCTTGTAGATGGTAATTGAGGCCTTGTAAACAAATTAAATTACCTAGGGAGAGTGTACTGAGGAGTAGGCAGAGGGACAGGGCCCTGAAGGACAAATAAGAAATAGGAGGCCCCAAGAGATTGAGAATGAGGCACCAAACAAGCAGGGGAGAAACCAGCCAGTGTGGTATCCTGGAAAACAGGTGAATGTTTCAAGGAGGGAGAGTGATAACTAGTACCAATTATTGCAGGGAAGTCAAATACCACGCTTTAAAAACTATATTGAAAAAAAAACCATCTTTTATATGTTCTTCCTTTTATATTTTAACCTAGATCAACCAATCCATTCTATCTATTCATGTGGATATTTGTTTTTACTTTTTTTCTTATTGGAAAATGTGCTAGAAATTTTTATTTTTTCATGCATCTCTTTGAGTATATCTTTGCTGTGTACACATGATTATGAGAGGGACTGTGTCATACAGAGTATTTTTATTGTTGACATTTAATGTGTGTATTGGCTAACTTTCTGTCCCTCCCGGTATCCATTCTTCTATGCTTTTTCCATGTTCTTATAATCGTGTATAAACATACATGCACAGGTGTACTTTACAAAAAATGGGACCATATTTGATTGCATTTTACTTTTTTGCTTTTCTCTTCTACATATGCAGTATATTGTAAAGTAGAAATCCTTCAGCGTCCCCTATTATATTTTTAAAAGCATTTTTAACTGCTGCATACTATTCCATGATAAGAATATATCAAAGTTAATGTAACAATTGATGGACATTTGCTTTGTTTGTACTTTCTTTGCACCAATAAAGTTTCAGTAAACATCTGGTCTAGTTGTTAAGTACTGGTTTAGTAAGATGGATGAAGAATGATTTCTCCTTGTTACTTTAATTTTCATCTCCTTGACCAGTCTTGAAACAACCCCTTTCCCCCATATAGCAGATGTTTACTGAGCACTTTACATGAGCCAGGCACTGTGAAGTAAACAATTTCAAGTCGAACAATTACAAGACAGTATCCACCATTAGCACTCTTAAGGGATGGTCCTGAAATGGCTGAATCTCCAGATTCCTGAATACTACTACAGCATGTATTTTACCACATGAAGTACAGCTCAGCTATAACTGAAACACTTAGCTGACCCCCCTTTAGATTCTTATGATTGCATACATATACCTAAAGACGTTCATAAAGATTTTTTTTTATCCTGGCGCAGAGCTTATCTGTCTTAAATATTAACATTTTTTCACTTCTGCCTACAACATTAATACATAGATTTCTCTTGGTAACCCAAGAGAAGTTTTTTATTATTTTATAAAATAAGAAAATAATAAAATTTTAATCACTTAATGAGTGACAAAACACTATACCTGGTCTTTTGTTTGTTCAAAGTTTAATTTCCTTAATTAGAAAATCTCTTCAGAGGTTACAGCAAACTTGAAGGGTGTGGGAGAATAGAATAATAATAAAGTGCATTTCCTACAGAGTATTTTTGCATTTTGTTTATATATGTAAATGTATACTAGGTGGTGATATAAACAGTAGATATTACTGTGGGTCACGGTTTAAAAAGTTTGAGGCCGGGCGCGGTGGCTCAAGCCTGTAATCCCAGCACTTTGGGAGGCCGAGGCGGGTGGATCACGAGATCAGGAGATCAAGACCACAGTGAAACCCCGTCTCTACTAAAAATACAAAAAATTAGCTGGGCGTGGTGGCGGGCGCCTGTAGTCCCAGCTGCTCCGGAGGCTGAGGCAGGAGAATGGCGTGAACCCGGGAGGCAGAGCTTGCAGTGAGCCGAGATCGTGCCACTGCGCTCCAGCCTGGGCGACAGAGCTAGACTCCGTCTCAAAAGAAAAAAAATACAAAAAACTAGCCGGGCGAGGTGGCGGGCGCCTGTGGTTGTGTTGTTTTTTTTTCTGTTTGTGTTTGCGTGTGTGTGTTTGGTCCAGCTATGCGGGAGGCTGAGGGCAGGAGAATGGCGGGAACTGGGGAGCGGAGCTTGCATGAGCGAGTCTGGCCACTGCACTCCAGCCTGGGCGACAGAGCGAAGATCTTTTTTTTGTTTTTCTCGTAATTTAAATTAATTACTGATTCAATAAGGAAAAAGAAGCGAGTTTTGTTAAGCTATTCCTGGGTTCTCAGTTGAGACCTTCACTAGCAGACTACCTCTTGCATACCAGTCTTGTGATATGCATGTTTTGTGTTAATACCTCAGTACAATTGCAAATGTCTGAGTGTCCCAAATTTGGGGTGGAAGAGGCAGTCTTACTCATGAATGGCCAAACTTTTCAGATTATATATCCATGAATATCAGGGATCTACAGTGTATTGTGATATTTACAGAGATAAATACAGAAGAGCACAGAAATGATACGCCTGAGTCAGACTAGAGTTTTTGACCAGGTGGAGGATCGTCATGGGCAGCTTCCCCGAGGAAGCAAAGGAAAATAGCGTCTTTAGCAGCAATTAGAAGTTATATGAAAACAGAAAGCTATTCTATTCAAGGAAGACATAATAGGTGCACAAGGGTATAGAGATGTACTGAGTAATAGTGGGTTTTGTCAGCAACAATTGGTTATAGCATAGGGTTTTGGTGAGAGAATGGTGAGAGACAGGACTGGAAAGTTTGGCAGGAATCAGTATGGTCTGTTTTGCTATGCTTAGGTAGCTGACTTTTTTACCTGTCACAAACGCAAATAGTGTTAGCATTATTATGCGCAATTGACAGTTCCCTTCCATGCTGTACTACAAAGTTTACCCATGAATTCGTAAATCCTCTATCAATATGGCTAATATAGGAATGCTAATTTGACTTTCTATAATATTTATGATTTTTATAATAAGGAAAAGCAAAAGCAATTGCTATTTTGAGAAGTATTTCTACAAAACAATAGGATGCTTCTTAATTATTCTCTACCACTGAGCACTTTCCTGGTGCTTAAACATTTAGTTTTTGCCAAGCCCAGATTCCTTTGTTGATTTACACCGTCTGCCAGAGAAGTGATCAATGACATTAAATGGCTTGGTCCTTTATATTTTGGTTTCACTGTAAACACATTCCTGTCTCTGTCTAAAGTATCTGTTTTGTTTTGTTTTGTTTTTTCATCTCCCATGCTCCTGGAGATTATAATAACCTGTATTTATCACAGCTTTCTGTTGGTCTACTCTAGTAGGGGCTTCATAAATTTTTTTTGACAAATGGCTAAAAAACGCTTTGGAAAACAAATGGTATAATTGACTTGAATTTGTATCAGATGCTCTATACAGCTCTGTAAATTAGTTATGCCCCCGCCCCTGATAATTTTTGAATATATTTATTTTGAATCCCAGTTTATTAGCAACGGAAAAGAAAAGCCCTTTGGTAGGATAAGCTATTGCCTTTGAGATCTAATCCTGTCCTTGTAAGGATAGAATTGAGTGTGTTCTTCATTATTTTAATTACAAAAAATACCTCTACAATAAAATTTCCACTTTCCTTATTTGGCAATGTATAAGTTTCTTATTTAATAAGAGCTTGATAATAAATGCTACTGTCATTCCCACCTCTCTTTCCCTTATAAAACAAGATAAGTAAATTTTCTTGTACGTGCTTCGTTGTTGCAATTAGGATGATGAATGTATCAGTTATTTATTGCTGCATAACTAATTATCCTAAAACTTAGCAGCTTAACCAACAGACATTTGTTTTCTACAGTTTATGTGGGTCAGGGTTCTCCAGGCACACCTTGCTGGGTCATCTTGCTCAGGGTCTCTGGTAAGGCAACAGTCCAGGTATTGGCCGGGGCTGCAGTCATCTCAAGGCTCCACTGTGGGTGGGGAGAGTCTGCTTCTAGGCTCACTCAGTGTTGTCATTAGCAGGATTTAGATTCTTGCAGGCTGTCAGGCTGAAGGTCCCAGGTCCTTGCTGACTGTTGGCCAGAGCCCTCTCTCAGCTCCTGCCACATGTGCCTCTAGGGCAACTCAGCACATCTGGCTTCCCTCAGGCTGATGAAGAAAAGGTAAGCAAGAGAAAACAGCAGGTGGCAGATTTGCTGGGAGCCATCTTGGAAGCTGCCTACAACAGTGGAAAACCCACATATACTTCTTTTCTTGTTATCTCAGTGTCTCTCTCATGTATTTAGGTCTTTCCTCTACGGTTCTTATGTGCAGGCATATATGGGTGCCTATGTGTGTGCATGTGTGGGTACATCTGAACACCTGCTGTATCATTCTTTTTGTCAGATAGGATTATTAGCTTAAAGAAAACTGCATCTTTACTATGTTTTGTTTTCTTATTATGGCAACATTCTCATTTTAATATCACTCATTTCTTTACAATTATTTCTGTTAACACTTGATACAGAACCTGGTCTATAATAATTGCTCAAATTTGTTAAATGAACTGGTAAAGTAGTTTATTTTTAGAATTTTATTCTGCAAAACCAAGCATATAAAAAATAGAATAATATAATGAACTCCACAGATCCATCAACCAGCTTCAACAATTATTAGTATTTTCCCAGTCTTGTTTTTATTTCTCCCCTCCCACCCCCCAGAGTCATTTAATGTAAACCCCAAACATTCTGTTATTTTACTTATAGGTACTTGAATATGCACCTCTAACATAAAGATTAAAAAAAAAAAATAGATTCCTTGTCACCACCATATCTAACAGAATGAACAGTAGTTTTTTATCATCTGTTACCTATTTCATGTTCAAATTTCTCTGAATTGTCCCAACTATAAAAAGTTGGTTTATTTTAATTGGAGTTAAACAGGGTTTATGCGTTTTATTTGATTGATAAGTATATTAAGTGTCTTAATTTATAACAGGTTGTGGAATTAACAGAAATGGTAAATTTTGTTTAAGTAAGTGGATTTCCTTATTTACTTAACATAGTATCCATTTCCCCTTCATAGTAGCATCCCAGTTTCCCCAGGAGGAATTAGTTCTTTTTCACTGGTTATAGTTGAGAAGATCTGGCTATAGTCCGGAGTAATCTGGGGCACCTGACTCAAAGTAATCCTATCAGATGTTCCTCCTCCTGAGATCCTGAGCATACAGGCAGGACAGCTGGAATACCATTTTGTCTAAATGGACACATTCTGATTGAACCTGCATGGATAACTTTTAGTTGATAGAGATCCTTTGGACCCTGCCTGCTTTCTTTTCTTTTTTTTTTTCTTTTTTAAATTTTTATTTATTTTTATATTTTATTTTTTGGGACAGAGTCTCGCTCTGTCACCCAGGCTAGAGTGTGCAGTGGCGCTCTTTCGGCTCACTGCAACCTCCACCTCCCGGGTTCAAGTGATTCTCCTGCCTCAGCCTCCCAAGGAGCTGGGATTACAAGCGCCCGCCACCACACCTGGCTAATTTTTGTATTTTTAGTAGAGACAAGGTTTCACTGCGTTGGCCAGGCCGGTCTCAAACTCCTCAACTTGTGATCTCCTTGGCCTCCCGAAGTGCTGGGATTACAGGCGTGAGCCACTGCACCTGGCTGCAAATTGTTCTTAACAGTGGCAAAGCAAATTCCCTTCAAGAATTCTTGGTGTTTTTAGGTAAAGATATGTTTTTTTCACACTCTTAACCTCACCTTGTTTAATGGATTATATCAATGAATAATGGACTCCTTTGAATGTAAATATTTTTGTGTGAATTCATTGCTGGAATAATTCTGGACATTTAATAAACATATTCAATATCCAGCTACTGATGCTGTGATAACTTTGTAAATTTAATGTTATAAGTTTCCAGAGTGTCATACTCTTAAGCAATGTGTAGAAATGTCTTTGAAAAAGATCCTAAAGACTTTTTATGAAAAATAGCAAATTAGGGCCATTTTTTTTAAACCCTTTCTAAATGAACAACAGTGAAAATGTTTATATATATGTTTGAACCTCAATCATGTTAAAAGTGGGAAAGCCGCTACCTTATGTCACAAACTCTGGAGACTATAGACAGACGCAATTTTAAATCAAGTGAAAAACCAGGTCTTCAATAATCAACTCTTTTGCTTGAGAAGATGCTAAAATGTTGCAGGAGCAAAAGGAACAGTGTGGAAGAGACAGCTGAAGAAAATACAAAGGGATATTTACCTAACAAAATGGAAGAGTTATTTTACCACAGCTACTTCACACCGTCAAGGACATTTAAAAATCAGTTGAGTGAGGAAGAGCTCTATGAGATAGGATAAGACAAGAAGATGTGATTAAAAGAAACTGTTGAGGCGAGAATTTTGAGGATAGACCAATGATATAAAAAGCTAAAAATTCATAGTGGCTGCAGTAAGCAGAATTGACACTGCAGAAAGAGGGAAAAAACCATGGAGTCAAGATTTCAAAATCATACGGAATGCAGAAACAAGGGATAAGAAATAAGACTAAGAGAAGCTGATCTAAACTATGGAGAACAGAAGAACAGATAATTGCTGTGGCTGAAAAAGAGAGCTGAATAAGTCAGTCAGAATTCATTGGATATTTATTTTTGAAGTTGATAGGAGTACATTTACACATTTTATTCAGAGACACATGTATTGTCACTGGTAAAATGAGAGCAAGCTGTATATGGTCAAAATTGCCAGCTCAAAAGCCATAAAAAAGAAAACCCAATTTTTTTTTTTTCTATAGCAAAAGAAAGAAACTAGGAAGGAAGCATAAAAAATGTAAAGATTAAATAAGATGAATGACAAGACAGAATAGCTGTTAAACCCCATGTGACTTGGGTATTCTCATCTGCTAAAATCTCAGATTGGGTTAAAAACACAAAACCTAAAATAGTCTAAAACTTAAATGAAAAAGATGGGCAGTGATATTCCAGGGAAATGTAAATAGGAGGTAGAAAGGGTTGCAATATTATGACCCAACATAGTTGAAGAAAAAAAATATTACATAGGAGTAGAAAACTTTGTCATGCTGAACGGTACAATCTACCCTAAGATATGACTCTCTGGAACTAAATAGCACATTGAATATACCACTGAAACACAAAAGAAACCAACCATAGGGAAAGAAAATTGACAAAAGATTACAGACATTGTATGGATATAGATTCCTATCTGTTGGGAATTATTCTCCTGGCTCACTAGTAATGAGAATTTTCTCTTAGTATGAATGGATACTTAAAATTTTTTTCTCTAGTTTCTTTCTTTCTTTCTTTTTTTTTTTTTTTTTTTTTTTTTTTTTTTGGAGACAGAGTCTCCCTCTGTTGCCCAGGCTGGAGTGCAGTGGCATGATCTTGGCTCACTGCAACCTCTGCCTCCCGGGTTCAAGCAATTCTCCTGCCTCAGCTTCCTGGGTAGCTGGGATAACAGGCACCCACCACCACGCCCTGCTAATTTTTGTAATTTTTTGTAAGAGATGGGGTCTCATAATGTTGGCCAGGCTGGTCTCAAACTCCTGACCTCAAGTGATCCACCCACCTCGGCCTCCCAAAGTGCTAGAATTACAGGCATGAGCCACTGTATCTAGCCATCTCTAATTTCTTTCTTACAGTTTTTCTGTCTGTACTTTACAACCACTGCATCACAGTTCTTTGAATATGTGGTATTGCGTCTGTTAAACCTATCACCTTTTGGTCTCAGCAGACCGTCTTCTATTTCACAGAGAAAATAGTGGGCGTAAGACATAAGTAACCTTGCCTTTGTGCCTACCTTCCCTCACCTACAAACAATTTGTTTCATTACTAGTAGAAGACTGTTTTTTGTCCTAACACTAATGCTTGCCATTTTTTCTGCTTCTCTTTGAGTGTCAACCTCATGTCTCAGGTAAGGATTATTAACAGACCTGTACCTGAAGCTCACGTCTGTTCATGCTCACACCCACAAGGCCACCTGCCTCCTGGACATCTATCTTCCTGGGATGTCCATCAACATCTCACACACATTCTCAAATCTGAACGCATCACTTTCCTCCCTGATCTTGCTCCTCTTCTGGAATCCCTTCAGTGAGAGGAGTCATATGCTCCAGGAGGCACATTTCTCCTCCTGAGGGCTGTGGTTGGTGATTGGCAGGGAGTGTGGTTGTAGTGACCTGAAAGAAAGTCTTTGTGGGTTCACGTGTATTAGGATTGTTTTAGCTGTGAACAAAAACATTTTGTCATGTTATTTATAAAAACCAGCAATGTAATCATCCTTTTGGCAATGGAACATTTGGGAGAATTATCTCTACTATGTGATTGCTACTTTTTGGCCCCCTAATCACACCTTTGCGATGATTCTTGGGGTAGAAAGATAATTTCTCTTCACTTTGAATATGTGAAGCAACATTCTCCATTGCCTAAAGAAGACGTAGACTCATAAAGAACACATTTTAAAATCCCCTGGAAAACAGTAAAAACGTAAAATGGGAACCACTATGGTGGGGAGTTGGTGCTGGTGGCGCTGGCCTGTGGCGAGGGGAGCAGGGGTGTATAGACAGGCTGTGCCTGTAAAAGAAGGGACCATGCGTTAACCAGTTGTGGTCATGCTTTTACTCGTTGACGGCAACACTGTATCTTCACAAAGCATTGTAAGAAACGATAATGATTGGCTAGTAGTATGTTTTAGAAGGATGTGATCCCCTAAGTAAAAATAAGCTCAAGTTTCAGATAATTTTGAATTGCCCTTTTCTTACTCCTTAAAGAGTAAGAAGAAACTATATTTTTACTATCTTAATTCGGAAGAGTTTAAAAACATGTATTTTTTTCATTAATTGGGTATTGTTAGATTTCTCCTGTATTTTTTTCTTGTATTTTCTGGTGTAACTTTAGTGACAAGTTACTGTAGAGGCATCTGAATGTAGGATTCTCGGAAGGGAAGGGGATGGAGATAGGAGGAATGGTGCCGGTGAATGATGTCTGTCTGAGTGAGATTTATGTTTATGAAAAAGGAAGTGAGTGGATTGCTAAGATTGTGGTTTTAAAGCCTGAATATTGCTTTAAGCGTGTTTAGAATTGTTGGGGCCAGGATGAAGGTTGAGAACTATAGGTTTAAGATCTTAAGAAAAGCCAGGACCAGAAAGATCTGTTCTGGTTATTTCCAGCTACCGGATGCAGCTGAATGGCATTTGAAAACATTTTTCTCGTTCTTTAGCATCTTTGATTGAAGGTGAAATCTTAATGCCTTTGAGGGAAATTCCTGGTACCACAGCATAAAAGGACCAGCAGCAGCAAGTGTGATATAATTACTGATGCCTTTAAAAGATATGCGAGCCCTTATTTCTGCAGTTAACATGTTGAACCAAATTAATAATAATAAATCTTCTCAATGTTTAGTCAAGCAATTTTTTCTTTTTATCACTTTAATATAAGGATCATGGAATAAAGTCTTAAGCTAAGCCAAAAGATGGTTAAAGATGGGCCGGATTTTTACCCACAAGTAAGGTGAATACCCACAGTGTAAAGTGCTCTTCCCCAGGCCATGCCGTTTGCTCTCATGTTTTCTGCTTGCTGGTTTCTGGTGCATCGGTATTTGCCTTTTTAAGGGAGTAATCTTTTACTCTTTATCCCATGTGCCAAATATCAAAACTCACTGACATTGACCAATCATTATCAAAAGTGGATGTTTAAAATAGATCAGGAGGTAGCATACCATTTACAGGTATTTTTGGTTTTAATGTATTGAAATGCTAGTAGCTTAAACTACATTGTAAGCAAGCTTTTGAGCAGGGGACAGATTCTAACAACTTTTTTAGCAGACCTTTTAAACTTTTTTTGGACTCCTGTCACTTGAATACCATAATAAAAAAAGACAATTACTCGCATATATTATTTTATTTAAGGACAGTGGCCTAGAAGATCACAGTCTAATTTATTTTCTTTTCTTTCCATCTGTATTTTCTGTTAGATATTAAGGCTAAGACATACTGCAGTTGGAACAACAAAGAAAAATGTTCCCGCCTCAAAACGTCAAACTTACACAGAGGATTTTATTAAAAAGCAGATTGAAGAGTTCAACATAGGAAAGAGACATTTAGCCAACATGATGGGTGAAGATCCAGAGACTTTCACTCAAGAAGATATTGATGTAAGTACAGTTACTCTGTTGGAAAAGTAATTGCTGTAGAGTTTTAGATATTAAAAGCACTTTTCTTCATGAGCCCCTTAGCTCTGTGTTTTAATCAAGCTGTCAGAATAAAGAAAAATGCTGCTATCCATTGCAAGTTGGAGCCACAGTTTCAGAGACAAATGTGCAGGATTTACATAGTATGGTGAGTTTTAGGTGTTACCTAGAAATGAGTCTATAAATGCTCATACACTATTGGGAAATGTTTAACCTATTGTGTAGTCTTAGACTCAGCTTTCTTACAAAATGATAAAACAGATGATAATGAAAATAGAGTCAAATTTATATCAAGTCCCGTAAGTAAACCTTGGCCCAGTGTTTTTGTCAACTTAAATATGTATCTGAATTTTCAAAATGGGGGCATAGTCTAAGTGATTTGAAAATTAGGATCAGAATTCTATTCACTCTTGAATTATTATATTCCTGATAAAAGCAATAATTGTCGATAGTATTTTTGCTGGACATCCTAGAGTAGCTAGCAAAGGAAGTTGAATTTAACAACTTTGAATCTTGTCCTTATTTTTAAAAAGTAACATCTGATATCCCATGATGTTTTATATTTAACCGAAGAACAACATCTTTGTATAGATAATAACATTCTTATATGATTTTAATATTATTTTTAGTCATTTTGTGCACGTTAGTTTAATTTCAATCTTTTTGTATACCTTTCCTATTTATAAATGGTACTGAAGTATCACTTTCAGGCCCCAGAGCAACATTTTTTATTCAACCAGAAGGATTTCTTTCTTTTTTTTTTTTTTTTTTGGAGACGGAGTCTTGCTCTGTTGCCCAGGCTAGAGTGCAATGGCACAATCTTGGCTCACTGCAACCTTTGCCTCCCGGGTTCAAGCAATTCTCCTGCCTCAGCCTCCTGAGTAGCTGGGCTTACAGGCAAGTGCCACCACACCCAGCTAATTTTTGTATTTTTACTACATATGGGGTTTCAACATGTTGGTCAGGCTGGTCTTGAACTCCTGGCCTCTGGTGATCCACCCACCTCAGCCTCCCAAAGTGTTGGGATTACAGGCGTTAGCCACTGGGCCCGGTCCAGAAGGATTTCTTATTGCTCTTCTAGGTTAGGTGATTTGTAGTTAGGGATTTTGTAGCTGCTGTCCTCTTTTTGAATTTTGTGGTAATCTGGACAATATTGGAGGATATTGTCTATGAAGAGATGCTATTCTTCCGTTATGTATAAAATATGAGATGATAGATATTACTTTTTAAAAATTAGAACAAGGTTCAAAGTTCTTAAATTTAAGTTCCTTTGCTAGCTATCCTGGAGCATTTAGCAAAAAAAAAAAGTTATTGACTGTTATTTCGTTTATCAGGAATGTAATAATTGAAGAGTGCAACAGGAATAGAATTCAGGTCCTAATTTTCAAATCACCTAGAACATAGACTCTCTAGACTCTAGATTTGCCTACCCCAGACTTTCATATAAGTAGAATCATATAGTATTTGGTCTTTAGTAACTGGCTTCTTTCACTTAGCACAATGTTTTCATGTTTATCTACATTGTGGCGTGTATCAGTACTTCATTCCTTTTTAATACTGAATAGTTTTCGATTGTATGGATATACCACATTTTACAAATTCGGTCATCAGTTGATGGGCATTTGGGTTTCCATTTTTGCTTATGAATAATGCTACCATGAATGTGGATGCTGTAAAGTTCTTGTGCAGACATATGTTTTTGTTTCTCTTACATATATACCTTAGAAACCATTGCTAATCCAAGGTCATGAAAATTCACCCCTATATTTTCTTCTACTAGTTTTGTAGTTTTACCTCTTACATTTAGGTGTTTGATCCATTTTAAGGTTATTTTTGTGTGTGATATGAGGCAGGGGTCTAGCTTTGTTCTTTTACATGTGGACATTCATTTGTTCCAGCATCATTTGTTCCAGACTATTTTTTCCCGTTGAATTATTTTGTCACTCATATTGAATATCAGTGTAACTATAAGGGTTTATTTCTGGACCCTATTTTATTCCATTGATCTATACATTTATCCTTATGCCAGTACCACTTTGTCTTGATTACTGTAGCTTTATAGTAAGTTTTGAAATTGGGAAGTGTAAGTACTCTTCTTTCCTTCTTGCTTTTCAAGATTATTTTGGTTGTTCTTTGCTCCTTGAATTTTCATATGAAATTTTAGGATCAGCTTGTCAGTTCCTGCAAGGAGCCACCTAAGATTTGGATAGGGATTGTACTGAATCTCTAGGTTGATTTTGAGAGTATTCCCATCTTTATGTTAATTAAGTCTTCTGATCTCTGAACATGGAGTGTCCTTCTATAGATACAGATCCTCTTTAATTTCTCAGTGGTGTTTTGTAGTTTTCAGAGTCTAAATTTGGCACTTTTTTGTTAAATTTATTCCTAAGTATTAATGCCTTAGAAACTTCTCTATTGTAAATAGAATTGTTCTCTTTTATAATATTTTGGGTTTCTTATTGCAACTGAATAGAGTTGATTTTGTTTATTTTTGATTTTGAATCTACATCCTTGCTGAATGTACTAATTCTCATAGTTCTTAGTGAATTCCTTGGGATTTTCTAAATACAGGATATAGCAAGATAGCCCATATATAGAAGGATGTAGCAGGATATCCCATATATTTATGAATCCCAAAGAATCCACTAAAAACTACGAGAATTAGTAGGATATTTCACCTGCAAATGGAAATAGTTTTACTTCATTTTCCTAATCTGGATACCTCTATTTAGTTTTACTTCATTTTTCCTTATCTGGATACCTCTATTTCTTTTTCTTACCTAATTGCCTTGGCTTAGAACCTCTAACAATGTTGAGTAGAAATGGCAAGAGTGGGCGTCCTAATTTTGTTCCTCATCTTGGGGGAAAGCATTCAGTCATTCACCATTAAATATGATGTTGGCTGTGGGTTTTTCATGGATGCTCTATCAGATTCAGTAAGTTTTTTTCCATACCTAGTTTGTTGAACTTTTTTGTTGTTGTGGTTAGTGTTTTTGTCACGAAATGGTATTGGATATTGTCAGATTCTCTTCCATTTTGATGATTTGGTTTTGTCTTTTGTTCTGTTGGTATGATGTATCACACAAATTGATTTTTGTATGTTGAATCAAACTTGTGTTCGTGAAATAAATCCCACTGCTTCGGTGCATATACTCTTTTTTGTGTGTTTCTGGATTTGGTTTGCTAGCATTTTCTTGAGGTTTTTTGTGTCTAATTGACATTGGTCTGTAGTTTTCTTAAAGTGTTTGTCTAGTTTTGATATCGGTAATACTGGCCTCATCGAATGAGTTGTGAAGTGTTCTCTCCTCTTCTATTTTTGGAAGTTTGTCAAGAATTTGTATTGATTCTTCTTGAAGTATTTGGTTGAATTCCCCAGTGAAGCTGTCTGGGCCTGGGCTTTTCTTTGTGCGTTGTTGTTGTTGTTGGGTTTTTTTAACTGCTTGCTTTTTAAAATGGTCCTACCTCTCTCTCTGTGGTTTGTGTGTCCCTGAGTAACTGTTCTCAGCAGTAGGATTTCATTACCCAACTGAGTTTACCGCTAACATGTTTTTGAGCAACTCTTAACTACCTTTTTGGTTTGTCTGTTTGTTTGATTGATAAAGGCAAGGTCTTGCTATTTTGTTGACAGCCTGGTTTGGAACTCTTGGCATCAAGTCATCCTCTGACCTTGGCCTCCCAAAGTGCTGGGAGATTAAAGGCTTGAGCCACCATACCCAGCCACACTTAACTACCTTTTTGGATGTACATTGGGCATATGTAGCTTATTGAAAACAGAATCATTCAACAATTTTGTAATTTTGTCTGAGGGGATAAGTATTTTCACAGTGTAAGTATTAAACATGAATTTTGTTGTTTGGAGTAGTTTGTTCATTGCTTAGATGTTTACCCAGAATATTAGTTTGGGATGTTAATATTATTTTCATGAGGACTTAATTTATATAGAGTAGCCATGGTCTATAATTTAATTCAAGTACATAGTTAAAAGTCTAGGCTCACTATAATTTTCACATAGACAAATTAGGCACCATTGTATTCAGGTTAAGCTATTAGTTATATAGTTTAGAAACTAGTTTTTTCACACTAGTTACCCAATTACTAAATGATTGTGAAGACCATTTTTTAATTGCATTTGAGCAAAACATTTAAGATTTAAAACAATTATTTCATATATTAAAATATGTTTTAAAAATTTTGGCCGGGCGCAGTGGCTCAAGCCTGTAATCCCAGCACTTTGGGAGGCCGAGACGGGCGGATCACGAGGTCAGGAGATCGAGACCATCCTGGCTAACACAGTGAAACCCCGTCTCTACTAAAAAATACAAAATCTAGCCGGGCGAGGTGGTGGGCGCCTGTAGTCCCAGCTACTCGGGAGGCTGAGGCAGGAGAATGGCGTAAACTCGGGAGGCGGAGTTTGCAGTGAGCTGAGATCTGGCCACTGCACTCCAGCCTGGGTGACAGAGCGAGACTCCGTCTCAAAAAAAAAAAAATTTTTTTGTTTAAGTATTTACAAAAGATGAAAACCGGTGATTCCATCTAGAGTACATTTTTAATAGAGAAATCTAAAAGGATCCTATAGCTTAGTGAATACATTATCATTCAATCAGGTAGAAACAAATTTTAAACAATGTATTTAGTTCCGGTTCTCAAAATATAGAATTATTTTCAGAGTCTAAATTTGGCACTTTTTTGTGATAGAGAAGAGATATTTAACATCACTATGTAAAGATAAGTGGTGGCAGCTATTCTATACTTTTAAAACTGTGCGTGTGTATATATGGTAAAAGCAACTTGATGTCATCTTGTGTGATTGTGTTAACCGAATATTATAAAAATCTACCTTTAGATTTAGCCAATTAAGTAATCAAATCATGAATTAATAGGAAAAAACATCCAATTGCTTCTTTAAAATATATAGACTTCTAAAATGAAGTTGAATTTCTTGTGAGGATTGTAAATGCAGAACATATAGAAAGCTTTGTTAGATTGATTTTTTTGTCTTTTTATTAAAAATTCACTGTAGTTGAAATGATCTTGTAGAAAAATACAGGACCTGGGATTAGGAGATTCCTTGCAATGTCACTAACTAGTGTCATTGAGCAAGTCAGCGCTCTCTGTCACTTGATTTTCTTATCTCTAAAATAATAATACCAACTTGCCTACCTCAGAATATATCTAAAAGGCATGAGATTAATGCAATGTGTTATTATTCCTGTTACTATTAACAGTAATAAATACCATCTGCCATAACTGGAATCATTCCCTAGTTCTCTGCTTTGTCGCACAAGTCTTCCATGCCACCTGAGAATGAGTGCTGGGGAGAATCATCTGAAACACTGTTGGGTACATTGATTTATCACTGATTGACTAAAGGGGAGATTGCTTTATCTCCTGTAGGTTGACATTGTCTCACCTAGCTTGGTATCTAAAAAGCCCTTATGGAAGTTAGCGTTAACCATTTTCCTTGACACCAGTGACATAATTTTGCTGTGCTAGACTTTGCTGCAGGTGATTGATCGGCTTCACTGACTCTTGTGGCATTTTATTAAACGTAGTGCACCCCTTTTGGTATTGCATTTTATTAAATTTAGTGGACCCCCTCCACCTTTGTGGCACCTGAGTAGATGTAAAAGCAAAAGAGGACAGTGACAACCGTTACCAAAGAATTAAAATTAAATACTCATATGGTTTTCTGTTTTCATTTATGTTTTTTAAGCTGTTGTTTTTATAAGTGGCTTAGCAGTGTATATCAACTGAAAGAGACACTATGGCTGATGAGTCAGCATTTCCAGGCTGCAACAACGGGTTATTTCTGAAAACAAAATAATTTATCTAAAATCAAGAAAATATTCTAAGCTTCCATTGCAATTGTTGTTATATATTTAGAAGTTATAATGCTTTTAAAATATTTGGCTTTTAACATATTAATTAAGACTAAGTGCAGTAACTTTTCTCTAATTATTTAGTTTGATCAGGAAATTAGATATTCCACAAAAGTGAATTTTCCAGATAAGGGAAACCTATTTTTAAGTGTTATTTGTAATGAAAATTACTACCATATACTAAAACCTTCTATGTTATGTGTGAAATGCCATCTGGGAGCCTGATATACATTGCCACATTTTATCTTTGTAAAAACCTTATGGGGCAGGTATCTTTTTTTTTTTTTTTTTTTTTTTTTTTTTTTTTTTTTTTTGGCCAATACTAAGGCTGTACAAGGTCTTTCTGTATCCAAAGACGGTTCTTTCTACACTTTCAGATTAATTTTTTAAGTAACATTTTCTAAAATAAATTTCAGTCTCCCCAACCTTATTTAGTAGAATATAGTTAGTATAATTTAATCTTACAGTGCTTTAGGATTTTCCTTTTTAGTATGGCTGTTAGCCCCTGACTGTGGCTCGTAGAGCATGACTGTTCCTGCGATGAATGGCCCGGCTATACTGTATTACTGATTCTTGTCATCTCCCTTGCTGTCAAGATGTCTTATGTCAAAGTGTCTGCCTCTAGCCACCCTCACCTGTCTTCCAACCTTCTGGCATAACTAAACTTGTTAAGTGTGTGAATTAAAACTAAAAGCCTTTGGACTCTGAATGAGGACCTATGTGCCCTCCTAGTAAGTAAATCCATGAATTTATGTCAACTATTGCAGTTCTTTATAGGTCGTTTTCATTGATTTCTAGTTTTACAACTTTACTTCAGAGGGTTAAGTTTGAATAGAAATCTGGCCTCACCGAATACAGCATATATAATTTATGTGTGAAAATTACACCTAGCTAATCTAATATGCTAATGCTTCCTTAATAAGGTTTATTAAAGAGTACAGTGTGAGTTGGTAAAAAGGACTATGACGGATAAAACTTTTGAATAAAAATAATTCTGCTTGTCACTGGTGGTACTTATTTTAAAGTTTTATCACTTAGAAGATTTATCATTATTAAGCCTACAGGATTCTATATATTTCGGAATTTTTTTTTTCCAGGATTACTTAGCTTAAATTGGTGCTCAATCTGTTTATTAAATTTACAAGAAAACATTATTTTATTGGTGAAAAGTAAATTGCTATAACTAAAAGGAATTAGTCATTGGCAGGTATAGAATTTCATTTCAAAGTAGTTTAATTTTGCCCAGTTTCTTAAATTATATTGAAACAAAATAAACTACCTGTTGTTCTTACTCACTGAACCATGATGGTGCCACTGATAACCTTGGAAGATCTAACAGGAGGAAAAACAGGTAGCCTCTAACAAAATTAGTAGTGTGTATGGTGTTATCCTGAAAGTACTTTAAATGCAGACTAAATATTTAGTAAATAGACCTTAATGCTGTTATCCTCAACTCCTGTTTCATAAATCTTTCACAGGTTACTGCCAAATGTTGATCAGTGTGTAAAAATTATTTTTGGCTGTAAGAGTGTACATAACTGTTAGGAGGAATCTGTCAGACGGAAACTTGAGCTGAGTGAGTCTTGTTTTTTAGTGTAAAGAAAATTTGGTGTGTATGGAAACTGAAGAACTAAGCCCATGAGTGAGTAACAGAGGCAGCAGAAACAGTTTTCCTTACTGACCCCAAAACTAAAGAACAACTAGGTGAGGAGGGCAGCAACTGCCAATCTAACTTTATAGACCTTGTAACACCTCCTTGTGCTAGAGTGGACGTGGGGTAACAGTGATTGCTAACCTGTTTAGTGAAGTTTCTTAATCCTGTCATGTGCACCATCAAAAATTCTTTTACTCAAAATCATACTGTAAACACCAAAAAGTTGAGGACCACTGATATTTGCATTTTCCTTTTCCAATGAAGCATGTAGTTGTTATAAAGTTTAGTTTGGAGACCTTTCAGTTATATTAAATATTATGAATACAGACTTGCACTTGCATTTACTAATGTCTTTATTTGGGAATTAAAAGTTAAGTTCTACATTACTATACAATTTCAGGAAAAATGCCAGCAGATTGATATATAGCACTGCTGAAGTCTACCAATTACTTTTTAATTGGTATTATAGACCTCATTCTGAAACCAGAATGTTTTATTCTCCTAAGTGTGAATATGCTATATGAAGTTTCTCTAATTGATTTGCTGTGCCCATTCCATTTGATGTATCATTTTTCACAATATTTCATAATTTGTGCTCACTTCTAATGAACAGAGTCGTTAGGACAGGCATGTCTAAGTACAACTGACAGCTAACATTAGGTGCCAGATGCAGTTTATAAAGCTATGTAGAACTGTAGAGAACAGTTTAAATAAATTAGCACCTGTACATTAGTCTCACTTGCTGGTAATTTATAAGCGAATCAGTAGAGATGACATTTAGGTAAGTCATTGATCAAGTTAACAGCTGCAAACCCACTGCCCAGCTGGGATGCCTAATTAATAGAGATTGCATTCCTGACCCAGTGCTTCTGGGTTGAGTCTGCAATCCTTTTATACTTTGACTTAAGCCTAAGAATATACTCAAATACTTTGCTTTCATTTTAGGGAACTGTTGAATATCAGTATTCTAGTTAAAACCTACAAATGGAAGAAATGTGTTCACTAATGAGGATTATCTTACTCCATTTCTTATTTGGATTAAATTTTTAAAATTTACATTCTTACCTTTTCTTTCTTTTCTCTCAGCACTTTTTTGTTTTGGATTCACATTAAGTATAGATGACATGCTGTAGTTCAATGGCCATTACTACCAGCTTTGTTGTAGAAATCCCCTATTTGGAGACTACTTGGTTGTTAATATTCTGTCTTGTAACAATAGATATGTTTGTTAATTTGGATCAATAACAATACAATACAGACTTTAACCTTGTAACCATTTAATGAAGTTTAAAAAACCTTGCTGAAATACATCTCAGTAACGTTAGTACAGTGCTGAGTTGCACGATTAAAATTAATTGACAGTAAATAAAATGAAATTGATAGTAAACAAAATGAAAATTTACTTCCTCAGTTGCACCAACCGCATGACACTGGGCATAGTATCCACATAGGCTACTGGCTATCATTTTGGACAGCACAGGTTACAGAGTATTTCCATTATCAGAGGAAGTTCTGCTGGACATGTTAGGATTGCTCCTTCATTTCTTCCCACATAAGAATTTGTAATTTTTGCCTTGTGTTGCTTACAGGAAAGAGAATACTTGGAAGTATAAGTAATATTGGTTTACAGTTTCCATTTTGTCTTTCATTGAAACAGTTAAAACACCTGAAAATTGGCTTTGAAAACAGTTCAAAAATACTACAAAAGAGAAAAAAGAAATTTAGAAGTATAGAACATGGTTGCTTTTATCTGAATAAAACAGCAATGGGCAAGGTGCCATGGCACATGCTGTAGTCTCAGCTTCTTGGGAGTCTGAGGCAGGAGGATTTCTTGAGCCCAGGAGTCAAGGCTGTAGTGCGCCATGATCTCTTCTGTGAATAGCCACTGCTCTTCTGGTCAACATAGTAAGACCCAATCTCTCAAAAACAAACAAAACTTTATTAAAACAGTCACAAATTACAGAAGAACAAAAGGTTTATATGACTTTTATATGTATATACATACATATTTATGTATTAATATGTATATTGCATGGATTTGGGAACCAGAATTGAGAAACATCAAAACACCCTAGTCTAATAGCAACAGCAGTCAATACTAATTTGTGTACTTTTTCTTATGAAAAATTTCATTCATACAGAAAAGAGAAATTCTATAATGCGTACCCATATGACTGTCACCTGGATTAACTTCTTAACATTTTGCTGTATTTGCTTCAACTTTATGTTTTTTGGCTGCACTATTTTATTTTAAAGTAAAATACAATTACAAACATTGTGATCCTTCTCTCCTAAATATATCTTCAAAAAATTAGGACATTTGCCTATATAACCACAATATCACTATCACATCTAAGAAAATTAATCTGAATATAGTCTGTAGCAGGAGGTGGAAAATTTTGTCTATGAGTTTGTGTTTACATTTCCCTAGTTGTCTATAAAAGAGTTTTTATAGTTGGTTCTCTCAAGCGCCCTGCAATCCATTTGGTTGTTGATTTATTCTTTGAGTATCTGTTATGTTCTAATTCTGGAGTGAGAAATTATTGACTAAGACAAGGTCTTTTGCCTTCAAAAACACACCTACAGACATGACCAAGGTAAAATCAAAGATTTGGTAACAGCGCATGGGAGAAAAAAGAACTGGTAGAAAGCAAAATAAGTTATTTGAGGAACAGTTTTGGATGTGCTGTTTGGATATGTAAATGGAAAAATCCCTAAGGAAGTTGACAAATAGTTTAGAACTACAGAAATAGATTTGGTCTCTCTCCCTACATCAATTTGCTTGAAAGGAAGAGAATCAAAGATGGAACTCTGAGGAAACAGCACTTAAGGGATGAGCAGAGGTGTGTTTAGGAGGGATCAAGAGGAAACTTGCAGAGAGGTCGGAGGGGAATGTGGCTGCAAGAAGGAAGGGAGCCAGCAGCCTTATGCGGATGAGACCTGAAAGTAGGTCACAGGATTTGAAAAAAGGCCTCAGTGACCCCTGACAAAGTAATTGCAGGACCAGAATTATGGTTAGGCCAGATTTAAATCTGGGGAAGAAAGCCGTGGGTACTTAGGGGAGTGGGTGGTTGCTTCTCAGCACAGGAATGTGAGTGAGAATTGAGTTGTTTATGGGCCTGGATGCCACCAGGAGCACAGTCTTGTTTAGATGGGTGCTTCACATGATCCTTGAGGTTGTTCACAAATGTGGCATCATTGGTATGGAAGGGAGAAAGGTGGGCCTCACCCCTTTGTGAGTGCTGTGAGCAATGTGGAAGCTGAAGGCAGTGACAAGGATGGGGAGGGAATGGAATGGCCAGATGGTGTGGAGCTTGAAAGAGGCTCGTTCTCTGTTTGACTGAGGTGGCACCAAGAGGAGTAATGGAGAGCCCAGTGGAATAGGGAGGACTTCCAGATAAGGCTGCATTTGATCTATGATCTTGAAAGATCTTGAAAGACAAACAGCGATGTGTTAAGTGGAGAAGAACAACAGCACTATTCCAGGCAGACGGAACAATTTGCAAAGGCATTTGTTTAGAAAGCAATAAATGACTGGATGACTGGTAAAAAGAGACAGATGCAAAGTATCACTGAAAAGAGTAGATGACCACTCTCCTTTGTACCCTCTGTGTAACCTGTAAGTATTTCTCTCATAGGTCCTGTGTGTATTATTTTATCATGCCGTTTTGTTTTATGTGTACTATTACAGCAGCCCCTGTGTTTGAGATTATGTATGCATCTGTCTCCACTGGTAGAATGAGGTCAGGAGCCATATCTTAATATGTATCTTTCTAAACTAGCAGAGTGCCTAGAACTCAGGTGGGATAAATATTTGTTGAGTAAAATTTATTTAGGTAAATAATCTATTTCTTTAAGCACATTTGGCTTTTTCTCCTGATTTTACTACTAAATAGCTGGATGTCCTTGATGTCAGTGAAAAAGCCAATCTGTTATCTGAGAGAAGATTGGTTCCCTGGTATGAACAAAGGAGAGTATGTTATGAAATTAAATTTCAGAAGGTTCAGGTTCTGGCTTTGCCATTTGTTTCAGTGTAAGCTACTTAACTGCTACTTCTTGGTCTGTAAAATAGAACTCACGAATGCATGCTATTTTATGTCATAAAGTAATATGGGAAATAATGTGTTTTACATAAACTGAACATTTTTGTATAGTTAATTAATATGTATTGAATGACTACTGTGTTGTATTTTTATAAATACCTTTTTAAATCCTCACAACAACTAGATAAAGTTGATATCCTCGCACATCAGAATCACTGAGAGTGGTAGTATTTGAAAAGTCTTATTATAGTTATAATAAGACACAATGAAGATTATGTTATTACTTACACTTTCATCATGTTTTCATGTTCACCACTTCTTTTCTTTTGAACTCTGTAGTGTTTAGTGAAAGTAAAGATTTTCCTGTTTTATAGCACATAATACTCTGGCTAAAACATATCTGTAAGGCTGTTCAACTCAGTACTAACACTCAAGATTCTCTTGTTGTATGTATTTGCTGTTTATCTCAAAAGGATATTCATCTACTTGTGTTTTAACAACTTTGTGGTAACTGAACGTTAAGCAGACACAGAAAGCAACACAATTTTTTTTTCATAATAGCCAGGTAGTCCTTTGTTTGCTTCAGAATTTGTGAAAGAAAGAAAGAAAGAAAGAAGGAAGGAAGGAAGGAAGGAAGGAAGGGGAAGGGGAAGGGGAAGGGG
>NW_016806197.1:1507463-1516356 GCF_001698545.2 Rhinopithecus bieti
AAGGAAGGAAGGAAGGAAGAAAGAAAGAAAGAAAGAAAGAAAGAAAGAAAGAAAGAAAAGAAAGAAAGAAAGAATTCTGCATAGAATGCCCATAGGAGATAAATGGAAGTAATAGGTTAGGTTGTGTTACTACTATTCCACACATACTAAACAGATGGCAGATCGCGTGCCAGGAATGTGCCTTTTCTGTTTTGTGTGTTTTGTTATTTGGTTTAAAAACAACTGGCCTATTTTATTTCCTATTCCCTCTTTTGTTCGTTTTTCTTTCATCTTTTGTTTTTCATTGTTTTCACTGAATTTGCAATATTGCTTTTTACCTGACATGGTATCTTTTGCTTTGTGGACCTTTTCACAGTATTTGGTATAGTACCTAATATAGTGAGGGATTGTAATTTAATAAGTATGTATTAATTTCCTTTTAGCTGAGAAAAATTTTTAAAGGCAAAACCACATTTTCTGATACTTTCAAAAGACTTCTAGCAAATTCTTTGTTGGCTTATTTCATCTTTTTAAAAGAGAGATTGCCCGTAAGCCCTAGACATCCTTTGCAATCGATGCTTTCTTTTCAGTTTCCAACCATTCGCTTCCTCCTGACTTTTCTGTCTTAGTCTTCATGACAAATCCAGCTGTAGGTTGCAATTCTTCAATTTTCGTTTCCCACTAGGATTCTATTCATTGGTCACCTAAGTTAACAGTAATTTTCATATTTGGAAATGATGCCAATGACAGCTTGAAACTTGATTGAATTGTCTCCTTTGTGGTTACAGTGTGTTCACTCTAAGTTGAAGAACTGTGCTTAGTCTTCCACACCGTCTAGTGTTCTGATCCAGGCCCTGGCTTCAGTGGCCCCTTTGCTAAGATGCCAACCAGCCTTGGGCTGCCCTGTATGACTGAGAACGAGGCCTGAGGTCTAGATGGCCCACAAGTGCTGTAGGCTAGTGTTGGCTTTGCTGAGACAGGTTGCGTTTGGGAAAATCTTACTTATTTTAAATTTTAACATTTTTTCCCACCTTTTTATTTTGAAACTTTTCAGATTTCCAGAAAACTTGAATATTCATTGAACAAATATAAACACATACCCCCATCACCTAGATTTGCCAGATTTTAACATTTCGCCACATTTTCTTTGTCTCTTTTATATGTAAAACATTTTTTATTGATCCATTGAAAATTGCACATAAACTTAGCCCTGAAATAGATCAATATATATACGTACATTCTTCATACCATTCTAAATGCGTACATTCTTCATACCACTATCTCCCACAATATCATCACATCTGATACAATTATAATAATTCTATATGCCATATATATAATCTTCATGAAAATTTCCTCAGTTTTCCCCAGAATGTCTTTATAGCTGACTAGTTGTTTTGTAGAATCCAGGCCACTTGTCTTGTACAATTGTGTCACATCCTGGCTTTCTGCTTGCTTTCTCATGATCAGATTGAGAATGTATAAAGGATACTTCTTAGGTCATATTGTATACTTCTCATTGCATCCACAAAGTCTAAGAGGTACATAGTCAGTTTGTCCTGCTGTGACTGATCCCTCTAGTGGTGACCACTAGACCTCTTTATTGTAGAAGTAGCCTTTTCCCTTTGTAACCAATCTATAGGATAATATTTTGAGTTCATGTGAATTTTCCATTCTTCAGTAACCTTTCAGCCAGTGGCTTTAGCATTTGTTGTTGATCCTTGCCTGAAATTGATGGTTAATTTGGAAGTTGTAAAATGGTGATTTTCTACTTCTGTCATTACTTTTACTTTTATAACATATTGTTCTATAAAGTCGTTTTCTTTTTCTTCTTGCCCCTCCTCCTGAGTGTGTGTGTGTGTGTGTGTGTGTGTGTGTGTATGTGTAGGGGTGTGCGTGCACATGAATGTGCATGTCACCTATTGAATGTGTTGTGAAGCATTATCATTATTCTTTTATTTTTAGAGACAGGGTCTTGCTCTACCACCCAGGCTGTAGTGTAGTGACGCTGTCATAGCTCACTGCAGACTTGAATCCCTGGGCTCAAGCAGTCCTCTCGCTTCAGCTTCCTAAGTAGCTGGGACTACAGTCATGTGCCACCACACTTCTAAAAATTTTTTTTGTAGAGATGGGGTCTCACCGTCTCTAAAAAGAGATGGTGAGACTGTCTCAGACTCGTTTTGTGCTTTGTCTGCCTTGTGCCGAGAATCAGCCATTTCTCCAAGGTACTTGGTTCCTTATACTGGAATGTACGTAGAAACCAGTTGACCCTCCCGCTGCTCCTAAAGTTCCATTGCTTTATGCTTTTTCAGGGAACAGAACTAGGAAATAATATTTTTTGACTATTACAAGAAATAGTTTTTAAGATAAGAGTTTATATTGCTTAACATTATAGGGTTTTCCCTTTTACATTTGTATCTCTTCTATAATAAAATATTGGTCTCCATAAAATTAATATATTTACTTATTTGCTTTATGCCTCAGTATACATAAAATATTTCAGAATTATAATATCCATGTTCTGACTGGCCATAAGCCTACCAAGTAAAGATGAAGATTTCTTTGCAATTATTTTGTTGTTGTTATTTGTTTCTGGTTATATTTTTAGTTTCTTTCATATATAAAACATTTACATGCTTCAGAGCTTAACTTTACGAGGGATGCCCAGAGGAGTTTCCCTATGCCCCTCCCTCTACTCTCACCCAGCCCTTGAGAAATGATTTTTATTGGTTTCTACTTATCTTTTTTTGTGTTTATGTTGCAAAAAGAAGCTTATGCATATTTCCCCCCTATACTTACATGTCTTTTCTTTTTCTATTTCTTACACCAAAGCAGCGTTCTAGGTACATTTCTTTTGTATCTTGGCTTTTCTCTGTTTTACAGCTCTATAGTACTAGATTGCACAGATGTGCCCTCATTTATTCAGCCAACCTCTTATGTATGGGGATTTGGTTGTTTTCAGTGTTTTGTTCTCATAAATCAGTGAATAACGCGTGCTTATGTTCTTTTGTATTCATAGGGGTGTATCTTCTGGGTAAATTCATCGAGTCAGATGGCTAGGGAAATATATATGTTGTTTTGTTAGAAAGCTCCCACCTTCCCGCTGAAGAGGTTATAGCACCTGGCATTCCCACCAGCAAGGTGGCAGGGTGTTTTTCATAGCCTCACCAACGGTGTGCTGTCAGACTTTTGAACTTTTGCTAGTCCTATTAGATAAAAAGTGTTCTCTCAGTGGTTTTAATTGCACTTATCTTGTTTTGAGCCATATATTTCTTTTAAAAATATAATTTAATTCGTCAATCTTTTTTTCTTTTTTTGAGACCGAGTCTTGCCCTGTAGCCCAGGCTGGAGTGCAATGGGGTGATCTTGGCTCACTGCAACCTCCGCCTTCCAGGTTCAAACGATTCTCCTGCCTCAGCCTCCTAAGTAGCTGGGATTACAGGTGCCTGCCACCATGCCCAGCTAATTTTGTATTTTAGTAGAGACGGGGTTTCACCATGTTGGCTAGGCTGGTCTCAAAGTCCTGACCTGGTGATCCACTCGCCTCGGCCTCCCAAAGTGCTGGGATTACAGACGTGAGCCACCGGGCCTGGCCTGTCAATCTTTTTTTAAAAATGACTTATAAATTTTGAGTCATATTTATGAAAGACTTTCCCATTTCTTAGTTATAAAGGAATTCACCCATGTCGTATGTATTTGTTTTTATTTTGTATGTGTAGCCCTCTCACTCATTTGGAGTTTACTCTGCTATATGATGTGAGGTTTGGATTTCAGTTGTATCTTTTCCCAAATGACAATCAGTCGCAGTATCACTTATTAAGGCTCATGTGTGTAATCCAATACTGGTAGGCCAAGGCCAGAGGATCATTTGAGCTCAGGAGTTCAAGACCAGCCTGAGCAACATGGTGAGACCCTCGTCTCTAAAAAAAAGAAAAGAAAAAAAAAATTAGCTGGGTGTGGTAGTGCAAGCCTCTCGCCCCAGCTACTCCTGAGGCTGGGGTGGGAGGACTGCTTGAGCCTGAGAGGTCAAGGCTGCAGTGAGCATGATTGTGCCACTGTACCCAAGCCTCAGCGACAGAGTGAGGTCCTGTCTTTAATAAAAGAAAAAGTCTACCTTTTTTCCCCTGCAGCAAAGGAAGGGGGTGGGTGGAGAGGAACCTAGTTAAAACAAAAAAAGTTTGCTAAAGGGGCACACTGATGTTTGATCGAAGTTTTTTATTTGTTTGTTTATTTTGCACTCAAGCCTGCATGACAAAGCATGTTGCCCAGGCTGGTTTATAACACCCGGCCTCATCCACCCACGTCAGCCTCCCTCAGCACTGGGATTACTGGCATGAGCCACTGTGCCTGACCTAGGTTTTTTGTTTTGTTTGAAGTGTAATTTTGTTCTGAAAAAAGCTGAATGAGAGAATGAAGCTTGACCCAGAGACACAATTAGGCTTCCTAATATGACTGAATTTATACCCCCAAATTATAGACCTCTCCTTTTGGGGGCAAAGTCTGATCCAATGCATTTACTATGTGGGTAGGCAGAGAAGGCCCACTCAGAACAGGCTCTCTAAACAAGCAGAAGTGTATTTAAATGCACTACCGGGTCCCAGGCCGTAGACTCTTCATCTGGCACTGTTCAACAAGAAGGAAAGTGTACATTTTGTTGTTAATTGTGAGGCAGGGTATTGGAGAAGACACTATACAGGCTTAAACTATTGTTCTCAGCTGGGAGGCAGTGCTGCTTCCTAGGATGTAGGGGCATTTGGAAAGGTGTGGGGGTGAGATTTATCACGAGCACTGGGTATTACTGGTGTCAACTGGAAAAAAGCCAGGAATATTAAAGACCTGCAGTATGGGAGAAGGGTGCCTGTGATGGAGCTGTCACACCCACAATGCTAGTAGCATCCCTATTGAAAAACAGACATGGAAGAAGAACTTGTTTGGGAAGAGTGTAGTTTAAAAACTCTGCAAAAAGGTGAAAGACCATCTGAAAACATCAGGGGTGTCATAGTGGGTGAGACTTAGAGCCTGCTCTTTGCAGCCTGCTCTTTCATATGTGCATGACCAGCTGGGAGCTGGAACAATTGCTCTTAAGCACATTTCCACAGAAGCTGGACAGGAGCATCTCTAAGTGATCCTTTAAAAATAAAAGAGAGATTATTTGTGCTTTCATATTCAAGGAATGACACATTTAAAACTCACACTTGAAAATTGTCAATAACCAGTTTAATAGTTAATTTTTTTTCTTTTTGGATGAGTGTGTAGTAATTTTATCATCCCATTGAAATAATTATGAAATAAGATAATGCTTTGAAACTCTAATTCAATGTTCAGCCTATAGAAAGCACTCTATAACTATTAGTTCTAACCTTTTTTATATAACAGTTGTTAACTAACCTTTGTGTGTATTTTCAGAGAGCTATTGCTTACCTTTTCCCAAGTGGTTTGTTTGAGAAACGAGCCAGGCCAATAATGAAGGTAGTTATTTTAATTACCATTTTAAAAATTTCACTTTTATATGTTATGATAATTATCTAATACATTATTAATTTAATTTACAGCATCCTGAACAGATTTTTCCAACACAAAGAGGTAAGTTTGTTCAAGAATGAGATAAACAGTTTTTTCTTTACCGTATTTCCGTGTCAGGTTATGTATCAGCAGTTGCTCACATATTGTAGGGTGGCCCCCCTGTGTCACGGTAGTTGTGAAGCAGGTCAAAAAATTTTGTAACTAACAATGAATGAGTGAAGTTTGCAAACCATATCTTTTAAATTAAATACTAAAATTAGAGGGGGTTAGAGCTTATGACTATGTGAATGTCACACTAATTATTTGCATTCCAACATGTCCTTTGAGGGAGAGTTTGGGACAGAGCTGCTGGCAACTAATTCAACTTCTGTTTATAGAAATTTAAAACTTTCCTTGATTTTGGAAGCACATTTTCACTGACTATAGATTTTCTTTTCTGTTCTCTCAGTACTTTAATGATGTAATTCCATTGGCTTGTCTTATGTGCTTCTAGTGAGCAGTTAGCCATCTTCTAATGGTGTCTCCTGTTTTCTCTGGCTTCTGTTAAGATGTTCTCTTTATCTTTTAAATGTGTAAAAAAAAAATCTTGAAGAAAATACACAGCAAGCTTTAAGGTTGCCAAGAAATTGAATAATATATTTATTATACATTAGAAGCCTCTTATCCAGTGAGGACCAGTAGTTCTCTGTTAACTTAAAAAGTATTAAAGCTAGAAATCATTTCTTTAAAAAAACACTCAAAATGTAACTTGAACTTAGCCATCAAGCTTTTGCTGTGACCCTAGAGGTTTGGTGGTTGTGAGTGTGTCTGCTCCTCCCCGTAGCTTTTATATAACCACGCCACTGATGCATCATCGCAGTCTTTCATTTTTGATTTTCTTTTTTTTTTTTTTTTTTTTTTTTTTTTTTTGAGATGGAGTCTTGCTCTGTCGCCCGGGCTGGAGTGCAGTGGCCGGATCTCAGCTCACTGCAAGATCCGCCTCCCGGGTTTACACCATTCTCCTGCCTCAGCCTCCCGAGTAGCTGGGACTACAGGCGCCGCCACCTCGCCCGGCTAGCTTTTTGTATTTTTTAGTAGAGACGGGGTTTCACCGTGTTAGCCAGGATGGTCTCAAACTCCTGACCTCGTGATCCTCCCGTCTCGGCCTCCCAAAGTGCTGGGATTACAGCCGTGAGCCACCGCACCCGGCCTTTCACTTTTGATTTTCTTGCAGTGGAGCAGTGAACTTATACTTCCTAAGAAATCTGAGTGCAGAATATTTTTATATTTCTATAAATTCTTCCCATCAACCTCACTGAAGTTGGCATGACTTTTTTTTTTTTTTTTTTTTTTTAGCAACTTGGCCTTTCTAGAGCATTCAACGTAGTTTTCCTAGAAGTAGGAACTTTATGTTTGCACTCATATTTAATTTATTTATGTAGTACTTAATTCATGTATTTGTAGAAATAAGTACAACTGCAATAAAATAGGCTTGGGAGTAAACACAACTACTAGTAAGCATGAAACTCAGCAGCAAACGTGTGGATCTACTTGAGAATAGCTGAGTGGCCACAGGTGCTCAATGTGCAGGCCGCTTTATCAGTGTGTTTAGAATTAAATAAAAATTGGTAAGATAGCAGATATTTCCATAGAAGACTTATTTATTTTGCAGTGATATTTCTGCTAAGTCCTATTTTAATTCAAAGCTAGGAATTTATTCTCTCACTCCAGTTCACTCTTGGAAATGATAACTTTTAGTTTGAATCTTGTTATAAATGTTTTGAATCTTTTTATAAATATGCTCTATCATTGGTATTTCCTTGATTCTTAGACATGGTTGATTATAAATTATACCATCAATCTAACAATAGCTTTTGGGGAAATAATAAATGAAGACTATGTTAAAAGTACACATCAGGCTAGGCACCGTAGCTCAAGCCTGTAATCCCAGCACTTTGGGAGGCCGAGACGGGCAGATCATGAGGTCAGGAGATCGAGACCATCCTGGCTAATATGGTGAAACCCCGTCTCTACTAAAAAATACAAAAAACTAGCCGGGCGAGGTGGCGGGCGCCTGTGGTCCCAGCTACTCGGGAGGCTGAGGCAGGAGAATGGCGTAAATCCGGGAGGTGGAGCTTGCAGTGAGCCGAGATCTGGCCGCTGCACCACAGCCTTGGCGACAGAGCAAGACTCCATCTCAAAAAAAAAAAAGTACACATCGCTTTTGCAGATACAACTCAAGTGTTACAGAAGTAAAACTATGCACAGGGCACAGTAACATATATTAAATACCTAGTAGCTTTTCAGTAAATGTTTGTAATGACAGTGATTTTTTTCTTCTTCTTTACTGACTCTTGTATTTTTTTAACCTCTCAGGCTCCCCACCTATTTCTCTGTCTCTCTCTTCGTTCTTTATTATCTCTGCTAGTTGCATCTCTTCTTATACATCTGCCCCCTAAGACCGGTTTGTTCTTTCAAATCGTACCAGCTTCTCAGTATTAGAAGTTTATTGTTACTAGCAGCCAGGTTGTAACAACTGAAACTTCTATATATCCCTGCAAAATGCCCATGTATTATTTTGAAAATATGTCACTTCTGGTAGGATTATCTTAAGGTGTAGTTTACTATATGTAGCTATATGTAAACAGTACTTCTTTAGAATTAGTAAAATGTTTTTTGTTGCTTATGTACCTACCTCCCAATTTTGTTGTATTTCATGAATATAGGATAAACTGATTTTTTTGTATGCTAAAAAAGTACCAGTGAATTTTAGATTTGGGTAGGTTATGACACTTATAGCGTACTAATACTTTCCTTATTAAAAGATGGAAGCTTCTAGATTGAGTTAACATAAACGTCTTGCTCTTTATGGTTTAAAGCAAGTGATACAAATATTAGGTGAAACAAAGATAACTACTGGGTCAGCAGGAGCAAAGAGTAGCACCACATATTAGACGAAATGGAATTCAAGGAGTGTAATACTTCAGTGAAACAAGAATGTTAATTTATGTTGATAAAACCTAATCTCCATTGAGTAGATTTGATGACCACAAACCTTTTTGCACCAACATTTAGCATTGAAATGTTTAAAGCAAAAACTGTTAACTAAGGCTATAACGAATTTGAATAACACAGCATGATTTTGTAGTAACAGATACAAAGAATACATTTTCTTTTTTTTTTTTTTTTTTTTTTTTTTTTTTTTGAGACAAGAGTCTTGCTCTGTTGCCCGGTCTGGAGTGCAGTGGCCGGATCTCAGCTCACTGCAAGCTCCGCCTCCCGGGTTTACGCCATTCTCCTGCCTCAGCCTCCGGAGTAGCTGGGACTACAGGCGCCCGCCACCTCGCCCGGCTAGTTTTTTTTTTTGCATTTAGTAGAGACGGGGTTTCACCGTGTTAGCCAGGATGGTCTC
>NW_016806197.1:1516520-1563726 GCF_001698545.2 Rhinopithecus bieti
GCCCGGTCTGGAGTGCAGTGGCCGGATCTCAGCTCACTGCAAGCTCCGCCTCCCGGGTTTACGCCATTCTCCTGCCTCAGCCTCCGGAGTAGCTGGGACTACAGGCGCCCGCCACCTCGCCCGGCTAGTTTTTTTTTTTGCATTTAGTAGAGACGGGGTTTCACCGTGTTAGCCAGGATGGTCTCGATCTCCTGACCTCGTGATGCGCCCGTCTCGGCCTCCCAAAGTGCTGGGATTACAGGCTTGAGCCACCGCGCCCGGCCGAGAATACATTTTCTATGCAGAGGCCTATGGACTATTACTAGAATTATGATGTAATTGGCCATAAAGAAAACCTAAAGAATTCCAAGTAGTAAAAATCGTATCATTAGATTTTTCTGAGTTAAAATCAGTAAAACCATATTACTGTTGAGTTAAAGAGAAAATCAAAATTGAGGTTACAGACATGACAATGAAAACAGTTCCTATTAAATCCTATGGAATATGGACATTGTATTATATAGAGACAAGCATGTATTTGTTAGAAATTAAAAAAGACTGAATATAAATGAACTAAATTTTCAGTTCAGGAAGCCAGAAAAAGAAAAATCGAATAGAGGAACATAGCGAAGAAATTTAAAAGAAGGGGTATGATAAACAAAACCATGTAATTCTTTGAAAAAGCTAGTGAAGTCAATCAGCTTCTGGCAAATCTGGCCAGGGAAAAAAGAGAAAACATAAGAGGACAATATTAAGAATTGTAAATAATAATATTCAGAGGGCAATTTTAAAGTATACGATTGTTATGGGTAACTTTCTTCTAACTTGAAAAATCTCTCAAGTAAGAATTGTTAGCATTTATTGAAACAGAGTAGGCCAGGCGTAATTCTAAGTGCTTCCTATGTGTTAACTTACACTCTTCACAACAGGTTTATTAAGTAGATACTGTAATTTTCCCCACTGCACAAATGTGGGAATAAAAGCACATGGAGTTTTAACTTACCAAGGACATAACAGCCAGGAAATAGTTGAGCCAGAATGTAGGGAGGCCCAGGCAGTTGTGGCACACATGTATATGTATGACCACCAGACTCATCTGACTCTCAGACATGTAGTTGAAAGAATAATATAATTGCCACAGATGTCTTAATCAGGAGAGTATTGTTTACACTGGTGGTCCCCAACCTTTTTGGCACTAGGGACCAGTTTTGTGAAGGACGATTTCACGGACCAGGGATTGGGGGATGGTTTCGGGATGATTCAAGCTCATTACATTTATTATGAGCTTTATTTCTACTATTACTTTGTAAGATACAATGAAATAATTATACAACTCACTATAATGTAGAATCAGTGTAAGGCCTGGGCTTGTTTTTGTGCAACTACATGGCCCCATGTGGGGGTGATGGGAGACAGTGACAGATCATCAGGCCTTAGATTCTCATAAGGAGCACGCAACATAGATCTCTTGCGTGTGCTGTTCACAATAGGGTTTGCGCTCCTATGAGAATCGAATGGCACCGTTGATCTGACAGGATGTGGTGCTCAGGCGGTAATGTGAGCAATGGGGAACGTCTATAGATACAGATGAAGCTATGCTGGTCTGTGGCCTAGGGGCTGGGGACCCCTGCTATAGAACCAAGTGCTCTTATTGTGAAACACCCACTCTGGTCCCAGTTGACCAGTCATGACAGCAAATAAAAATCAGTAGAACCTGGTACCTGTCCATGGTCCAGGGGTTGGGTACCCCTGTGTTAATCTAAAAGCCGCAGAAGTTATCAAAGGGCACCAGAGGTCTAATGAAAGAAGCCCAGGCCCGGAAGGTTTTGTCAGGAAGTTCTGACATACCTTGAAGGAGGATGTAACTATTGTTATCATTGAAACTGTTATAGAGCAGAAGAAAAGAATGAAACTTCCAAATTCCCTTCAGAGGCTCACACAATTATCAAATCTGGACACAAATTTCATGAAAAAGAAACCTATAGTCTGTTGTCACCAGATAAAACACTAGCAAACCAAGTAAACTTTATATTAAGAGAATATACCAGAGGGCCTTTTTTCTCTCTGGGAAAATAAGGATGATTTATGTAATTCTCTGTGTTAATTGAGTCAAGGTTAAAACACTTCAATAAATAAAAGTTAATTAACAAAATTGAGCGTTGATTTTATTGGTAAAAACACAAACCAGAAATAAAAAGAAACTTTCTTAGTTTGAGAAAGCTTATCATGACAAACTGAACCACATCAAATTTAAAAATATATCAATAGATCCCCTTAAGTTCAGGAATAAGATAGGTATGCGCATACTCACCTCTGTTATTGGGCATTGTTTTGAAAGATCTAACTAGCGTGGTTAAAAAAAAGTGTGGCTAAAAAAGGAAAAATATGAATTAGAAAACTGAAAGAAATTAGGAAAATTGATGATTATTCACAGATGTTATGACTGCCTACTTGGAAAATGGAAAACATACACTAGAAACTGTATTAGAATTTCAGTAGACTACCATTATTTGGGTACCTGAATTCCAAGCATTTAAACTATGAATTGTTCTGAAAATTTAAAATATGATACCCTCTTATAAAAGCATGCCACAGTATAGTTACAGGGTGAAAGGCTGATCCTGCAGAGATCATATGAGCATCCTGTCAATTGATGACTCTGTGACGGCCACATCTACACACAAAGAAATCAGTATGGGATGGCATGTCATGATGATCTAAGGAACATGATGGTCTTATTGGTAGCAAATGAATCGCAATCTTTCACGGCCTTTATGTATTTTGGCAGACAAGAACTGTTTTAAAAACACTGAATTTCAACTATACGAATACATACCTACATATTCATACAGACACATTCGTATGTATATGCATGCATGTATCTTTTTTTCTCAATTCATTTAATGGAATGCTGAAAAATAGGCTGTATGCAGAAGATAACAGAGTTTGGTCAAGACTTTAAAAATTATTGTGTGTTTTGGAGTTAAGAAATTCAAACTCTAGAACAGAAATAAAGTGGCTAGTTGAAGAATATATATACAGCTTTCAATACTTTTAAAGTAACATATTATGTCCTTAAATCACAAAACTAAAGGACAAAGATGATAAATTATTTATGTTGAAGTTAAAATTTCCCTTTGACAAAGACACCAGAAAATTTGAAATGTACCGGAGGCCTGATACCTAGAATAAATTACTCACAAATTAACAAAAACAGCTTACTACAGAAATGAGCAAAGGAAAATAAGCAATTCATAAATGGAAAAAATTAAACTACCAGTAAACATTTGAAAATATCAGAGGTCAGAAATAACATCTTGTAAAACAATAATGAGAGGCAATTATCACCCATCAGATTGGAAATTGTAAATATTGTATCAGCAACAAATTGGAAAGAGTCTAAATGTTCATCACAGGGTGGCTAAATAAACTCATGCTGTGGAATAATATACAGGCCATAAAAAGAGTGAGATAGAGCTACTTGTGCTAGTAGAGGTGTAACATTGTTTAGTTTAAAAAGCAAGTACAAATGGTATATGTAGCATAAATACAGTTTAATACCACTTTTGTCTTTAAAAGAACCACACAAACAATCCTATGTCATGCAGGCATACATACGTAAATGCACAGAGAGTCCTGAATAATAAACTCCCGCCTTGCTCTGGCAAAAGAATTTTAACGTATGATCTGGGAAGTATATGTTACTTGTGTAAAGTTACTTTTATAGATAACTGAATGGGGAGGGCAGTATCAAGAGAAACAAAAACTAAAATACACAAATAAGACTTGCAAAATATATGAGATTTATATAGAAAATTATGATAACTCAGTTAAAGATCAGAAGTGAAAATCTCAATAGTTGGAAAAATTCCTTGGTTCTCTAAGGGAAGACAATATTCCAAAATTGCTGCTTTCTAAATTATTGATAAATTGAATATAATTTTACTTAAAGTTTTGGTACAACTTTTGGGAGGAACTTGTCAAGTCTAATTGTGCAAGAAACAGTGGTAAAAAAAAATTTTTTAAGTAATGAAGGGAGCTCATCATACCTGGTATCAAAACCCAGCAAAAAGCTCCGCTAATTAGAATGGCGGTTACTGACGCAGAGTAGACAGACCAATGAGCAAAGTACTGGCAGCATATATTTGTGCCTTACTTAGTTAATTCTAAGACTTTTTTTTTTCCCTCAAATTTTAATGTCTGACAGCAGGAAACACTTTACACTTTTTGTGAACTGTGATACATATCGTGGTTTGACAGTATTTTTTCTCTTTCTTTGTGATATATAAGATACATGATGGGGCATCTAAAAATCTGTGATACCTTAGGTTCAGTGAAGTCAAGTGTGTGTGTGTGTGTGTGTGTGTGTGTGTACACGTTCACATATGTAATGAAATCAATCCCATGATACGAGACTCAACTCAAAACATATCTCCAGGCTTACCAGTAGAGTCTTGTCTGCAACCATGACGTTTGTCTTTTTTTTATCACTTTCTGACAGACTAACCATACAGTGAAAATCAATTGCATAAGAAAAGAAAAATATTAGAAAATATGCTGGATTTGATTCATGAAGTCTATGACAATGATTTTGGAGAAGTGCTGAAATCATCCATAAGCCATTAGCAAATAAGAATTTGGTTTTTCCAGCTAAGTAGCCAAGCAAGACTTTGTTTTCAACATTTATTATGAAAATTTGGTCTTTGTTTCAGAAGAAAGACATCCTCCTAAATAATACAGGTGGTATTTCGATAGAAAAGCCTGTACTATTCAAAAAACTAAGAGATAACTATTCAAAACTGAGAGATAATGACTCTTTGCTGGACAAAATAGTTCTTGGATTTCTGCCTCACAAACATAAATTCCAATAGATTAAATATTTGAACATGAAAATAAATAAAATTCCAGAAGAAATACAAGAAAATAATTTTAGAGAGCCCAAAGCCTTAAAGCATGTTTCCTCAGTGGGGGCAAAGGTTGGTTCACGGGGGTGGGGAAACCTAGCTGTTACAATGGTTTGTGGCCCTCCAGTGGGCCACAGTATACATCAGCAGATGTGTAGTGTGTCTGTGGTGTTAACATTTCATGGGGGGCAGCAATTAGGGAGACAATGCCTATAAAGGATTCCTTCATGGGATGAATCATGAAAAAACAAATCACACTACCATAGAGGAAAAGCGACAGATTTGACTATTTACATATTTTAAACTTCTCAATTATGAAAGGTAACATAAGTAAAAGTAAAAGGCAAGTGACAGCCTGGGGGAAAATAGTTTACGACTTCTGTAATGGACCAAGGAGTATAATCTGCTTCAGAGAAACATCTCAACAGAGAGAGCATGGGCAGAGAACACAGAGTTAGCATTTGTCTTGTTTCTTAGACTAACACCACTTCTCAGTTTGCTTGGTGGTGGTTAGTTAGATGTGAATGGCCATGTATATTCCAGAAGGAATTGCACCCAACATGGTTTTGAGGCCCTTCTGTTGTCGATGTTTTACACGTGGAGGTGGATGACCACAGGGTTGAAACAAATGATGTAGCATAGAAAAAGACATTCGTTAGTTTTCATCTTTGTTTACCGGTTTTAGATTGTCTGAATGTACTGCATTGTTTACTTTATCAGTTTTCCCTTCTAAAAATATGGGAGGGCATTATGTGTATAGCCAAGCCTAATTTTTTTTATTCTAACAAGATGATTTTGGCTATTTTATAAGCTTTTATTTGAAACAAATTACAGAAATTCTCATAGTTAATATTTAGTAATTTTTTAATTAAATGTAAACATTGTTTTATGTTAATGGTATGAAATATTAAATATCCTAAATGTTTGCATATAAATATGCTAAACTAAATATCAAAATTCTAAATGTTGGTGATTTTTGTATTTTTTGTTACTCAATTATAAATGTGTCTCCTAACTGTGGTTAAATGAAGCTATTTGGTCTGTCTCTGTGTGTATTTTTATTTGTTTTCATCTGGCTTTTTTATCAGCAATCCAGTGGGGAGAAGATGGCCGTCCATTTCACTATCTCTTCTATACTGGCAAACAGTCATACTATTCATTAATGCATGTAAGTATATTGCATTTATGATAAATAATACGAGCTGTAAGCTACAAAACTAGTTATACTGGATACTGCTCTCAGCTTCAGAATTTACCTAGTATTTTATAATGGACGAAAATAAGACTTCTAGAGGTAAGACACTGTGTTGATGAAATGATTTATATTAATTCATTTTGCTAAAGGTAAACTTTATGGAATTTATATCAGAATGGTTTGTCTTTAAAATGCTTTTACTTACAAATTGAAATCATGTTCGAAGATAGATGTTCAACTCAATTATATAGTGTGTGCATTGTGCTTCCGGGGTAAGGAAGGAGGAGGCCAAGTGTATGATGCTGTCAGGGGCTCTGAGGCATCTGCCTTGAAAAAGAATCAAATGGTTATTTCTCATTTGTTTTTTGTTATTTATATACAATTTTTGCCTTTCATAGATTAATGCAGTGGATGAGCCTAGAATTTGGGCCCCGAAACAACCTAAGAAATGATTTTATTGCAGTTTGACTTCCAACTGCATTTAGTGTGCTGTGAACAATTTTTGTTTTGCTTTCAGAGCTATAAGTATCTGATAGTGTGCAAATTTGGAAGAGTTCCCCAGAATTGCTGTGGAAAAAAAGGCCAGATGCCAATATTCTGTTTTTATTTTTAGAACATGATATCAAGTTCTATTTTACTCATTATATGATTTTTTAAAGTTTCAGAAATATTTATTGGGCTTCCCCCATCTACAGTCAGATTGCAGTGGCTTGAATCAGTGCACACATTTACTCTGCTTTTTAGAATTATCTGCTGTTTATTTGTGCTCCACAAACCCAAAGGACAAAATTCCCACTTGTCAGGTACATTTATTTCTTGGGGAAAAAAAAGAAAACCTTCTTTTCGCTTTTTGTTGACCTTGGGCAAATGAGCTTCTTGCCCTGGCAGAAATGAAATGAATGATAAATGTAGAGTGTGTCTTTGCTGAGTAATGGAGCTGCGGCTCCGGCTCCGTAGAGGCTCTCTCCCGCACAGCCCGAGGCTGCCCGAGGACCCCTGCTGTTCATTTAAATAGGTATGTCAAATCTGCCTCCAAACGCCGCCGGTTTGATCTGTGGTAATATTTGTGAAGGTTCCATATGGACTTGAGCCCCCTGCAGTGCTAAGAAATAATGTACAACGCTTCATGGTGCAGACGCAAATTTTCTCTGAAAAGGGATGCAATGCTGCGTTTTAGCTGTCGGAGGGGATGATGGAGCTGACGCGCTAGGCCTGTCAACTTGTTACACGGATGGGTTGCACGCAGCGAAGCTGTGGAAAATCTGTGCCTTTTAACTTTTCTACTTAATCACGGTTGTAGCATTGCCTTTAGACTGTATGCTACATTAATTCTCTTCCTGCCTTCTGCCTTTCGTCCCAAGTTTCACGGAAAAAAAGTAAAGCATGCAGGTCTTGTAGAGGAGCCTTATCAAACAGCTGTCATCTGACATGCCATTTGCATTTGTTTTGGCTGAAACTGAGCAACCCAAGGGCAAGATATTTCGTTGCATTCCATCATAATGAGGAAATTACACATCTTATAAGAGACCTAACTTTTTTTTTTTAAGTTTGTTTTTATGTTTTAAAAGGTATTGTTCAAGAAACTGATCAGTTTCTAAGTGGATAAAATGTTACCATACTCTCTGACTAAAATGTCAAATGATATCTTATTAATAAACATTCTTTGTTTTTGAGTAATTTAAGTTTTGTTATGTATCGATAGAAGAGTCCTTTGGGCTTTTATATTTTAGTGCAATGCAGTAATTTCTAAATGTATGCCCTATGCATACATTTCAGCATTATGTATAGCAGGTGTTATTAATTACAGCTGCAGTCACACCAGCCTAGTTTCCCAGATAACACATATCACGATCACCTGCCGGAGATACTGAGACTTTGAAATAGTGACGAAATGTTCATCATTCACCCTACAGAAGCGTTTTTGTAGTGGCCAGGCACTGCGTAGAAAGTCCAGCTATAACACTTGGAGCCATCTCGCCTGTCTGCGCTCTCTTTGTTCTGCCTGGTCTTGATGGTGAGGGGAGCCATCCCCTTCCCACCGTGAGTGATCACAGGACGGCTGTCCCCACTGCGGCACGGGAGGTCGCCCCTGAAGACTGTGGCAAGCTTTAAAGACTTGGAAATGAATCCTTGTTGCTACCATTTATTTTCGTTGATAGAATTTTTTCCCTATGTGACGGGATAACAGACACTAAGCCAAACTGTTTTTCCCATGTCATTGCCCAACTGTAATCGTGGGAGGCCCGGATGCCATTGGCCAGGAGTTGTGACAGGAAAACACATCTAGAGCCTGCGTGTATTTGGCGTGAGGAGACCCTTCTGATGCCGAATAACCTTTCTTGTCCTCCTTAAAGATGCCAAATCTTCTTTTTAGTATTTGGTGACTGTTTGCATACGAAGCATATATATTGTGTTACAGCAATTAATAAAAGATGGCCCTGATGCACCTTGCAGTTAAGATCAGTGTATGATACTTTAGTGGATCCTGTTTCCAGTTGACGTGTATTTAGTCTGTCCCCTTTCTGTGGAGAAATGGGGAGGTTTTTGAGGAAAAATGGCCATGAAATATAAGATACAGTTTATTGTTCCTGCCCAGAAATGAAGCGTGATAGGAAAGTATAAAGTGAAGGGGGATTTGCTGATCCGTGATGTTCTCACGTTTTGGAAACGTGCCACACTCCACAGGTTCACTTGCAGGGCACTTGGGCCCCCATTTTTCTATGGATATAATGATCCGCGTGTCTTCAGGTTCCTGGGAAAGTCGATTAAAAACTCATTTATTTTACACTAATAACATGTATGTATATAATGAAAAAAGTATAAAACCATAGTAACAAATAATTTCTTAATAAAAAGTAATTTAATAAGAAATAAGAAACTTCCTGAGTTTCTGAAAGCATCATTGAGCACCACGAAGGGACCCCCTGCATGGTGGCACTGGCTTGGCTGGCTTTTCACCAAAATGGATGGCTTCTCCCTTCCTTAATGTCCATTTAACTAGTAGAACTTGTTTGCTTTTCTGACATGATTTAGGGCTTTAGGTTTCAAGAAAGAGAGAAAGAATAAAGTTTCCTGAAACAATTGAGCAAAGGTGTAAAAGGAGAGGGAAGAATGTTAAAGAGGATGTAGATGTCTGTGTAAAAAATAAAATGCTATACAGCAAGATAGCCGAGTTGTGGCTAGCCTAGGTGAAGACTGTGGGGAGTGGAGAAAGGACTAGGCCAGAGAGGGGGCTGCCCGTTGGATCCAAGGCTGTAAACCCCACCAGGGTTACCCCCTTTCCCACTGCAGCTTGGACCTGTCCAGGACAACCAAGCTGGTGGCAAAGGCCGCAGCCTTGGTGGTCATGGTTCAGTTTCTGAAGGTCCTTTAATTTGAAGAAAAAAACATTTACCAGTACGTATGTTTCTGGAAAATAAAAATAAAAATTCACTCACTAGCAGAGCGCACGTGGCCGGGCCGCACCTGCCCAGCCGTGAAAAAAGTACATCTCCTGGAAAGGATGCTTTTTAGCTGAGCTCTGGTGGATGAGAGGAGCTAGCCTTGAAAAACTTGATACTGATGGACATTGTGTGGGCCAGAGGCAGGGATGGTTGGCTATGACCCCAAACCAGATGGCAGGAATAACACCAAGTTCCAGGTGGCAGTGGCTGGGTCTGTGTCTGGACTTGTCACTCGGGCGCTGATCAGTCCCTTCGACGTCATCAAGATCCGTTTCCAGCTTCAGCATGAGCGCCTGTCTCGAAGTGACCCCAACGCAAAGTACCATGGCATCCTCCAGGCCTCTAGGCAGATTCTGCAGGAGGAGGGGCTGACAGCTTTCTGGAAAGGACATATCCCCGCTCAGATTCTCTCCATAGGCTATGGAGCTGTCCAATTCTTGTCGTTTGAAATGCTGACGGAGCTGGTCCACAGAGGCAGCGCGTACGACGCCCGGGAATTCTCAGTGCACTTTGTGTGTGGTGGCCTGGCTGCCTGTATGGCCACCCTCACTGTGCAGCCTGTGGATGTTCTGCGCACCCGCTTTGCAGCTCAGGGTGAGCCCAAGGTCTATAATACGCTGCGCCACGCTCTGGGGACCATGTATAGGAGCGAGGGCCCCCAGGTTTTCTACAAAGGCTTGGCCCCCACCTTGATCGCCATCTTCCCCTACGTGGGGCTGCAGTTCTCCTGCTACAGCTCCTTGAAGCACCTGTACAAGTGGGCCATGCCAGCCGAAGGAAAGAAAAATGAGAACCTCCAAAACCTGCTTTATGGCACTGGAGCTGGTGTCATCAGCAAGACCCTGACATATCCGCTGGACCTCTTCAAGAAGCGACTACAGGTTGGAGGGTTCGAGCACGCCAGAGCTGCCTTTGGCCAGGTGCACAGATACAAGGGCCTCATGGACTGCGCCAAGCAGGTGCTGCAAAAGAAGGTGCCCTGGGCTTCTTCAAGGGCCTGTCCCCCAGCTTGCTGAAGGCTGCCCTCTCCACAGGCTTCATGTTCTTCTGGTATGAATTCTTCTGTAATGTCTTCCACTGCATGAACAGGACAGCCAGCCAGCGCTGAGCGCAGGAAGGACCCCAGGTCTGTCCTGGAGGCAGCGTCCTGAAGGAAGGAAGATTCAGTCTCCACTGAGAGGTGCTCTCTGGCCCTTCCCTGTGGGCCAGCTGCCCCCAGCAGGGTGGCAGCCTTGAACCCACCCAGCTGGGACACCACCAGAAGGTCCAGGGCTCTCCCCATGAGAGAATCAGAGGGAATGCAGGACATGGTCTACGGTGAACCAACGACACAGCGAGAAGGAGCAGGAAGTTGCTGTTTCTCCTCTGACCCCAGCCCACACTCCAAAGGAAAGAGATGCCATCCTACACCTGTCAGCCCTGTCTGCCCGGAGAACAGAACGCTCCTGGTCTGGATGGGGCTGCTGCTTGAGTGCGGAGGGCTGCAGTAGGCCCTTTGCAGGAGTCAGGTCCCCACACTCGGCCTGTTTTTCCCAACCTATTTAATAGACATTAAAGCTAAACGCACATTCCTTATCTTAAAAAAAAAAAAAAAAAAAAAAAAAAAAAAAAAAAANAAAAAAAAAAAAAAAAAAAAAAAAAAATTCACTCACTAAAAGTAAGTTGAAAATCCTTTAAAACTCATAATGGGAGGGGATTATTTAACTCTGAAGTAGTAACCCTTTTGTAAAACATGACCCATTAAGTCAAGGCATGTCTGTAACACAGCTCTTCCCAAAGTACTTTCTGCAGAATACAAACTGTGAAATATTCTTCAAGAAAGAGGCTCTGAAGTGTTCGTTTAGGAATGTTACATATTGTGTACTGGGGAACTCTAACAAGGAGACACTTAGTAGGATCCAAGCTCTGTGAAGTCCTTAAGTAAAGAAACACGTTGCTTTAACACCCTGCTGCTCAAACCGAGTGAACTGTAGAACACTTTCTACTCCAAACCCCTTTTGATGTCCCACGAAACCAGTGCTTGGGGAGGACCGTAGTACAGAATATTGAAAACTCTATACATTGTCATTATAGGCGTTACTGGCCTTAGATAAATACATTTTCTCAAAAGAGAGGTTAATAAAGTCCCAGTTTTAAGACTGATATCAGCGCCAATACCTTAAGCATTTATTGACGTTTTACAAAAGCTCCCCTCAGTCTTTAAGAAAAGGAAGGTATGCAACTCTAAACACTGCACTAGGAATTTAGCATTGTGTAGAAACTTCATTTATGTTTTAGAACCAGTTTTTACAGTAAGCAATTCAGTATTTTCAAACTTTTTCTTTAAACTGAAGGAGTTACGTGGCCACAGATGAAATTTATACATATATATGTAAAATGAAGGGATAAGTAGTAAAGTTTAAAATGTGAGAGAAAACCAGGTAATTCTAATCCTTATAACTTATGTGTAAACAGGGTTCATTTGCCTTGTAAAAGAAGCTCCTGGCATATTTGGAGAATCTCCAGTTTATTTTAAAGGACTTCAGTAACCTACTCGGTTCTTAAAGCCTATAAGCAGCCCCAGAAGTGTGCTGCTTCGTTATGTGAAGATTCCAGACTCTTAGCAGAAGTCCTGGGGACTGAGTATCACAGAATTCTTACTTAGTTCAGATGTCTATAGATCGTCTTTGTGACCTTGTTGAAAACTCTTGGATGCAGTGCTGTCTTTTAAAATGGAATTAACATAGTGACCCTTCTTACAGTGAGGTATTGTGGAATAACTACAACTATGTAAAGTGCTTATTTTTAAAAAAGCTACAAACTGGTGCTAAAATATATTTGCATGCTGTTTTAAGACTTTCCTTGACAGCAGGAGTTAATTCAGTAATTAATTCAGCAGTCGAAATTGCTGTTCTAGAGGTATCTTTAATGTACATTTTCCTCCCATATGAATAATTACCATTGTATATCTGGTATGCTCCAAGTGTACCAATTAAGAAAATTAATTTTTTAGAAAAGGATTCAACATATTATTGTCTCTATGTTGGTTTTAATTAGATTACCTCTTTGTAATGGTATAATTATTATAATATATGATGGGACTTTCATTTGAATAGTAAAAATATATGCTGTCTGAGTTACAAGAACTTTCAGGTCATCACTCCTGTGTGTGGACTTCCCCAGAGTCCTTTTCATACGATCCATCTTGAGATGACTTTCTTTGTATGTTGAATGGCATTTACATGATGTGCAATCTATATAGTATATTGCATTGTATTCACAAAGTAATACCAAGAGTCTGCAACAGAAGTATGTCACTTGGAACTTGAGATATATAGTGTAAACCTCTCTTAGTTAATGGTAAGTGGATTATATTTATATTTGTTGATTTGATTTTGTATATGCCAGCGGCCAAAAATCGAGGAGATTATTTAAGAAATTGATTTTCTGTGATTTCTTTAACAAACACAAATTTTAAGTCAGTTACTTTACTGTTACTGTATAGTATCTAAGATAATTACTATTAGTTACTATTTATGTTGTGTACCAAAATACAACAGACTTTTTCTGTATCACCTCCCCATGAAATGTTACTTGTTTACACTTCCTAAAATTGGAATTTCCACATGATTTAATAGAACCAAAACAGATTTCAGAAGGATACTAAAAATCATAGTGCTCATGCTCTCAGAAGGGTTTAGATTAAGCATTTCTTTTCTGTAACCTGAGCATCTGGTATTTTCAAATTAGGCACCTTCTAAATTTGACTCATACATTATGGAAATCTGATGACATGAGGGGTGGATAGGCTTGCTTTGATTTTATGAAATATTAATCATAGCTGTGATTAATGATTCAGCATTTCACATCTGGGTTATTCCTGTCATATTTGAAAATTACACTGTTAAATACAGTATATAAACTTAGTGTAGGTGGGTCATACTAATTCTCTAGTGTCCCTTAAAAATTAAGTGGAAACTTAACAATATACCAGAAGCTACCAGTGGTAATCTGTGATGTTGACAGTTCTTGGCATATTTTATACCCTTAAGGATTTTTTTGATGTAAATTAGTACACATCTCTTCAGGGAGTTGAAGCTATAGAATCTACTTTCCAGAGAACTGTTGTCTCTAACTAACCAAGGTAGAATCTTAAGAGTGGTTTTATTATGCAAAATAGAAAGAATAAATGGAAATGGTGCACCAGTAAAATTGTTTATTTGACTCTTGAAAGCCATACCTCACCCCCGCTATCATTCTTGACCATTACTATAGGTCAGGCACTGTGCTAAGTACGTACTTTACATATATTTTCCTATTTAAAGAAGTGTATGGAGTGGCTTAATGGGCATTATGTGATTTGATGGGTTACAATCATCAAATTGTAAGCATTTGCGGCAAATGAATTGAATTCACCGTGTTTGAAATCTGACATGTCCTTTTCATGGGTTGTTTTCAGCTCTTCCACATTTTTTTCTGACGGTTTTATTTGTACCATTTATACATTATTATGGATCTCAGTACAACATTACGAGGAAATGGCATCATGGAAGAATACTTTAAGAAAAATAAGGATTTACAGTAAATATTGCTCAAAAGTCTTTGGGAAATAACAGCCTATACTTCGACTTAAAACTTACCTACAAGATAGGTTGATTGTTGTTATTTTAGTTGACTTAATTATTTCAGAAAATTAAGTAAGCCGTTGTAAGCAGAGGAGGGTAGCAAATTACTCAGCAATTTACTACTACTGCTGGCATTCTTTTAAGTTCATATACTCTTCACTGGTTCGAAAGATAGACTTGCACTCTCTGAATCTCAGGACTCTGGGCCCGGCAGCTGAGAGGCTCACTGCAGTTTCCTTCCCAGAGCACCCCGATGGAGCCACAGTCTGCCCGTGGTCCAGTCTGCTGACAGGCTGTGCTGGGTGCACAGTGGCGTGCTGTTTGCCTGAGTCTGTCCATTTCACATAAGTGGGGAGCATTCATTTTTTGGCGGGGGGGTGGTGGGGGAGTTCTTTATTTGTTCAGATCATTTGAGAATTGCTTCTAGAAACAGGTGCATTGAAATTTTTCTGATATACTATCCATTTGAAGTCCCAACCCATTATTTTAGCCTTTAAAAGTGAGTTAAAAGTACCCTAACCACAGTCAACAAGCCTTACCAATTCTTGGGAGGTAAATTGTAAACTTTTACTTTCAGTTGAGTGACAGGGATATATGTATGTGGATATATACCCCTGTTTTTCTATATGTGGATGGTTTGTGGTTTTGCTTTAGGGTGGACAGTTGGCTTTTGTTTGCTTTTTAATTGTCAAATACATTCCTCTGCTCCTGCAGGTGATGGATGTGTGCTTGGAATGTAGCTGTAGGGACAGTTACACTTAATATGAATACTAGGATTAAATTAACTTCCTTTGTCCCTTTGCTATTGTGTTGAACTAGATTCTCTATAGTTCTTAGAATGTACATTTCTAGCCAGTCTAGGCTTGGATGCTGCTGCTGCTGCTGCTGCTGATCTAGGGACTGCACTTTTAGAATTGCTGAGCTAGAGTGATGAATTTACTTTCAATTTGAGATACTCACGTCCACTGGTAATGTCTAGCTCACCACCAGTTTTGTAGCTTCTACGTGCTTTTTCTTCTTTTTCTCTCTGCTTCTTTTTTTCTTTTTTCTTCTAAACTATCAATTCTACTACCCTTAATGAAAACAAAGCCAAAACCCTTACCTGAATCTCCCCAGCCATAAAGGAATGAATTTTTACGTCCTTATTCACTGAGGAGTCCTACCCATTGAGTATTATATCAGCTTTTCTCACCTATGTTACAAAAATTCAAAGGCTTAGTCTGTCCTCCCTCCATCCTTCCCTCCCTCCCTCCCTTCCTTTCTTCCTTCCTTTAATTCCTTCCTTCGATTCCTGAAAACAGGTTGCAGAGTGAAGACCGTGCTAAAATGTAAGCACTAGTAAATATGATGACAGGGGCAAAGGGACATTACAGGGCAAAGGGACATTTCTCCTACACTTAGATAAAACTTTATCAGCAACATTATGAGGTAATATGGCAGTCTAATCAGAGCCCACAAGAAGTTGCCCCTGAAAACTTGAAATTATTAAGACTGAGATATGGATTGACATCTCTTATCAGTAACAAGGTATATCTTCTGAGATTTGCTGATACTAGAAGGTATCATGATTAACAAAAAAAAAAAAAAAAGTAAATTTATGTCATCTCTAGCTCATTCTTTTAAAATGCCTATCTGCTCATTGGGTATTAGTATGGTAGGTTATGTTTAAATTATAAATGAATAAATACAAATGTATTGAGTGTTAGTTTCAAAAGTTAAGTTTGCTCAGGCAAAACTGAACTGTTTTGCTTATTATAAACTCATTGCCTAGAAAATACATTTCATTGATGATCCTTATTGCTGCATTATTGCTTTTTGCAAGTTCTAACAAAATGGCAAACTTCTACTTCCATTGTAATTTAACAAGTGACATGCATTCACAGATTTTGTTCGGAAGTAAATTAATAGGAAGAAATCAAATAACAAATATAATAGAAAGCTCTTTTTAAGATAGAAACTATATGTTAAGGACTTAAATATTATTTAAATATTAAATAAGTAGTAAGTTGTATTAAATAATACATAAGTACCTGTAAATACCATATATTTTACTGGATAATTCTCTAAGTTTAATGTACACATTGCCATATAAAGTAATGATTTTTCCGAAGGAAAGGGAAAATCGTTTAAGGTTTTTGGGTTTTTTTAACCAACCTCACTGAAGTAGAGTTGTAAAATTTTATAGAGTTATTTTTAAATCAGCTAAACTTAAGTGTGCTGTGATGTATGACACTAAATTCTCATTGAAATTACTCTATCATCCTTCAGTTTAAATGAGAAATAGTGTTATTAAAAGCATTTTCAGTTTTATTTACTCTGCAGCTTGATTCTCTGAAGAGGAGGACACCTTAGGAAGTACTTACAGGAGAAAACTATAAAATATATCAGGAGTTATAATGTATCATTGCTCTTAATTTTTAGCACGTACTGTATATTTTATTTGCCATAGGATGTATATGGAATGTTACTCAATTTAGAAAAACATCAAAGTCAGTTGCAAGCCAAAGGTCTACTTCCAGAAAAAACTGAAACCAGGTAAGCTCTTTTCTTGCATTAAAATATAAATAAAATTTGAACTAAAAACATACCACTCACTGGTATTTTTTTAGACATACCTGAAGCCTAACATTTGTTCAGTATTTTATCATTAAGCATTAAGGTTAGGGTTCAAGGTAATAGGTGGTTTTTGTTTAGGAGAAAGCATGAATTGAAGTTATTTTTATGTTATTTTATCCCAGATTTATATATGATAGGATATTTAATTACTATACCTGGATATGATGCCCTCAGAATTTTTATGTATATAGCTGCACATTTATTTAGTATTTGCATGCTTTAACTTTTTACATTTTATTTTTACGTTTTGGTATATCAAGGTTTCTGCTTCCATTTGGCAAACAGCCATAGATCAGATCCATCAAACTGATCAGCCAGTGTTAAATTTTGGCCTATCTATTCAAGATTTCTTCCATAAAGGAAGAACACCTTTTTTAAGTTAAGTTAAATGCATTCCTGTCCCTTTAGTTGGACTTGCCTACCACATTAGTCTATTGACAGGTTAACGTTGTATCCATAACATCTTCTTTGAAGTAAGTTATACAGGCACAATTTTAATCTTTAAGAAATCTGGTGGGCTTTTAATACCAAATGAGTTCCATAGTGGCATATTTAACTCTTAAAACACTTGCTAGAGTAGATACCTTTTCTAAAGTAGGTTGAGGAAATGGAATGTATGTCAAAAATAGTTTAGTTGGGTAAAATTACTGTTATATAATATAAAAACTTATTTCCAAATCATAAAATTGCTACTATATGTGGGATCTTTTGTGATATAACTCTAATTGCATGGCTAATTAAAAAGAGAATATATGTGATATTTTAACAGAGACCTGATTGGCAGCAGATGGCTGATTAAGGAGGAACTAGAAGAAATGTTAGTGGAAGAACTGTCAGATCAAGATGTGAGTAATTAATCTTTTTAATTTAAGGGGACCTGTGCCATAAGAATGCAGACAATTGCTGTATTTAGGATCCTAATAGTAATGCTCCTCAAAGCAGGTGTTCCTAAGATGATTTTCTTTCTATCTTTAAAAAAAAAAACAAAACATTCATCATCACTGATTTCTGCCTTGGGATGACCTTATCTGTGGTCAGGGAGGTGCCTTGTCGAGTCTCCAGGTCCTCCTCTCATAAGTGCCCTCATGTCCTGTGCCAGTTGTTTTGGGGAAGCACAGCAGATGTTGTTTCATCTCCTTCTGTAAGGCCAGTAGCTAATTTCACAAGCTGATGATAAGTGTAAGGAGTCATTATCAGTTAAGTAGAAAAGGGATGCAGCACGTGGTTACCTTCATGCAATTTACTGTTTACCTTGTGTGCCATATCTGTAAGGTCAGTGGTTTTTATCTTGGGATCTGCAAACCACCTCTATCAGAATCCCTTGAAATGCTGGTTACAAACCACAGAGTCCTAAGCCTCACCCCAGATCTAGCGCAGTCTCTAGGGGGTTACCCAGGAATCTTTTTAACAAATTTTCCAGGTGAATCTTACACCCTATAAAGTTTGTGACCCCCTGCTTTAGGTCTTATTTTGTTAAATGTTCTAATATATCAACATTATCACAGGACGGTTGATGTCTTAAACATTTCGATGTTCCAAATTTATTACTTTCTGGAAGATTGGGTAAATCTTCCAAAAATTTTTCAATTTCATAAATTTTCCAAGATGGAGTTTTCTTTGATGGTGGTGGCTAACATTGTTAGTACTTTGCCACCATATATAGATTTTAAGTCATGTACTTGAATTGTTCTTTTTCTCATTTAATGTATTATAGAAATTAATGATTTGGAAAAGTTGCAGTTTGCTTAAACAAAGTGTCGGACATTTGGTTAGTGGTGGATCCAGAGTTAATTTCTAATATCCTTACTTCCAAGTACTGCTGTACTTGAATTCAACTGAAAAATCTCTTTGCTTCTTCACTGAACAAGTGATTTCATTATTTCCTCTGTTTCTGGCTGCTTTGATTTTTTTTTTTTTTTAATAACTCAGGTATTCTTTTTTCTGCTTTGTAATATCCCAAGAACTTTAATACAGGTGTACAACTATGAAAACAAAGGAAACAAGTTATATATGATACTTTGTACTTTGGGGTACTGGATATCAGAAGAAATCCTGATGTTTATGGCTGGTATCGAGATGAGGGGCGTGGAGGTGGTCAGTGACTTCTTAACCTAGTTCAGAAGCAAGGCTGAGTTCCACCTGTAGTGCCCCTTTGTAGGTGCAAAAGTAGTCATTGAGAGTCTGTGAGATGGAATCGAGAGAGTAGCTAAGCACAGAACGCCCAGACCAGTGACTGGAGAGGAGCATGGAGCTCTGTCCACCCAATATCCTAGGTAGCTAAATGTTTCACCCTTACTGGAAGAGTGCCTTCTCTTTCATTAACATCATAGGAAGCTGTAGTCGAAGTAGTTCTTTTAATACTAATCTTACTGGTGAGCTTTTTAAAAATTTCAAACTATTAATGGCAGATTTTTACAATAAAGGCAATAGTGACAAAGATGAGTATGATGTTTAAGGCTGACAAAAAAACGTAAAGAAGGCTATCAAAGACTGAGTTTCACGATCCATATTCACTAAGAATCTCAAGCATTAGTTGTTTCCTTCTCCATAAACACTTTAGAGTGATTATTCTGGCTTCTAATTTTAAGGGGTTAATTCCAAGTTGTTTACTTTCTAATCACATGTTCAAGAACTATTAAAAAAAATGCACACAGGAGCAAGGATAATTTATTTCAAGAGGTTGCCCTTTAAGTCAAGTATCTCTTGAATTTTAAATAGCTTGATTGTTCGATTTTAAAGGAAATCATAAACATTAAAGTAACACAGCTTGAACAACCAAAGATATATTTGCCAAATGTATTATGAAATATAATTTAAGAGGTACATTTTCTCAAAATCAAACTCTTTCCATATTACTATACATAACTTACTTGAAATTATTTATAAAGCTCCACTTGATACAGTTCTAATAAAAGAGTGGAAATTACACTTGAAGATCATCTAAATACTTTTTGAAAGTGAATTTAAATCTAAATTTCATAATCATAATACAGAGAAATTGATTTTTCTTTGAATGATAAATCTCTTTGTTTCTTGAAAGAAAAGATTTGGCACTAAAGATACGCAGGAAAAGTGATGCATCTGCATGCTGTTTTAAAAGCAGCGTGAAGATGCAGAAGTGTCATCCTGTCAAAATTCATCAGGAAAAGCAACATTGGAAAGATCAAGGATGCAAAAATAGAAAAAATTTAGCAAATGCAATTACACTTGCACCTTCTAATGAATTTTTATTGTCTGCAGTATATGAAGCTCATTCAGCTGCTAGAAAAGTTATTGACATTGCAATGCGGTGCTGCTGAGGAAGAATTTGTGCAGAGGTTTCGAAGAAATGTAACTGCTGCATCAAAAAAACAGCTAATTGAACCTGTACAGTATGACGAGCAAGGAATGGCCTTTAGCAAAAGTGAAGGTAATGACATTCTGCGGAGAGAAAATAAATTCAGTGAAGGTTGAAAAACTACAATTATTCTTACTTGCTGTTGCTCTCTGTAATCCATTAGATTTTTTATATGTTTATTTATTTTGCTACTGTTACATTGGATTTCCTAATTTTAAGATTCTACTGAAGTTTTCAAAACTGAACTTTATAATATCCCAAGAAAAAAATGTGGATGCGTACCTATACAGTCGTATTAACACTTTTTTCTTTTTTGTTTTGAGACCGAGTCTTGCTCTGTCGCCCGGGCTGGAGTGCAGTGGCCCGGATCCTCACTCACTGCAACTCCGCCTCACTAGAGAAACACACACAACAAACACACAAAACACATACACCCATAGCGGGACTACACCCGCCACCTCGCCCGGCCCAGATTTTATTTTTATATATTATAATTTTATATTTATATATTATATATATGATAAATATTTATAGTGAACGAGGAGGTTTCACCGTGTAAGACAGTGGGTCTCGATACTCCTACCACGTAGATCCGCCACCATCGGCCTCCAAAAGTGCGGTTCAGCTAATGAGCCACCAGAGAGAGCGAGACACGAACCACACTTTTTATTTTAACAAAAATAAAAACATCTTTAATTTACAACAATAAGCTGCTAGAATCGCCAAATAATTCTTTACAAAAAATGAATGCTCAGTGACAGCACATAACAACAAATACACAAACACACCAAAACCACCACACACACTTCACACACACTCAACACCACGACATGGGACACAACACAACACACCCACACACACACACACACACACACACACACCACAGCGCTGGTGGCTCAAGCCTGTAATCCCACACTTTGGGAGGAAACACAAGAGACGGTTGGATCATGAGGTCAGAGATCGAGACCATCCTGGCTAATAACGGTGAAACCCGTCTCTACTAAAAACAACACAAAAACAAACAACTTACAAAACACAGGTGGAACTGTAGTCCCAGCTACCGGGAGGCTGGACAGGAGAATGGCGGAACCCGGGAAGCGGAGCTTGCAGTGAAAAAACTGAGATCCGGCACTGCTCCAGCTCTGGGCCAGAAGCCAATGGACTCCGTCTCAAAAAAAAAAAAAAAAAAAAAAAAAAAAAAAGAAATTCACATCCGTCCGTAACTCACATTATTCTTGTTCAGAGCCATTAGACGTAGTCCAACTTTGAAGACTTGACCTATTAAAATGTTTACAACTCTTAAAAGATTTCTCATCATTGTCATTTTTAAGTACTGTGGTGTTTTCAAAGAAATGTGACCTTTCCTGGGTATTTTTTTATTTCTACTAGTAATATTTCATCATACTATTTATATATTTCTAAAACTTATGTTGTTAGATATATTCTTACTGTTTATGAAAGAAGAACGCTGTGTAAATTGGTTGTGGATTCTCGTAAGTAAGGGAAATGAATATCAATTACTTTCTTGGTGGTTCAAACTAATTTAAAATCATTGTAGTGTTTCTAAATGGAATTGAAGAACAAAATTACCCCACAGAGAGCTTTATTGCATCTGTTGTGGTGTAGTTTACCTGCTTTATTTTTGTTTGACTTGAAATAATAGTTATAGGACCTGCTTATATACAGTTTTGCATATTATTTTGGGGAAACAAATTCTAATGTAGTTTTACCTGTCTCAAAGCACAGGTCTTCGAGATATTTACTAATAGGAATTTTATATTTTTGAAGGTAAAAGAAAGACTGCAAAAGCAGAAGCAATTGTTTATGCACATGGAAGTGGAAGAATAAAAGTAAATGGAATTGATTACCAGCTTTACTTCCCCGTCACACAGGACAGGTTCGTTTTGGGTTTTGATTTTTTTGTTTTTAAAGGAAACATACTTTGTAATACATCATGATCATTTAAGAAGGTTTGTGATCTTCTAATTCTGTTTCTCTGAATGATTATTTCTCTTTACCAATGGAACATATCAAACTAGCTAATTGAAGCTATTTTTTAAAGCAGCTTCCTGAGTTTTTAAAAAGCATCTCTAGAATTCCTCATTAATTGACTCTTATTCCCCTTTTCATCAGATCCTACTGCAGTTTGAGTAGTCTTAGATGTAGCTTATGTTCTGAAGTGCAGACTGTGCCAAAACATAAGAAAGGTAGACTTCCACCTTGTAGTTTGGGGACAGGTGTGCACAAAACAACCACCACAAAAACCAGCCTTGGCACTTAAAACTGGCCTAACCCACTAGGCAAGGAAAAGTGCAAGTAATTTCTTGTGGCTTGTGTTTGTTTTCTGATCATAAATATTAGAAAATACTGCTTTATCATTTTGGATGTTTTCCTATTCAGAGGAATGTGATTATATGTATTGAGCAAGCAAAGAAACCTGGCATTTATGGGTTAAAGTAAGAACTCATCAGGCTTTGCTTAGTTCTGGGTGCTAAATATGGCAGTTTTAATTTTTAAACTTTGTATCCTATGGAGAAATGGGCATTAATCATAAATAGATACTACAGCTCTTCTAATCTAAATATACTCATCTCAGAACTCTCTCTGACTTGCTATATAAAGGCCTCTTCTTGATATGGTTATTATTTTCCCAGTAGTTACTGTCATTATCCACGAGTAACAGAAGTTTGGTATGATTAGTTCCTCCTTTCCTAATCCTTCTCCTGTTTCCTGCATGTGTTAACGGTATTTAAGGTCAAAAGGGCTAAAGTTCTTTTGATACCAATGCTGATGTAGGCAAAAGAGGACCCCCCTAATACAGTGTAAGCTTCTGGACACAATCATTACTTTAGGATATGTATGTTTATTTTATTTGTGTGTGCCTGTGTCAACAAGCAGTGCATTCTTAACTCCATTTAAGATGAATTAGTTCTGCTATTATCCTCACAGAGCAGGGGATGGAAGAAGCTTTTGTTTCCCCTAGGAAAAGCCGGAGAGAAACCCATACTCCAGGGGCTGATAACTTTAGCATTGGGAACTGTAGGAGGAATGTCCTTTAACCAATAACCTGTCTGTTGATTTGTATTCAGACATAACTCCTGATGATTTAACAGCAAGTCTCAGTTATGGCTTGATCTCATAATGAAATTACATTCTTAGATCTTATTCTTTGATTTGAATTCAGCAGCTATTTACTAAGGATCATCTGTTTCTCTGGTCTTGTTCTGGGCATTGTGAAGATATCAGAGGTATTTGAGATATGATTCCTATTGGCAAGAAACTTCCTACATGGTTGAGAAGCCTAAGGCTAGTCTTGGTGGGAATGGGCACCTACAACTATTTTAAAGTAGTTGTCGGGATTTAGGGCCGCCACATCAGGAACTTATAAATCAGCAGTGAGGTGACCATTGACTAATAGGAAGACTTGCGAACCCAGAATCAGGGATCTTGATCGGAGTTCTCTCATCACCTAACACAGTTAAGTGGGTTAGCCATGTAAGTGAAGTTATAAGGGAGGCTTCTGGACAGCCATTTGTTTGGGAGGTTAAACACTTACCCGGCTTCATTTTTTAAATTTTATGATTCTTTAACAAATGCTTATATAAAGATAAATAAAGAGGCTTCAATTAAAATCTAGAAAAATAGATTTCATAACGTAATTACTAGGTATATAACTGAGTCATGGACCCAGATGGTTAGGTAAATGCAATAGTGGAATTAGATTTTCAGTCTGTAAATTTTTTTTTTTTTTTTTTTTTGAGACAGAGTTTCACTCTTATTGCCCAGACTGGAGTGCAATGGCGCAATCTTGGCCCACCACAACCTCTCTCTCCCAGGTTCAAGCGATTCTTCTGCCTCAGCCTCCTGAGTAGCTGGACAGGCATGCACCACTATGCCTGGCTAATTTTGTATTTTTAGTAGAGACGGCGTTTCTCCGTGTTGGTCAGACTGGTCTCAAACTCCCAACCTCAGGTGATCTGCCCGCCTCGGCCTCCCAAAGTGCTGGGATTACAGGCATGAGCCACCGCGCTCAGCCTGAATTTTCTTTTACATTCACTGTTTTTTTTTTTTTTTTTTTTTAAGAGACAAGGTCTCTTTATGTCACCCAGGCTGGACTCAAGCTCCTGGGCTTAAGCAATCCTCCCACCTCAGCCTCTTGACAGCTTGGACTGTAGGTCCCCAGCTGAAATTTTCTTTCTTTTTTTTTTTTTTTTTTTTTTTTTTTTTTTTTTTGAGACGGAGTCTTGCTCTGTCGCCCAGGCTGGAGTGCAGTGGCCGGCTCTCAACTCACTGCAAGCTCCGCCTCCCGGGTTCACGCCATTCTCCTGCCTCAGCCTCCGGAGTAGCTGGGACTACAGGCGCCCGCCACCTCGCCCGGCTAGTTTTTGTATTTTTAGTAGAGACGGGGTTTCACCGTGTTAGCCAGGATGGTCTCGATCTCCTGACCTCGTGATCTGCCCGTCTCGGCCTCCCAAAGTGCTGGGATTACAGGCTTGAGCCACCGCGCCCGGCGAAATTTTCTTTAGTTATCATAGCATGTTAATAGCTACTACTTATAATACTGTTTTTATAACTTATGGCTACTTTTTTTTTGGTTTCCTGGAAGCATTTGTTCAAAAAGACAGTATAGGGTTATGGGTTTTTTGTTGTTGTAGGAGTTATGTCATCCCTAGATCGTATTGTTATTAATTCCGATTTGCTGTGGCTTTTGAAAGTCATCTTTTACCCATCTGCATGTGATTATTTTATTAGTGTGGTATGAAGAATAGCACTTGCATGTCCTGTCCACACCTGTCTCTTAGCTTAACTGTGTTATGTAAACTTTATTTTGGGTCCAGAAGCTACAGTGTCAAAGAAAGCAAATGCAATATAAGTGAGCTTTTCTGAATAAAAGTGTAGCAAGATATTAAGGCAAAATAGCAAAATCAAAGTGCTTGACAAAGGTAATGGTGAACATCTTCCCTAGCGTGAAAATGGTATTCAACAAATACTTGTTGAGTTGAGCAAGAGCAAGTCCAGGGCCATGTTCTGTCTGTGGTGCCTGCCCCAGGGTCTTGTGGGCCCTGACCGACCCTGAGAGAGCAGGCCTGCCAGGGGGTTATGTAAAATGTCAGCCTGGCCCCAGGAAGGTAGCAGGACCCTGCGATTTAGAGAACTGTAAGAATATTGGGAATATGCGTTTGGTGTCAGGGAAGTGCAAGGTCGAATACAGTTTTAGAAACTTTAAAAACTGACCGTATCAAGATGAGCATTATACATTATACAGATATATTTATAGTATATTTAGGGAATCCAAATGACATTTGATCATTGTTTGGGAAGGCCTATTGATTTTATATCTGATCATTCAATCTAGAGACATTAAATTCAGTTGATTAATGGAGTTCCCCAACTGTAAGACTTCTTTACGAAGTTATTTTCAAGCTTTGCAAAGATCTTCTGAGATCAAGGGGATCAGCAAACAGTAAGATAGAGTGTACTGCTATACCCAAGAAAAAGAAATAAACCTTACAACTCTCAGCAAATCATTCGAAATGTCAGAAATGTGTTTCTTTATCTCGGTAAAATGGATTGATTGAGAAGTATGGAAAGTATAACAGTGGCATGCAGAATATTGTTTTTATGAATATTCAGAATTTCAGTTGTTTACATAATGATGGATCTTTATAGTAAATGTAACCACATTTACTTGTGCTGTGCTTTAGAGAACAGCTGATGTTCCCTTTCCACTTTGTGGACCGGCTGGGAAAGCACGATGTGACCTGCACAGTCTCAGGGGGCGGGAGGTCGGCGCAGGCTGGAGCGATACGATTGGCAATGGCAAAAGCTTTGTGCAGCTTTGTCACCGAGGACGAGGTCGAGTGGATGAGACAAGGTATGAGTCTAGGTGGGACGGGCATGGTGGCCCAATACTGGCTATACATGTTCGTCGGCTTCTTGTACTAGTGCCTGAAGTTCGTGAGAAAATACATAGTTACATATGTAATATTTCCCTTCGTTATCTTCTTTCTTGCTACAGAACCAACAGTATTTCTCAGGTTTGATTTCTACAAGGTGAGCTTGAATTAGAAAAAGGGGAGAACTCCCCGCACTGATTATTTGAGCCCTGCTAAAGTGTTCAGTTCCAAGGTCAGGGAAAAGTTAATTTTGTCCTTAATGCATAATCTTTTGTTCAGCTTAACAAAGTGCTTAGCTTAGTTATATTTAAGAGACAAATTGCTTGTTTTTGTTTTATCAAGAAATGTGTGGGTGTTTTGTTTTTGAAACAGTCTCTCTGTCACCCAGGCTGGAGTGCAGTGGTATAATCATAGCTAGCTGCAGCCTCAAGCTTCTGGGCTCGAGCAATCCTCCTGCCTCGGCCTCCCAGGTAGTTAGGACTATGACGTGCACTAGCAAACCCGGATAATTTTTGTGTATTTTGTAGAGACTGCGTTTTGCTATGTTGCCCAGGCTGTTCTCGAACTCCTGGCCTCAAGCAGTCCTGCCTTGGCCTCCCAAAGCACTGACATTATGTAGCATGAGCTACCACACCTGGTCTGTCATTGAAATCTGTAATAATTGTTTGGTTAATGATAAAGTTCTTTGGGTATTTTGTTTTTGTAAGTTATTGGAGGTTTCAATTTTTTCCCATTGCGATGTTTGAATTTTCTTGTACCCTACTCTGTGTAACCCTGTTACCTGAGCATGAATACAGGAGTCCCTGTGTAATGTGAAAAAGGATGGGCAGTTGATTCTTTCATTAGGGTACTGCTTTAGCAGTTAGAATAAATCAGGGAAGTTTGAGCTGAAGACTATCTTCGCACTGTATATGAGAAGAGGAAAGCACCGTGTGTGCTGTCGGCCATCTGCATGGTCCTGGGCAAGTCACTTAGCACCGAAGTTCATCAGCTCCTCCTCTGGGCAAGTAGGATGGTCTCTGTGCACCAGACCTGCTGGTACAAGCCACTGGGATTCAATAAAAACACTACCTATGGCTTAGGCTACTTAATTGCTTAAGGCTCTTAAAAATCCATTTGCTTATAAGCAATTTGTCATCATATGGGATTCATATCTAGTCATTGAAGTAATTTGCTAGAACCTTAACAATTTGATTAGTTCGAGCTCCTGTGCATATCTGAAAGTAATAAAGCATTCTTACAACTGAAGCTAGAACTTAGGCCTTGTCTGTATTTTGTCAAATACCACTGTTTTATTCCATGTATGTCCTTTAAGTACAAGCAAGTGTAAAAGCTTACGAGTATGTAATAAATAATTGAAGTGTTGCTATATGTGCATTAAATGGTCCTTAATAAAATACCCAAGCCTTGTATACAGTAAGAGGAGTGCTAACGTTGGAAGAGTGAAAAAGATAAGGAAAAAGTCCATTTACGTATTTATAAAAGCAATGTAAGAACTTTCCCATCAGTGCTATTCTTGGAATTTGTGGTCTTTACTAACTTCCTATAGCTGCAGCCACTGCTGGGCTCTTCCGTGTGGGCCATAGCTAGGAGTCAGCCCAGCAGTTGCCTAGAAACATACTCACTCCTGATGACTGGGAGAATGACAGTTTCCTGTTTCAGCTGACTTTATTCTTCTAGAAGAAACTGCCTGTGCTGAGAATACAACTCTAAAACTGATTTTTTAAATTCTAAAAAAAAAAAAAAAAAAACAGGGACTATTATGGCATAAATTAAAATAATAAGTTTCCTTTTTTAAATGTTTGACAAGTCATATTTGTATGTATATGCATATTCATGTAAACTGTTAATAGATGGTATCTAAGTACTTTCTCATACTTCACCTTTACAGTAACTTTTTCTTCTCTGCCTCTTGTCTCCATTAAAACTCTGGCCTCTGCAATAGTAAGTGTGCAGGTTAAGTTCCTTTACAGTGAATAGTGACCGCCCCGACAAGAGCAGCTTTAGCTCGCTTAGATTAGGCAAGCTTAAAAGCCAAAAGGGAACCATGATTCTTATAAGATAAGGAAAGCAGGTTTAAATAACGTCACTGGTGTTTGTCCCAGAGGTTGGAAAAATATCCTCAGAGAGTGGAAGCAAACTGCCGTCACGAGGTTGATACTGGGCTGGTAAATTACTGGTCTGGTTGCTTTCCTCTGATTTTTTTTCTCAGACAACAGTACGTGTAAATTCATGAACCTGCTTTTCTTCTTGGCAGCGTGCATATTAATGGTTCCTCAAGGCTTCTGTTTTTTTGCTGCAGCTGGACTCCTCACTGCTGATCCACGTGTGAGAGAACGGAAGAAGCCAGGCCAAGAGGGAGCCCGCAGAAAGTTTACCTGGAAGAAGCGCTAAGGGTTCGCTCCCAGGAAGGAAGAGGAGGAGCTGTGTGTGTGCTGGCACGTGGCGGACACAGAGGAAACAATGACTGACCAACTTGAGGGCAGTACTGTCAGCAATTTCTTTGAGTTGTGAGATGGATTTATTTTTAAATGCTACTTTGTAAAGGTGACCTTTAAAAAATAAAAGGAAAAGAAGAATGTTAGTCTCATTCTGCCACTTTATTTTCTTAACTTTTTCAGAAGATAGTTTTAGGAAGCATAATTCATAGAATCTGGCATATTAGACCTGAAAGGAATATTCAGCAATATATAGTTGAGTTACCTCATTTTGCAGACAAGAAGGCTAAGCCCCCAAAATTAAGCAGCCAACCAGAGCCATACTGTTGGTACTTTTCATGCTAGAGCTACACTAGCACTCATTTCCCCTGATTCTGTTGCTTCCCCACTTGGCAATTGTCACCGCATATTTTTCAAAATGAGAGGTGAGAGTGCTTGCTCAGAAGAATGAAGTAACTTGAGTCGGTCAGGAGCTCAGTGGAGCCAGGGAGCTGAGCTGCCAGGTGTGGGAGGTGCTGGTGCAGACAACAGCCAAGTGAAAGGCACAGTCGAGCCTATCTGTGCTCACTCGCTGCAGGAATACGAGCAAGGCTACAGCAAAGAAGGCACCCCTGCCCCCTTTTTTGGATCAGTTTTATTTTGGGGATATTTAAAATTTGTTTTATTGTGTATATTTAAGGTATACAACAGGATGTTTTGATATACATTTACAGAGTGAAGTGATTGCTGCAGTCAAGCAAATTGGCACAGCCCTCATGCAGTTGCCTATGTGTGGGTGTGTGGAAAGAGCACCTCAGGTCTCTTCTCATTTCCAGCATACAATACAGTGTGATTCACTGTCGTCCTCATGTTGTACGTTAGGTCTCTAGACTTACTCGTCTTATGTAACTGCAGCTTCGTACCTTTTGACCTGCATCTCGCCCTCCTCCACCCCCTGCCTCTGGTAATTACAGTTCTACTTTGTGCTTCTATACATTTGACTTTTTAAGACCCCACAGCTAAGTGAGATCTTGCACTACTTATCTTTCTGGTCCTGGCTTACATCATAGTGTCCTCTGGGTTCATCCATATTGTGGCAAATGGCTGGATCTCCTTTTTCAAGGTTGAATAGTATTCCATTGTGTATATATATGCCACAGTTTCTTTACTGAAACAATTGTGGATTCCATTCTGGATCAGCACAGATGTGGAGAAAAGTGACTTCAAGCTCCCGTTCCCCAGGAAGTCTCAGCTGAGGTGCCTGAGGGAGGACTTGGCTGAAGGGAACAGATCCCTCTGAATGAAGGCACCCAGCCAGGAGTGCACATAGCTCTGGAAGAGCATGGGCTGCGGGAGGTGGGCTGAGTCCTTGACTGCAGCCCCCAGAACCTGTCATGCACTGGCTGTGCACAAGTCAGGGCTGGGGAGTGTAGCTTGCCCCCGTGAGGCCCACCAGGCAGTCTTTATGATTGACCATGGTTTGGCATCACACATAGGTGATTGGACAGGAGCTAGACTCCTCAGTCATAGCTAAGCCTTCAATTGCGTTTTGCTCTCAGATTTCTAAAGTACCTTAAAAGGAAGAAGCTTTGGCATTTTAACTCTAATGCAATTGTGCAGTAGGTTTTTGAGGGGGGAAAGGGGCAGTTGGTGACGGGTACTTTAAAATCCATTTCAGGCCAGGTTTGGTGACTCACGCTTGTAATCCCAGCACTTTGGGAGGCTGAAGCAGGTGGATCACTTGAGACCAGGAGTTTGAGACCAGCCTGGCTAACATGGCGAAACCCCATCTCTACCAAAAAATACAAAAATTAGCTGGGTGTGGTGGCATGTGCCAATAGTCCCAGCTACTCAGGAGGCTGAGGTGGGAGAATCGCTGGAACTCAGGAGGCAGAGGCTGCAGTAAGCCGAGATTGCGCCACTGCACTCCAGCCTGGGTAACAGAGTCAGACCCTGTCTCAAACAAAAAAAAAAATTCATGTCAATGCAGTTATTTTAAGTAAAAATATTGCTTCAAGAATTAGACCCTCAGTGCTCAATGATCCACTGATTTCTTCATAAGTGTCTATTTTTAAATAATCTTGAATAAGTTCTGAGACATGTATATACACATCAGATCCTTTATGTGGTAAAATAAAATAACATGATGATGAACAATGAGAGTGAGTACCACCATGCGGTACCCAGTGCCCTTTTCATGCCAGATGAAACTGTAGAAAATACTTTCTGGGGTTCTTTCTGTGTGGCAGTCATTCTCCAGTGAAATTATCTGTGGCAGGTTTTGGTCGGTGGTGTTGATTTAGCCTGTGTCTGTTGGAGCATACTTTTTACCACTTTGACAAGAGCGAAGTGATAAGTGGTTCCCCCGCGTCGCGTGGGTGTGCTGAGATGGGATGGCGGGTGGCCCTGTCAGCACCAATCGCCCACTTGCTGAGCTCTTGCCATACCTGGTGTCCTCCGGGGCAGCCTGGAGTATATGCAGTCTGGCCCTGCATCAGCTACTGTTGGTGACGTGGAAGAGACAAAGGTCTCAAGTCTAGTGGGAGACCTGCTCCTACAATGCCACAGGAGGACAGCTGAGGAAGGGGGCCTTGAGGACGGTAGCTCCCTGAGGAGGAGGCGGTGGGGAAAAAAGAGGCCATGGGAGGAGAGGTGGGGAGTACAGATAGAGGAAATGGCAAGAAAGGAGGAAGGAAAGTCCAGGAAGTGTGCAGGGAGTGAAGGCAGGCAGGCCAGGACATTGCTGGGGAGGGAGGAGGGCCCTGTGGAAACCAGCTGGGAAGGAGGCTGAGGCAGGTTTGTGGAGGGCCTGAAAGTCATGGTGACGTTCCTGCACTGCCAAAGGGGAATCACTTAGTCTTTTTTTCTCCTTTGAGAGTACAGATGAGGGTTGAAATTAGAACTATGTTTTTAAACTGTATTTTAGCAACCCTTTAAAAATATATATATTAAGTAGAGTCATAGTACATAATATAACAACAAAATCAGAGCCTTAGGTCTCACCTTCTGGGTCTCAGGAACCCCGCACTCCTGGGAAAAGGCTTTGAGGATCTCCCCATCAGGAAGGAAATGGAGGGATGACAGGAGCAGGGAGTCACTAGAAGGAGGAGACCTGCCAGGCAGCCGTTGTATACGGAGGGGATGGGACCCAGCATGGGGAACAGAAAGGAGGTAGGTGTGAGAAACATTACCACTCTCGCCTGGACAGAGTGTGATAGGTGACTAGCTGCGGGAGAGCTGGGGGCGGGTATTCGGTATGAGATCCACAGGCTGCTGGGAATGCAAAGAGCCAGGAAGACTGGAAGAAAAGTTGGTGGGAGGAGGAGGAGACACCAGAGGGGGTTGGCTTGGGTTTCCTTGAGTTTCAGGTGTTTGGGGCCACCTCAGATGAAACGCTTGAAACACAGTTGGAAACGAGGGCTGTGACTCAGGTGATGGGTCAGCCTGCTGACAGATTTGGGAAGCTGCTGTGTGGAAGGGGAATTTGAAACATGGGCTGGGTCAGCAGGGAGGATTGGGCAGGGAAAAGGCCAAGGCTCAACTAGAGAAAGAACTATCACGTTTAAAGTATAAAGGAGGGAAGAGCCAGCAAAGGGAGTGGTGGGCGGTGATAGAAGACAGCAAGCCAAGCACAGCCATCAGGGACGTCAGTGACGACCAAGAAGCAGCCTCCAGGAGAGGCGGATGTTAACAGGTGCCTTTCCCGGTGATGTCTGGAGGAAACACTGGCTTGTAACCTCGCAGGCCACTGTACCCCTTGAGTCTCAATTTCTTTGAGTCAAATTGGGGTCATTTTCTGCCCTACCAGCCCCATCTGCCCTTGTGTGACGATCAAGTAAGATAAGTGTAAAACCACCGGCCATCTGCTCCATTCCAGCTGTCACAGGAACTAGACTGTGGACAGTGTTGATGTGAGGCCGCCAGGGAAGAGGATTAAAGTATATCGGAGCCCTTGTTCCTTTGTTCAGACTTGACACAGGCTCCTTTGTCACCAGGTTTGTTACCACAGGAGCACTTAGCTTCTCAGACACCCCATACCTTTGTGGGAAATACCTGTTGGAAAGTATTTTTGACACACACTGTGTGCATACGTTGGAAGGGCTCTCTAGGGGCTATTTTTTTTTTAAACAGGCATTTGACAATGTTATTGCCTTAAGGTGACAATGAGAGCTAATGCTTCTATAGCTCCTATTCTGTTCCAGATACTGTTCTAAATACAAGTAACACATTCGATCCTCTCAGCCAACCCTATGAGGTAGATACTGAGAAAATTAGTGCTCAAAGAGTTTCAATAACTTGCCCAAAGTCCTAAAGCTAGTGAGTGCCCAAGCCAGGTTGGAACCTATAATCCTGGCTCCAGAGCCAGTGCTCTGAACCACTGTGGAGGAATACCAGGCCGGCTATGATAGCATGCAAGCTGGGCACATAGCCTGTGCTAAAACCGTGTGCGAAAGGAGAGAATACGGCATTGGTACAGTCAGAAGACTTGATGGGAGAAGTGGATGTCAGCCACATCCTAATGGATGGGTGTTGATTAGTCAGCATTATACTATGCTCTCGAACCAAGCTAGAACCCTCATCTTATTCAGGAAGGCGATGTCATAACCACTCCATCAAGCTGGGATCATTACGAGGACAGTCAGTAGGCCATATGTTTGGAGGAGAGCATGGCACTGTGATGGGTAGAGAGTCCAGGGATGAAGTAAAGGTGACTGTGCCACGTGTTTGCCCAGGAGGGCCCCACCATCCTGATATCCCAGTGTGACTACTAGATAGTTCCCCCTTTTACTTCCAAGCGTCCCAGTTTGAATGATAAATCATGAGTGTGAGGACGTCTGCCAAACATTGAAGTCATTTCCAGAGTGTCATAGACATGTGCGTTGTTTCTCGGCCTAGGTCCTTTGTTCAGAACCTGCCCTAAGGGGGCCATCTCCATGGTTTTTGGTTTTTTGTTTGTTTGTTTTTGTTTTTTTAAGGACAATGAGCCTAGCCTTTGCAGCACAGAATCCAGTAGGGGAAGTGCAGCAGGTGTTGGTAGGAGGCTCTGGAGATAAGACCTGTACCAGGTGGGAGTGGATGGCGGGCCCCCAAGACTGCAGAGGTATTGGTGGTGATGTTTATCTGAAGCTGGGAGGTGGTTACCTTAGTGTCCACTTTATTATACTTTGCGAATATGACGCACATGCTTATTGTGCACTTCTGTATCATAAAAGTAGATGAAAACCCACCTGAAGAAGTACGTATATGGTTCAGAACACGGGCTCTGGAGCTCCCGTGTGACTTTGGACAAGTTGATCACCTTAAACCTCTACTGCTCATTTGTGAAGAGGGGAGAATAGTAGCACCTGTCCAAGGATTTCGAGGACTCGGAGCAATCCACGTGAGCCGCTTAGTCTATATGAAGAGCTCTATAAACATTGGTTATGATTCTCTTCCTCCCTCAGAAAATCCCTTCTTAACCTCTGTCATAAGGCTAAACAAGAGTGCACAGAGACCCGAGAGTGTGGAAGAGGAAGCTATAGAGTGATGGAATGAATAAGTAGTTTCCTTGAAAATGAATGACAAAGTCACTTGGTACATTTTCCATCCTTTTTTAGCACTAAGTTCATTGACCTCACTACTCAGAAAAAATTAAAACAGAATGATACCAATATTGGAGAGAGTGGATGTCGTAGACCAGGTGTTTTCATGCCAGTTAAAATACCTCAGCTAGTCTCCATTCAGGAAACCCCACAGACATTAAGTGTGTTCAGCCTCTCACAGAACTATCAGAACCATATTAGGTAGCTCCTGCTAAGAACTTGTAAATATTTCTAAGAAAGGATCAGTACATTGTTTTTATAAATATTGAAGTTTAATGGAAAGGCTGTAATGCATTCTCCAAAATTAAGAGGCAAGGCGTAATAATAATAATCAGGCAAACAATTATTGCCACCTTTCCTCAATAACTTTGTAGGCTACAGAAGTATAGCTTAAGCCTTTCTTCTTATTCTAAGTCTTCGGTTAAAACACTTTAAAGGCAATAAACCCGTTACTAAAAATTGAAAGTAATCTTTGAACACTAAGCTATAAAACTACGGAACCTCAACACAAAATCAAAATGAATACAAAAGCAAAATTGTACATTTATTTTCTGTCATTTCACAGAAAATACAGATTAATACTGAGGTACAAAATATTAAAATATATTTTAAAAAGAATTCAAGTCACGTTACTGTATGACTTTTCCTTCAACATAGGCCATTAGCCTTTTAAACTAAATAATCAATAAAATTAATGTCATAGCCAAGAAAAAAGAACAATAGAATTAATAATTATATTAGAATTAGAGGATAATTACAGAGCATGATTTTTATGGAGCAAAGGCCTGTATTTAGCCATGTTTTTCTGATGCTTTGACAAAATTCTGGGGCCTTGCTGACCCTGGAGGGACTGCCCCTCCCAGAGCTAGCCAATGTTTACAAATAGTAAGTTTTCTAGAGATAGTGAAGGACTAGCCTGCAAGTGCACCTTTCCTATACAAACCAGCCAATCCAGAGCCACGTCCAGCCACCTCCTTTATAGGCCGTCACACCCCAGGCAGATCCCCAGCCCTGATCACCTCAGGGCATCGAAGAATTAAGGACAATGCCCACATGCCAGAGCCTGCTGAAATGAATGCAAGCAGCCAATCCTAAACCCACTGAAATCACTCAAAGTAGCCCATCCTAAACCCCCTGAATTTAATGCAAAGTAGCCAATTCTAAACCCACTGAAATTATGCCAAACAGTTCATCCTAAACCTGAAGTGATGCATAGTAGCCAATCCTAAATGCACAGAAATGATTCGAAGTGGCCAATCCTAAACCCACTGAAATTACTCAAAGTAGCCAATCCTAAACCCCCTGAATTTAATGCAAAGTAGACAATTCTAATTCTAAACTCTAACCCACTGAAATTATGCACAATAGTTAATCCTAAACCTGTTGAAACGATGCATAGTAGCCAATCCTGAAGGCACAGAAATGATTCAAAGTAGCCAATCCTAAACCCACTGGAATTACTCAAAGTAGCCAATCCTAAAGCCACTGAAATTATGCAAAGTAGCTAATCCTAAAATCACTGAAATGATTCAAAGTAGCCAATCCTAAACCTACTGAAATTATTCAAAGTAGCTAATTCTAAACCCACTGGAATTACTGCACATAGCTCATCATAAACCAAATGAAATGATTCAAAGTAGCCAATCCTAAATCCACTCAGCTGCCTACCCTCCCTCTTCTTCCAGGAAAAGCCAGAGTCAAGGCTCTTGCCCATGTGTACCCTCGCTCCTGCCTCCCCACGTGGTCCTGCACGGCGTGGCTGCCCCGTCCTGGGGTCTGTGAAAAATAAGCTGTCTTTTCAATGGCAGTCGTCTCCTGATGGGTTGACCTCCTCATACAAATAATAATAAAAACCCATCTTTTAAAATAAGGTCTCTGTGTCGGGCACTATTACTACAGGAGTAAAATAGATCAGAGTGTAACTTGCCTGTGTTTGTGTCTTTTTGTATTTGATTTTCATTCACTCATCAAGTATCTACTAAGGTGATAAGCATCAGCCAGCCAAAGTTCCTTCTAGAAAATTTTTTTGAAAAGGAAGAAGGAAGACCCCTTTATTAGAGTGATGAGTTCATATCACTTTTCATTAAATCACTGCCATGGAAGCTTTAACAAAAGTTGCAGCCACTATTGGATCTTCTATGAAAACTGTTCAGGAGAACTTCAAATGTATTCCTTTTTCATTTTCCCAGGACTTGATTGTACTTTCTAAGACAGATTGAAACCTCTCCAGGGGAGCCAGCCTCGCAGTCAGAGGTCTCTCCCTCCATGTCAGGAATGAAAGATTCATCCCGAACTCTCCATAATTGTATCTAACCTCACGGCAAACCTTCTCCACCAAGGATGCCATCATTACTTTTGCGGAGTAAACTGTTCCCTCACAGCGTCCCCCTCTATTAAGTTGAATCTCTTTTTTGTAATTTCAGAATATTGCTTCTTTGAAGTGAGGGGAGAAAGTGGTGGAGGGAAGGTGTTTTTTCATAGTGGTGTTTAATAGATAAAATAAAGGACGCTGAGGACTGTATTTCAGTCGGGTTGTATTCGGTGATATTAGGACACTCTTGGTTGCAGGCTGCAAAAGTCCAACTTGTTCTATCTTTTAATTGAAAGGAGGAAGCTCTTTCAGTTTATTGAGAAGGTCTTGGGGTGTCTAGTGTTCTTGAGAGAAGAGTTGAACAGCCGACCTGCAGGCAGGGTAGTAGCATCTGGGTCTCACAGCTGAAATGCCCCCAAAGTGCCCGTCGCCACCGTGTCTGCATTCTTCCCTTCTAGGCAGAACTGCTTCTCAGAGTTCTTCCAAAAGATGTCAGGAAATCACCCACTGGCTTATCCTGAGCTGGCTCTAGGGAGCTGGGATCATGCTGGAATGATGGCAGCTCCAGTTGAAGTTCGTGGTTGGAGCAGAAGGAATAATCCCTAGGAGACGGCAGGTCGTCTTCCCAGAAGGCAGTGAGTCGCACAGACAGAAGAGCCATCTTGAAGTAGAAGTTGTCATTTCAGTTTGTAGAATGCAGTCTGAAGCCTCTGTCTACCACAGGGTATTGGGGGCCCCTCACAAAATGCCTTTCTGCCCCATCTTTCATTCGGGCTTGTTTCCTCCTCCCCACAGTACCCTCCCACCCACCATCCCAGATGGCTGAGCCCACACAGGCCCTAGCACCTCCCTCTGCCTCTGCCCACAGGGGAGACCTGGCCCCTTCCCACCTCCACCCCGCATCTCCTCATGCCCCACAGCACCTGCTTGGGGCACTTATGAGGGTGCTTCTGGGGGTCAGAATGTGTGTGTTCTCCTCCCCCCAGACACACAGGGATCCTGTTCCACCCATCCTTGGTCCCCAAGGCCTGGCACACAGAAAGCACAGAAATCAGTATTTGCCTAGTAGTTGGAGGACCTCATGACCAATGCCTCATAATGGTGTTCAGGTAATTTGGAAGGTGGCCATCTGCCCACCCATCTGCCTTGTGCAGTCTGGATTCTTCTGTCAGCCAATCCATATTTACTAATAACGCCTTTGGGTCCAGCAGTCAGGGTTACAAAATACAGTCAAGTCAGAGTTTTTGTCCTGAGAGCTTCGAGTCTAATTACAAAAAAACAACAAACAGAGAAAACAATTAGAAAGCAATTAAGTCCTGGCTGTGAGGTGCTGACTGTGAGTGCCAGGGTAATGACTCAATGCTGAGGGCTTGTCCCCACATGGTAGGGGCACGACCTTACCTGTTGGATCAGGCTGGGAGCAGGTAACAGCCTTGTGGGGTCTTGGACTCTCGCTGGGAGAGGCCTGGCATGGTGCCGGGCACATCTTAGGTGCTCAGGTGTCACGCCTCTCTTCGAGTCTCTGAACCTCTGTTTTCCTGCCTGAAAAATGTTGACAAAACCATACCCTCCAGGGCTCTGGGCCACTCGAGGACTTAGATGCAACACCAGCAGAGTTTCTGACACAGGATGGGCCCTGGGTGAACAGGTGTTATCGCATCAACAGCAAAAGCAAGGCTGTCCCAAGGGGAAAGTGAAGCCCAAGTCACAGGGAGCGTTTAGAGAGGCAGACCTTTTCTCCCCGAGAAAAGAATTCATCGGAAAATGATACTCACTTGCTGTTGGGTCTGGGAGTCCCAGGCCATGGTTGTTTCTCCGTCTGTGAGTTGGTTTGGCTTGCACTGGCTGGTTTGGAGTTCGCGGTGATGTTCTTTCTTCCGGGGGCCCTGCTTGGTCCTCACGTCTCTCCCTGCACCTTGCCTGCTCCAGCACGGTAGTCACAGGGTGAGCAGCTGCAGCCCAGCTCTAAGGTTAGCCCGTCTTTCTCCATAGACATCTTTGCAAACAAAGAACATCAAAGCTAGAGGCCGTCGTGCACACAGTCAGCACTTTGGCCTTCTGTCAGAATAAGGTGAATTTAAACGACCCCAGAATTCCCTTAAGCCACGTTGGGGTAATGGAGTCAGATGAAAGCAAAGGACTCTCCCCCTGGCCAGCAGCATGGACAAGCCATGCTGAACGGCTGCGAGGGACTCTCAGTGCCCCTGACACACACCATGGGCTGGGGTCCACATTCCACCAGCTTCAGAATTCCTGTTCAGTTCATTGCTATGATGGCACACATTCAAAATGTTTATTATTTTGAGATGTGGTCTCACTCTGTTGCCCAGGCTGGGGTGCAGTGATGCAATCCTAAAGCATCGAACTCCTGGGCTCAAGTGATCCCCCACCTCCGCCTCCCGAGTGGCTGGGATTCTAGGTGTGTGCCACCACGCCCAGCTAATTTTTTAAATGTTTTATTGCGATGGGGTCTCTCTATGTTGCCTAGGCTGGTCTCAGACTCCTGGCATCAAGTGATCCTCCTACCTTGGCCTCTCAATTGTAATTGGGATTACAGACGTGAGCCACCATGCCCAGCCTTCAACATTTTGTAGTCAAATTTTGTCACAATTTATTTAGTTTCCAATTTTCTTGCTCCTGCCATTAAAATAATTGTTTAAAAAGCATCGTGGACTAACTTTGATTGATTTTGTACATAATTTCCCTAAACATAAGCCCCGAATATCGTGTGGTGTGTGTTGGGTGTTTCTAGCTGCCTGTGGGGCCTCCCCATGTGGGTACTCTCCCTGCTCAGACTGACTCTCCTTCTCTCCCTTCCCTCTGCTCCCAGCCTTCCTGCCTCCGCATGTGGGATCTGCAGGGCAGCAGGGGGCTCTGCTGGGCGGAGGGGCAGCCCATCATCACAGAGCCGCCTGGGTCTCCACTCGCCACTGCTGAGGCTGCCCTGCTTATCGGTAGAAACCTTTGCGGGTTTCTCGGGTCAAGGAAGCAGCAGGAGAATTTGGTAACCTCTAATAAGCCACCCCAAACTCCAGTCAGATCTTGAACTTGCAAACCCAGCTCCCCTGACAGAATGGAACCACTCCTGGGTCACTTAGAAGGAGAGCCACGATGTCCTGTTGTCCAGGGAGCGCGCCTCGATGCTTGTGAGGCTGGATAACAAGATAAAAGTGGCTCTTAAGGAAGTGTTGAGTATTTCTCATTTCTTTTTTTTTTTTTTTGAAACAGTGTCTCACTCTGTTGCCCATACTGGAGTGCAGTGGCACAATCTCGGCTCACTGCAACCCCTGCCTCCCGGGTTCAAGCAATTCTCCTGCCTCAGCCTCCTGAGTAGCTAGGACTGCAGGTGCGCGCCACCACGCCTGGCTAATTTTTATATTTTTGGTTGAGACTGGGTTTCAACATGTTGGCCAGGCTGGTCTCGAACTTCTGACCTCAAGTGATCCACCCACCTCAGCCTCCCAAAGTGCTGGGATTACAGGCATGAGCCATTGTGCCCGGCCTGGTATTTCTCACTTCTAACACACTTAGTATGTGGCTGTGACCCATTTCATTATATTAATAGCTCTAAAGTCTTTTAGAATAATCTTAAGCTATTTGATTAACTTCTGAGCTCAATAAGCACACAGTAACTGTTAGATCTGAGTCTCCTTCATATTCTATATTTTAAATCTAACCTCAAAATAGATTCCTAGCCTCCCTGTGAAGGTGTTGGGAGCCTCCAGAAAGGAGCGCAGCCTGCCCACACCTGCTGTTAGCCCAGCAAGGCTGCACCTACGGTGTCATCAGAGCAGGCATCGTGCTGGTTTCAGCCACTAAGCCTGGGGTAATCCATCACAGCAGCCACAGAAGCTGCTACAGGTGTTTATAGAGTACCGGTTGTTACTTTTATACCAGAGAGAATGGAGACTGGTGGTTTTATGTTTCAGAACAGATAAAAAGAATGACAAGATCAGGCTGGTGCGACAACTCAAGGTGACTGGGAGATGTTCCAGATACAAACCAAATAATAAAATTTCTTTTCCTCTACGTATGACGAAGCCTCTCACTGGCCAAGTGTCCCATGGATGGGTTAACCGGGTGTGGTAGCCTGGAGCTCTGTGCTGGGAGGACTCAGAATCTGAGTTTCACTGGACCGGAAAGAGTCCTGCGGGACTTGAGGTAACCTCAGTGGAGCAGGGGCTCTGAGAGCGTCTCCCGTGCCCTCCTGGGCAATCCAAGCATACACAGATGGTGAAGCAAGATGCAAGCTGGCCAAAGCATGGGAGTGGGGTTGCCCTCAGTCACGGGCCCCCCACGTCAGGGCACACATGCCCCTCATAAGCATCTGTCGCTTTCATTCATCTAGCAAATGCTTATTGCTCACTGACCCACGCAGCCCTGTGCTAGGCACTGAGGATGTCCCTGGAGCAGATCAAAAGCCTAGCCCTCATGGGGCTCACGTTCCAGCTGGGGAAATAAGTCTTAAACTGAGCCAAGTACCTGATGTTCCCCCTGGTAGGAAGCACCAGGAAGGAGGGAAGGGGGTGCTAGTCCAGGGACCCCACTTTGAGAACCACTCTCTAGTTTATTAAGAGTTCTCAAGATAGAAGAGGTTGCAACTTAAATAGGATGATCACGGGGACCTCGACACCGCAGTGGTGTTTGAGCTGAGATATGAAGGCAGCGAGAGGGCAAGCAACACGCACATGTGAGACCTGAGGGCTCTCCGTGGGGAGCTTGGCTAACGCAAAGGCCCTGTGGTGGGATGAGGAAGAGGCAAATGCATCTCAAGCGGAGAGAACAGGGGAATAGTAGGAGATGAGGTCAGAGAGGCCAAAGGGCAGCCTATAAGGCCCTGACATGATTTAAGGCAGCAGTGTTTCCTGGGCTGAGAGGGAAGCCATGGGAGCGTTCTGAGTGGAACTAACTGCAGCGGGTGCGAATGGAAGCAGGAAGCCCAGGGTGGTGGCTGCTGCGAGTCAGGGGACAGATGGCAGTGGCTTGGCCCATGGTGCTAACAGTGGAGCTGGAAGAAAGGAGGCCGACTCTGGATTTATTGTATTGTGGTCAGTTGAATTGCAATAAACTCATCTATGTAGAGATAAGATTGTGAAAATCAGTGGTAAGAGGGTGAAAGATACATGAATAAGAAAGGGGTGATCTCATTGATGTTCTGCATCCGTGGTTCTGGAAGTTACCTGTGCACCACAATCACCTGGAGGGCCCAAGACGCGTGGCTGGTCTCACCCCCCAGGTCATTCAGGACACCTGAGAGAAAGCCTGAGCATCTGCATTTCTCACTACTTTCCAGTTGATGCTGGTCCTACTGGTCCACGGACCCCACTTTGAGAATCACTTCTCTAGTTTATTAAATGTTCTCAGGACAAGAACAGCATCAACTGAATGTCTCAAGTGGCAGGGAATTTAGGGATCATTTAATCCCACTGTTGCAAGTCAAATGCTTCCCCAGGCAGGCAACAAATGCAGGCAGCACTGTAAGACACTGGGCACCTTGGAGGCCAGAAGGTGTGCGGGGGGGATTTGGGGTCCACTGGTGTGCAATCTCTGACACCCACCCCTCATCGCCTTTAACAGATCAGGAGGCCCAGGCCCAAGGAGACTGTAGTTAACCTTAACTGCTATGAACATATGTAGAGTGAAAACTAAAAATAAAACCCTACGCCCCCCAGCCAGCTGAATAACTTCCTCTTGGCCAAGGGGACCCCAGAGGAACCTTAAAGAAAATTCTGGGCCATAACAGGACAGGAGGACAGACGTGTCATTATATAATACCTTCTCCCTTTTGCAGTTTAGACACAACGGACCGGCATTAATATTATAATAGAGACCATAGACTGACAGAACAGACTCTTTGTGGCAATAAGGTACAAAATTATAAACAAGACCTAAGGCCATGGCAGGGAAGGGTTAAGCCACGCACCCAACATTTAAAGAATAAACTAGGTTCTAACTGCCAGAGGTTGTTCTCTCTAGCAGCTGAACAGTGCGAGCACTGGCCTTGACATAAGCAGTGTTCAACTAGTTGCAGCTCATCCACCACCAGACACTGACTAACTCACCCCCTTTCCATCAACCACAACTACAGCTTTGATTGGACAAGAGACTGACTTCTGTAACTTTCTCCTGATAAGAGACCACAGGCCATGGACTGGTTCTGGCTGGTTTACAGAGGCCGCCCACTTGAGTGTGTTGACGCCCTGCTTCACCTTTCGACATATAGGGCCTAATTATAATTCATTTAAATGTTACATCTCCAACCCAAGGAGAACCTGGGATGTATACAACGTGCATGTTTGCTTATTACACATGTGCAAGACCCTCTTTCATGAATATTCATCTCAAGCAGAGATCCTCCTACATCCTGTTGAATATGTATACCTGGCCAAACCCTTCAGCTGACATTCCTGTCTTACCCTTCCCTCCCTCCAAGTGCCTGCCTTTATGGCTTTGGCTGGAGGCTACACTTCCCAGCGTATTGGAATGCATACCTTACAGTCTGTAACCCTTTATAAGAAATAAAGCTCTCCTGCCCAAAGTGACAGATTTCCTGATTGTTCCGTTTACCATAGCAACTAGAAAGTTCAACCTGTTAATTTTAATCAAATACTGACCAACCCTCATTCCTGAATTGTATTAACATAATGATTCATTTGAAGTGAAAAAAAGACAAATTGTAACTAGTTCTCATGTAAAGCAGTATGCATGTTATGTGCCTGTATTTGCCTAAAAATATATATGCCTGTGTGGATAAGTCTAGATAACGAGATTTTGGATAATGTTTACTTTCTGCATTTATATATGCTTGGAATTTTTTAAAGCTTGTTCGTAATTCTTAAATGGCTTGGATTTCTTAAAGTCTATGCATAACTTTTAAGAGGGGAAAACACAGGGATTTTCGGTGTGAAAATAAGAGCACCTCGATCTCCATTAGTACCCTTGTTTAGCCACAAGATGGAGCAGTTTACAACCGAATAAGCAACTAGACGCACAGAGACCAGGAGGAAGAGAATGCAATTCCTGCCCCACTCCTGGATGTAATCTAGTGATTCATGCGCATTTTAATGCCTCTTGAAAACATCAGGCGTATTAATTATCCTTTTTAATCCATCTTTTGTAGATGAATCTCTAAATTCTGATTTTTTCTTATGCTTACATTGAGCCTACAATTATCTTACCTATTAAATTGATTCCTTTCAATGAAAGAGGTAAATTATTACAGAAGACTAGAAGCCAGAGCTAGGGTACTTAGCAGCAGCAGCTTTCTTTCTTTCCTTCTTTGTTGAGATGGGGTCTCACTCTGTCACACAGAGTGGAGTTCAGTGCCGCCATCACAGCTCACTGTGACCTCGATCTGCTGCTCCCAAGCGATCCGCCAGCCTCAGCCTCCCAAGTAGCTGGGACCACAGATTACATTCAGTTAATTTGTATTTTTTGTAGAGATGAGGTTTCGCCATGTTGCCCAGGCTGGTCTCGAACTCCTGAGCTCCAGCGATCCACCTGCCAAAGCGCTGGAATTATAGGCATGAACTACTGCTCCCAGCCAACAGCAGCTTCTTCTAATGAAGGGAAATTCTTGCAGATGGGAGGCTGGGATCCACTTCTTCCACCCCACGTTGCCCTGTCTCTAGCATCGAATGGCTACCATTTGACTTCTGAGTTGCCATTTCAAAATGCCTATTTATATCAATGTTTTGAACCACTCATAAGCTCTCTAAATATTAGTGTACCCAAAAAAGAGAAAAACAGAGACAGTTTAACTCAAAATAGAAGAAAAATATTAAGAGGTTGAGGCTTAGGACTGCAGCCTATCCTAAGACTTGGGCGCGAGGGAGGTAGGGGTTCTATGAACAGCCGCTAGCGGGCTCCTCCAGGGATGAACCCCAATAGAATGAAAGCTATGTACCTGTGTGCTGGATACAGGACTGGCAAGGACGGCTGTCTCTGCCCTGCCTACCATTTGCGACCCATCCCAGCATGGCGCCTGGGCTGGGAATGTTCAAGGTTTAGCGAGCATCTTTTCTGTTAGAAGCATCCAAGTATGCTTTGGACTGCAGGAAGGAGACACCCATTACCATCAGCACTCAATCTCAACATCAGAGGTGAGGAGCTTTGAATGGAATGGCCACACCACATAAAATCCATCCTATTAGGCCTCAATACTCTCAAGTAGAAAGGAAAAAAATTCAGTGATGTTCTGTTTAAATAGGGCAATAGCTAATAAAATATAAGGCTACTTTTTGTTGTTGTTGTTATTGTTTTAATGAGAACTGTAGCATTAGGATTCAAAACAAGCTTTCCAAATGGAAGAAGAAAAAAAAAATGTCAACCATAATCTTACCATTATCTCCAGCCAACAGCTAGTATCAGTTTAGGGATTCTCTTATAATGTATTTTCATGGGAAAGCATACTTCACATAGTTGCAATTAGAGTATACATACAATTTTAGGACGGATTTTCCATTTACTATCATAACCATGTTTCTGTGTAGCTATAAGCTGCGTAATTATAACTTTAATGACCTTATAATATTCCATCCATTGAGCATATGTTCCATAATTTACTTAACTCGTTTCCATACCATTAGCCACATGTGCTTTTTAAAAATAATATTGTAAATAATGTGCTGGGAGCATATTTGTACGGATGCTTTTTCTTTCATTTATCCTTTGGGTAAACTCCGCAAACTAATTTTATATCCATTGCCAAATGACTTCCCAAAGGACTTTGCCATTTCCGACCTGTGTGTCCCAGCCCCACTGTGTCAAGACCAGCCTTGAGCGCTTGCATTTTCCAAAGGCTCTGGCTTCCCCATGGCCTCTGCGCAGTGCCTGCCCAGCCGCTCTCCTCTTTGGCCTCAGGCAGCCCTCCTCTACTGAAATGGAATACTCGTAAACATGAGCTCCTCCTCTTGTCCTCTGACCTCCCAGTCCTGATCCCCCTGACCACCTTTCTGCACTGGTTTTTGTCTCTCTATCTGTGAATGAGCTCAAGATCTTCCATTGGTCTCCCACAGGCCAGGACTTAGGAGCTACTGCCTGTTCCCCTAGTCCCCAGCTGCACACTTCTCCTGACGTCTATACTCCATATACACCCACACTCTCCTTTATGCCTCAGTCCAGGGCAAGCTAGCCCCTGTTCCTACCCTTTCCACAGAATGTCCCTTTGTAAAGTCACCAGCAATGTTACCTGCAGAAGTCAGTGTGCACTTTTTTTGGTCCCAATTGATTTGATCTCTTTGAGGCATTTGATACCATCCTTCCAGAAATATTTCCCCCACCGTGGCTTCCACATCCTCCTACCCTTCTGATGCTTCCCACCAAACGCCTGCTGTCCCCTGTTCATTGACCCAGCCCCTAACCATTGGTTTTCCCCCAGAAGGGAGCACAGTGTGGGTTAATGCACATGGGGCAATGCAGTGGGGCCTCACCCTCACTCTGCTGTCATGTCAGTTCTGAAATTTATAAGCCCCAGTGTGTTCCCACTGCCCCATCTTTCAAGTCCCCATTCCTGGGTTTCAATTTCCACCTCTTCTTTTCAGTTCCACACACATGATCTACGGACAAGCTCATCTACTTCCAAGATTCTGACTCTCCCCTATGCTAATGACTTCCCAATCTGTGTCTCCAACAAGATCTTTCTATTGAGTTTGACTCATACCGTATGAGTTGGGCACCTGTATCCAAATGTCCTGTGGAATCTCAGATTCAGCAGGTACTGAATAGAATCATTCTTTTCCCCTCCCACAACACCTGCCAATTTACCCGTGTTCTCTTAGTCCATGGCACTACTCTCCACCTAGGTGATCAAGTTCAAAAGCTGTCTGTCATCCTAGACCCCTCCCCTTCCTCACACCCACAGCCATTCCCGGGAGCTTGTCCATCTCACTCCCTAAGAATCTCAAGTATCTGGCCACATGCCTGTTCTTTATTGCTTCCTGAGCTCAGTTCACATCTCTTGTCAGTTCTTGCCTGGCTTATTCCCATGGCTCAGCAACAGCCTCCATGCGTTAGATCCCCCCCCCCCCCCAGTCCGCCAGGAGAGGCCATGTGGTGCAGTGTGAGTGCCGAGGCTCTGCAAGCTGACTGTCCAGATGCAGTTCCTGGCTCTGTCTTCTGCTATCTGCAAGCTTGAGTAGGTTCCACTGGTTCCTAAGTAAGATGGAGATAATAACACATCAACCTCAAAAAAGTAGGTGTGAGGATGAGGCGGTTGTGAGGATTAAATGAATTGATGCATGTCAAGTACTTCGCACAGCACCTAGCACACATTGAGTATTAGTTGTGTTATCATCATCATCATCATCATCTTCTGCACCAACAGGGAGCTCTTTCTAAAGGGTTTTTCCAACCACTACCCTGCTCAAAACCCAGTCATTTGAACAGATATTTGTACACCGTGTTCTTAGCAGTATTATTCACAACAGCCAAAAGTGAAGACAACTCGATGGCCATCGAGGGACGAGTGGATAAGCAAAACGTGGTGTATCACACAATGGAATGTCATCCAGCCTTTAAAGGGAAGGAGATCTGACACATGCTGCGGTGTGGACGCTGTGCTGTGGGAGACAGGCCAGTCACAGAAAGGCAAAGACTGTGTGATCCTACTCACAGGAAATGCCTAGAGTGGTCAGTTCATAGAGACAGAAAGTAGAATTGTGATTGCCAGAGGCTGAGGAGAGGGGAGTGGGGAGTTATTGTATAATGGTTACGTTTAGTTGAATTACAATGGTTGAATTTAGTTGAGGAAGATGAAAAACTTCTGGAGATGGATGATGGCGATGGTAGTGTGACAATGTGAATGTACTTAATGCCACAGAGCTGTGTGCTTAAAATGGTTAAAACAGTAAATTTTATGTTATATATATAGTTTATATGTTTTATAACATAAAATATATTTATATATACAAATTATATATAA
>NW_016806197.1:1564007-1567931 GCF_001698545.2 Rhinopithecus bieti
TATCTTATAATATTAATATTAAATATTTTATATACAATATTTGCTTAACACAAAATAAAATGTTATATATAAAACAAAATTTATATATAATATATGGTTTTATATACTAAATATGCACACATGTATATTTTATGTGTGTATGTATATATTTTTTAAACTACAATAAGAAAAATGCAATAGAATAAAAAAACCCTTCAGTGTCTCCTCTGTGCCTACAGACGCAGCTGAGAGGCCAGGGCATGTGCCGAGCCCTGGGGGATCTGTCTCAGCTTACCTTTCAGGCCTTGTCGCCTGCTCTCCCTGGCTGCAGCGACACAGTGCTACTGTGGTCTCTGGGCCGTGACCTTGACCAACACCCAGCGTCTGGCAGGGCGCTCCCCTGGTCCCTGGCCTGGCCCTCCGCGTCCGTGGGACTGGATCCACAGCGCCGCCTTCAGGAAGCAAGGCCTCCATGCAGCCCCAGGAGGGCCCTGAGCACGCGCACTCGCTCATGTCCACCCCAGGCGTGGGCGTCCCCTGTGGCGTCTCCCTTACATGACTCAGTTGTCGTCTCTGCCTCAGCCCAGTCTGTGATGGAGAGTAAAACATCACCTCACATTTGCCAAATGAGGAAATGAAGAAATGAATCTTTTCTCAAGACAAGAGCGGTAGCAAGGCAGTCATATTCCTTGGTTTCATTATGTCCCTTGGTTGTGGAATAAATGGCAGTTTTTAATCTCTCTAAATGCTAATCATAGTAATTTTCCTCTAGTCCATCTACCTAAGCTTCTTTCTCACCCTAACAACTTCTGACAGTGTTTCACTGTGGAAATGTTTTTGAGGAGGGTGTGCCTGCAGGACCATCCTGGCTACCTCCTTATTAGGAAGACTGGTTTAGATGAAGCTGTCTGGAGGGAACATTGGGCAAAAGTTGCAAGTACAAGATAATCTGACGCGCCCTCCCCAATCCATTGTCTCTCCAGCACTAGTGGATATTTGAAACAATTATAGCCATTACCCTAAATTCAGCAGTAAGCCCAGAAACTGAAGAGCTGTTCACCAGGGAACGCCCTGTGTCACTTGTGAAGTGGGCAGCATGCCCTGTGCTGTGCCCGGGCTCTCAGACAACCTCAACACCGCTCGGTTCCTACTAATGGGAAGAACCAGGGGATCGGGACGAATGCAGAGAATTTACACGTGTTCATGCCCCTGTTAACTGAAAAACAGAGCTAACTTCTCTCTTTCCAACTTGAATCACCCATAGAGATAAGAAGCAAAACTTTTATAACAGAAAAATTGCAAAGTCAAACTGGATGGACTTTAGGGAAAAGCCATTTGTATTTGGAGATCTATGGAGATGTTTGCAGCAGGATTACTGGGGTACTGTTCCCAATCTCTGAAACCCACACAGATGATGAATACTTCTGTGAGGACACCTGGTTTCATAGAATGAATGGAGCTATCTGACTGTAAATTCCCCTTTTGTAAAATGAACTAGGTTTTCTCTGGGGCATTATTAGACTTTTGAAGGTGTATTTTCACACTCTCTATAATTCCTACTCTGTACAGAGTTCTGCTTCAGCTCTGAAGACAGGGCAATCTAACCAAGCATTCACTTTCATCCTTCACTTATTAAACTCAACAGTCAACACAAGTTGACTCTCAAGTTGCGAGGTGAATATACATGTCTACAGTACATAGACTGTAAGCTGCCCATATAAAACCTGTTCATGGAGACCACCGAGAGGCCTGAGGCCCCGTGCTTTCTTATAGGGGAATGAGGATGTTCTCCAAAATCAGTCTCAAAATCAAAGCTGGACTTTTCTAGCCTTGCCAATAGACTTTCACTCGGACAAGCCTGCATATGGCATTGTGGAATGTTAGAAATGATTCTTGCTGAACTCTCTCATTTACGGAAGGGGAAATAGGTCATTGATTCCCCTGAGAACACACAGAAACTTGGTTGGTGCTGCCAAAACAAGAAGGCAGGTTTCCCGCCTCCCAACTCTGAACTGATACTACATTTCAGCAACCATAACATTCACGGAAAAGCGAGTCCTGGCCAGGAAAAAGGCCAGAGGTCCAACATAGGCCCCAGGCACCATGGAGCTCCCGGGCTGGTGGGATCCTCCCCACACCTTAGGCCACATGGGACAAACTTGTTTATTTGTTGACTCAATCATCCACATATTCATGCACTCTCCAGTCATTCACTCTTTCATTCAACTGGGAGGTAGCACAGCCTGAGTCCAGATCCGAAACACTTGGCCTGAATCCAGACTCTGCCACCTACTTGTGTGATCTTGGGTATGTTGTTTGCTTCCCCTTGCCTCACTTTTTTTAACTGTAAAATGAGGATAACAATAGTATTTACCATATTGTTGTTGTTTACAATACAATGCAGTGGTTATAAGAAATACATTAATTAGCATATATAAAATGCTTAGAACGGTGCCTGGCGCACAGTAAGTTGTAGATAAGTCTCTAACCCGGCACTAAGTTGTAGGAGAAATACCTCCAGTTCTGGAAGGAATGCATAGGCTTGTCTGTTTGAGGCCGCTCTCTCAGCATCTTTGGCACTGCCAGCAACAGTGATGATGAAAGCAGCTATCTGTCAGTCAGAGGCCTAGGCTTCACAGAGAGGAGGAATTTTGGGGTCATGGGAGGTTTTGGCTTGTCTCAGTGCTCACGTATGTCTGAGACTGAAATGAACCAACATAAATGAATATAAGATTTCAAACAATATTTTGATATTATGCACATAAGATTGAAAGGTTTGTTTAAAAACATTAGCATAAGTAGAATATAAGGTTTATGGGTTTTTCTAATGAGAGAGACAAGAATTGAAGCCAAGTGCTAATTTCTGCCGATTCATCGAAATGATAAGAGGCGTTAAAATGTTGTGAGGAGGAAGTTTGCTGCTCTCCGCCGGGGTCTGGCAGAGTCTCTGCATTTAAACAGAGAAATTTCTCTCTACTTCTATTCTCAAAAGGCATTTCAGGTGTGAGAGAATCTTCTTGAAATATTAATAAATTAAATAGAAAACAGCTTATCATAACAAGAACTTTTCCTGATTATCCACTGATTCGCATTATCTACAAAGCAGGAAATAATTTCATAGAAGGCTTTTATTTTTAATTTTGTAAAGTGGGGGGCAGTTATTTTTGCAAGTACAGATGAATATGGCTGATTTTTTATATTTTCTTTAACTTAAATTATTTTTTATTGCAATTTGGGGATGACTAAAGCTGCTATGAGCATCCACGTACCTGTCTGGGAGTGAGCATAGGTCTTCGTTTCTCTGGAATAAATGCCCCAGAGCACAACTGTGTGGTAATTGCTTATTTAGTTTTGTAAGAAACTACCAAACTGTTTCCCAGTTGGCTGTGCCATTTTACGTTCCCACCAGCAATGTATGAGTGGCCCAGTTTCACCGCATCCTCACTAGCCTTTGGTGTCATCACTATTTTTTATTTTAGTCATTCTTCCAGGTGTATATTGATATCTGATTGTGGCTTAATTTGCATTTCCCTAGTGGTCAGTGATGTTGAACATCCTTCCACTAGCCTGTTGGCCATCTGTATCCTCTTCAGTGAAGATGTGTTATGTCTCTGTCCATTCTGTCCATGTCTTTTGCCCATTTTCTTTCTTTTTTTTTTTTTTTGAGACGGAGTCTCGCTCTGTCGCCCAGGCTAGAGTGCAGTGGCTGGATCTCAGCTCACTGCAAGCTCCGCCTCCCGCGTTTACGCCATTCTCCTGCCTCAGCCTCCCGAGTAGCTGGGACTCCAGGCGCCCGCCACCTCGCCCGGCTAGTTTTTTGTATTTTTTAGTAGAGACGGGGTTTCACAGTGTTAGCCAGGATGGTCTCGATCTCCTGACTTCGTGATCCGCCCGTCTCGGCCTCCCAAAGTGCTGGGATTACAGGCTTGAGCCACCGCGCCCGGC
>NW_016806197.1:1570345-1574190 GCF_001698545.2 Rhinopithecus bieti
TTTTGAGACGGAGTCTCGCTCTGTCGCCCAGGCTAGAGTGCAGTGGCTGGATCTCAGCTCACTGCAAGCTCCGCCTCCCGCGTTTACGCCATTCTCCTGCCTCAGCCTCCCGAGTAGCTGGGACTCCAGGCGCCCGCCACCTCGCCCGGCTAGTTTTTTGTATTTTTTAGTAGAGACGGGGTTTCACAGTGTTAGCCAGGATGGTCTCGATCTCCTGACTTCGTGATCCGCCCGTCTCGGCCTCCCAAAGTGCTGGGATTACAGGCTTGAGCCACCGCGCCCGGCCGCCCATTTTCTAATTGGATCGCTTTTGGTCGTGTTTTGTTGTTGAGTGTTGAGAATTCTATATTCCAGATACTAGTATCTTATGAGAAGTGGGATTTGCAAATATTTCCTCCCACTCTGTAGCTCGTCTTTTCATTCTCTTGCCAGGATCTCTCGCGGAGCAAAAGTTGTTAAGTTTGATTGGGTCCATTTTTTTCTTTTATGAATTGTGCTTTTGGAATCAAGTCTGAGTTCCAACTCCCAGTCCTAAGTCCAGAAAATGTTCTACATTTTTCTAAAAGTTTGATGGTTTGACATTTTGCATTTTAAAAGCTTGTGATTCATTTTCAGTTGATTTTAGTTGTGTAAGTTGTGATGTTTAAGTCAAAATTCATTTTTCTGCCTGTGGGTACCAGTAAAATTGAGCACACCAAGCCCCAATCCCAATTTCTAAATACTCATGTTTATTTTAAAGAAATCCTGACTCCTTGGAGAAATGCCAGGAGTGTCTAGGTCAGCAACTGTCCAAAGGGAGCATGGTTGTCTTGTGCTAATGTCTTGTAAAGTTAACCACACACTTGCCATATGACCCAGCGATCCCACACCTGTGAAAACTATAATATGTCCACACAAACACTGCAAATTTCATAGCAGCTTTATTCTCACAAACCCCAAACTGAAACAGCCCAAATGTCTGTCAACAGGGGAATGAATAAACAAATCTGGTATATGTTACGGTGCAGGGCTACTGAGAAATAACAAAGACCCAACCACAAATACACACAAAAGTGTAGATAAATCTCGAAAGCATGATGCCAATGAAAAAATAACAGACACAAAAGAACACATACTGTTTGATTTAATTGATACGAAAACTGAGAAAGACAAAATGAATCAGTGGTGATGAAAGTAGATTGTGGTGCCAAAACTCACCCAAAAGGGGCACGAGAAAACTGGTAGGGTGATGAAAATTCTGTGTCTTGATAGTAGTGGGATCATACAGGTGTTTACCTTTGTCAAAAACCTCCCAACTCCACAAAAGTCAGAATGATTGCATTTTATTTTCTGTAAGTAATATTGCACTTAAATTGACGCTTAAAAAAAAGATTAAACTGGGAAGTCAAGAGGACACAGAAGCCACCTTGAAGGGCTTCCTCTGGTCAAATCAGAACAATTTGAACATCAAAAATAAATCACTTTTAAATAAGGAAGAGGGGGCTGGGCGTGATGGCTCCACATTTTGGGGGCCGAGGTGTTCCTCTGGGATCATTTGACACGGGAGTTCAAGACCATCCTGGGCAACATAGTGAGGCTCAGTCTCTACAAAAAAAAAAAAAAAAAAAAATGTGATTAGCCAGGTGTGGTGACCTGTGCCTATAGTCCCTGCTACTTGAGGCTGAGGCAGGAGGACTGCTTGAGCCCAGGAGTTTGAGGCTGCAGTCACCTGTGATCGGGCCACTGCACTCCAGCCTGGGCAACAGAGAAAGACCTTGTCTCTGAAAATAAAAAATAAAAATACAAAAAGGAATAAACAAAAATCTAGGGGACCATAATGAGTGTATGAAGAGAGAAATGCAGGGAGAGAGAAGTTTGTCTTTAGGGATCCATATCTAGGAAGTAAACATGTAAGAAGAAGGAAGGAGATGGTCGCCAGCAAAGTCAGGGTTGTGGGTGAGGGAGCAAGCACAGGGTGCGATTTTGGGGTGCTGGCAATGTTCTAGTTCTTGATCTAGGTAGTGGATATATCTAGTGTTCCCTTCAGAATTACTAAACTGTGCATGTCTATATGCACGTTATATTTCACAGTAAAAAGTGCATCGTCTGTATTCAGAGAAGCAAAAATCTAAGTAGCCCCTTTAAAAATATGATTTCAAGCCGTGGATTCCATTTCTCTAATCCAAGCACCTATTAAATTTGACAAGCGGAGATCTGTGTGTAATTAAAAATAGAGCTAATTCTTGCATACATGTTATCAAGAAAGCCTTCTTTTACAACTGCAGATAGGCCTTCTTGGAGAACCCAAGATGAGAAATATCAAGTCGTCAGAAGAGAAAGAGCTTCATAATAAATTATCTCCCTTCAATTTAGAAGGGTTTGAAAATTCCTCAAGCGATAAAATGTCTACTCTTTTCTAAAAATGGAAAGAGGAAACAGAATGGAGAATCTCCTTAATCTGAACGAACATCCAGCCTACCGAGGGTCTTAGGTGGGCTGTTTTCTCAAGCTCTCTCTGAAAATATTAATTAAGTTTATCAAATGAAATTTGATTTTCATAAAAAAAGAATTTGATTAGGACCTTGAGGAGAACTGATTGGAATCTAATATGTTCAGAGGTTGGTATTGGGGGCTCCAGCAGTGCCTGCTTGGGGCTAATTGATGAGCACTGCGGGTTCATTTTTGCTTCCTTTCTTCCCCTCCACAATGGCTCCACTCCCCTATCATTACCTTGATAAAAAAAAAAGCTGGATGATAAAAATTGAAAATAACAGGCATATTCCATCTCTCTGAGCTCAATCTTTGGTGAAAACCTTTTCATCTCCAGAGGTTGTTTCCTCTTCTTCTTCTTCTTCTTCTTCTTCTTCTTCTTCATTTTAACACATTTGTTCTGCTTTGCCCAGAAAATTATTTTGGTTTGAGACTACTCTTATTTATTCATTCTTGTGGATGAAAGCAGAGGCCTGGATCATGCAAAATGATACAAATCCAGGAATCTTTTCTATTTGACTTTCAAATGTGGGCTTGTACTTATGTTTCATTATGCGTATGTTTAATATTCTGGGGCATGCAATTCAGACAAAATAACATAGTTGCAGGATAAGCATCTACCTGGGAAAAGTCTGAGAGGCCACCCCGGGTTCTGAACCCACTCCTTCACCAGCATCTAGGCTCAGAGGACAGGCAGCCTTACCCCTTGACAGAGGGCAGAATAAAGCCCACCCCCACCCCCAAGCCCACCAACTTTTCACCCTCCTCCCTGAAGCAAGGAAAGCCCAGGGCGTCCGGGTGCTATGTGCATCATCTTAGACGCAAACATGGCACGTGCTGCTGATATCTGGGAAGGGAGCTTTGCCTTCAAGGAGATGGCTTCTTGAAAGTCCAAATATCACCTTTTCTAGTCTTTCCTTCTGGGCCAATCAAGGTTAGTTGTTGGCTGGGTCCCCCTACACTCAAGGGGAGGAGATTAACATGAGGAAGAGACAGGATCACAGGAGCCCCCTACAGTTCTTCTAACTCAACTGCTGCATTTATAGCCATCTGTCCACCAGAACAGGCTAATCAGGTGACACAAACATACAAGCAAGCAAGCGCTGAAGCCGTTTGAAGCAGCCTGTTCACAGCTAGCATCTCTGGGTCTTCCCTCCTGACCATGTTATACCCCCTGCTCACGACTGGTTAATTTAGAAAGAGGAAGGAGGAAGAGAGGAAGGAAGGATGAAAGGGAGGGAGGGAAGGAGAGATGGAGGGAGGAAAGAAGGAAAGGAGGAAGGGAAGAAGGAAAGAAGGAGGGAAGGAGGGAAGGAGGGAAGGAGTGAAGGAAGGAAGGAGGGAAGAAGGGAGGGAGGGAGGGAAGGAGGGAGGGA
>NW_016806197.1:1574271-1627823 GCF_001698545.2 Rhinopithecus bieti
CATGTTATACCCCTGCTCACGACTGGTTAATTTAGAAAGAGGAAGGAGGAAGAGAGGAAGGAAGGATGAAAGGGAGGGAGGGAAGGAGAGATGGAGGGAGGAAAGAAGGAAAGGAGGAAGGGAAGAAGGAAAGAAGGAGGGAAGGAGGGAAGGAGGGAAGGAGTGAAGGAAGGAAGGAGGGAAGAAGGGAGGGAGGGAGGGAAGGAGGGAGGGAGGGATTCTGTAGTTGATGGCCTCTGCCCAAAGGATAGAGATGAAACCCTTCCTGTCTTGAGGTTTCCTCCAAAGCTGTCTAGAAGTTTCAGTGGGCATGGACATGGGTGTGGGTGTGGGCGGGTCAACCCCAGGCAAAACCAGAGTCCTCCTCTCTGCATCCTTGCCTGCCTTCTCTCCTGTAGTTCCTCCTCTCAACTCCAGAGGGGCTCCCTTTGGTCCCCTCAGTGGGGAATCTCCTTGTACTGCTATGCCGTGTCCTCAGCAAACTGTGCTCAGGACTCTCCACTTGGCTCCTGATGTGCAAAGGAATGCTCTTGAAACATCGAAGGAAATAAAAACAAATGAACCTTTTCTCACTCCAGCCAGGTTTTCTCATTCCTGCCATGGACTCAAAATACCTGATTCGTCATCAAACCTGAGCAGGGATCCCTTTTGCTAGGCATTTGCAGTCTTCCTCCCAAGCTCTGACTGCCACAGATTCCATGCAAGGGTAACCTACATCATCTACAAGAAAGGAAAACACAGCAGTTTAATAGCACAAAAACATTATGCCTGCAGAGTTCTTCAGAAAGATCACTCAGGCTGCAGCACAGGAAATGAATTAAACAAGCACAGGACAGGAGACAGTGAGGCCGTTGAGGATGCTGTTGCAAAAACCCAGGCAAGGCATGGTGGTGAATTTAACTAAGGCGGGGCGGTGGAATGGCAAAGAGGCAATTAAAGAAATATTAATATTTAGGCTGCTCTGCCTATGGAGTAGCCATTAGTTGTTCCTTTACTTTCTTAATGAACTTACTTCCAAAACATAAAATAAAATAAAGAAATACTTAGTATTGATATTAAGATGTTAAGGCTTTTTACTCAATTGTTTGCTCCAGGAGGAGACAGCATTTACACCAACTGAAGGAGCAATGCAGGAGTGTAGATAGGTGCATGATAAGGATTGTGGACCAGAAGGGAGGACATAGAAGACTAGATCAGGCTAGGCCTGTTAGCACCAGGAATCAGGACTTTGCCCGTTGGCTTGGAGTCCCTGGCTGGGTTTTCTAGAAGCAGATGCTGAGATGGAGCTTGGGTGCAAAATGTTCACTGGAGGTTTAAATGGGCCGAATTATGTCTTCCCATTAGTCACATGTTGAAGCCCTAACCCCCAGTACCTCAGAATGTGACTGTATTTCCGGAGGTCTTTACAGAGGTGATTAAGTTAAAATGAGGCCCTTAGGGTGGGCTTCATCCAATAGGACTGGTGTCCTTCCAAGAGGAAAAGGAGATTAGAACACAGACACACTCAGAGGAGAGACCATGTGAGGACACAGCAGGAAGGTAGCCATCTGCAAGCCAAGGAGTGAGGCCTCAGAAGAAACCAACCCTGCTGACACCTTGATGTTGGACTTTCAGCCTCCAGAATTGTTAGAAAATAAATTTACGTTGTTTAAGGCCACGGGCCTATGGTACTTTGCTATGCAGTCCAAGATGACTAACACAGAGATCAGAACCTGTGAAGGGAAAGGGCAGAGGAAAGAGTGGACAGAGAAGGACATCGTACTGTGACATGCACCCCCACAAAGCTGTAGCCAATCTGGCAGGAGGCTTTGGGGCAAGAACGGCTCCCCAGAATCACAAGACAGCTGTGGCTTCCTCCTCTCCCCCACTTAGTCTGTAGATGTGAGTGGCCCTTGTATGAGTGTGATCTCGGGCAAGGCAGCTCTCTGCAGCTCCAAGGACCAGAAGGAGCTGATGAGTGGAGGTGCCTGTGGCCCGTGCTTCCTGCGCTGGGCAGGGCAGTGCTGCCTCACAGAAAGTGGCACAGCTCCATGTCTATCTCAGCCCACCCCTTGCCCTGTTCAGGTAACTGCATCTTCTCCTGGATCCCAGTAGACCTCCGTCTCTGAGAGAAAACATGTCTGTGATACAACCAGTGTGTCCACGGTCAGGAGCTCACTGCACACCTCCTTTGCTGTCATTGTAAACTGGTCTTCTAGTTTGAGGCTGTGTGGGGCCTGTTATTTACAATGCGGATTTTGTTATTATGTAAGTATGGTGAGACCAGCAGATCAGGAGATGACTGCCTTTGAAAAGATAGTTTGTTACTCACAGTTCCCAAGACCGGGGGGCAGTCACGCCATGCAGAGACACATGAGGAAACACCAGGGTCAGTCAGGAGGCAGAGGGGACGGATGCTGGCTAGCACAGGCAAGAACATTCATTGTGGCTTCCACAGGAAGGAATGAGTGAGGCATGGTTTGCAGATTTAGGATTGGCTCGTAATTTCAGCAGGCTCTGGGGTGCAGGGGCTTCCCTAGTTATCTGGTACCTGGCCCTAGAGTATGAAGGGCAGGGAAATACTGGCCCGGAGTGTGAGACCTTCATGAAGGAAGTGGTCGGTGTGTGGGCTCTGGATTGGTGCATATGAAAAGTACACTCACATGTAAGTCGTCTACTGTCTCCAGGAACTGGCTAGCCCTAAGAAGGGCAGCTTTGCCGGACGCGGTGGCTCACGCCTGTAATCACAGCACTTTGGGAGGCTGAGGCGGGCAGATCACCTGAGGTCAGGAGTTCAAGACCAGCCTGACCAACATGGAGAAACTCGGTCACTACTAAAAATACAAAAAATTAGATGGGCGTGGTGGCAGATGCCTGTAATCCCAGCTACTCAGTAGGCTGAAGCAGGAGCATCGCTTGAACCCGGGAGGCGGAGGTTGCAGTGAGTCGAGATTGCACCATTGCACTCCAGCCTGGGCAACAAGAGCGAAACTCCATCTCAAAAAAAAAAAGAGGGTGCGGGGGAGGGCAGCTTCCCTAGGGTCAACAAGGCCCCACATGACAAAGCATCAGAATAAAAAGATATGCACAATACAGGCTCCTATGCCAGTGACTCAAACACCATGTAAGCCTGTGGATGGTGGTGCTGAGGCCACATGAACGGGAAAGGCAAACCTCGATCCAGAATGTGTATCTTTCCTGTGAAAATGAACCACTGACGCTTTCAGAAAGAAAGACGTCCAGTGTAATCATCTTGCCAACTGACTAACCGGACGCTTTGAGGAATGGTGCCATATTGGAGCCTATTGTCCATCTCTGTTGCTGACAGGTCAAATATCTGGCAGCGATTGTGGCAAGAACAGCCTTAGTAAGTAGGAATCTATGCTATTGTACCCATGTGTACCCTCCATTTCTGCTGCCATGGCCATTTAATTCATGTGCTCGCCATGCCGGCACTAGTGGTTAGTGATAGAGACTGGCTGGCCATCAAATATTTGAGTCATTTTGTCTATTTGGTTGTTTAGTGCAATAATTCTCAATGGAGACAATTTTGCCCACCCCTCTTTTGAGGGCATTTAGTAATGCCTAAGATATTTTTGGTTGTCACAAGTGGGAGGGTGCTAGCGGTGTCTAGTTGATAGAGACCAAAGATGCTGCTAAACATCCTACAATGCACAGGACAGTCCCCACAGCAAAGAATTATATGGCCCAAAGTATCACTAATGTTGACAAGTTAGTGTCACTTCCGAGGTGGATGCACTCTTGTGGATGACGACATGTTTTACAATTATCTTCATTCTTCATGATCCCTCCCACACATCCATCCACATGACTTTACCCTAGACTTCTTTGTACATGATATTCCAATCTTATTCCTTTTGGGCTCCTAACCAGTCAACCAGACCATTCACCATTGCCCAAGAGTCCATATATATTCTAACTCATGCTACTTCCCTTCTCATATAATGTCGATGATCAAGTATACTGCTCAAAGCTCTGGCCTTTGCAAATATTTTCCCTTGCCATTGTCTTTCAAGGTCACCCTTGAAAGTACTCTAGTTGTTGTAGCATAGGCTGTAGTGTACTTGATGTCCATTTGCAGCTTCCACCCACATGCCAAGCCAACCCATTTGCAACCCCAGCTCAGGCTTTCTCTTCCTCCTTCTTCTGGTTGTAAAGGACCCACACAAACACACATGGCCATAAATGTGAATTGAGATTAGGGGAACTGGTACAACAGAAGTAGACGTCATTGAGGTCTGGAACACTTGTGCATGCATTCCCTTGAGTCTGGAATGCCTGAATGCATCAATTTCATCTAACATCTTACAGAGGATTGCTTGTGAGTCAACCCAACCTTATGACTTGGGGAGTCTGACAGGAAACAGCTCGTGATAAGTAATTCTCCCTGCCTGGTCACTGGCCACTTGCTGTTTTGTGGTCAGGAGACATAACTCTACCAGGATCTGGCAGCATGGCAGAAGTTGCTTGTCAAAAGATAGCATGGATTCATTACAGAACCTCAGGGTCTTGTGACAAGATTCTTCCACTGGGCCCTGTCACAAACTCAATGTCAGGCCTCTGAGCCCAAGCCAAGCCATCGCATCCCCTGTGACTTGCAAGTATATGCCCAGATGGCCTGAAGTAACTGAAGAATCACAAAAGAAGTGAAAATGCCCTGCCCCGCCTTAACTGATGACATTCCACCACAAAAGAAGTGAAAATGGCCGGTCCTTTCCTTAAGCAATGACATTATCTTGTGCCTGGCTCATCCTGGCTCAAAAACTTCCCCCACTGAGCACCTTGACAGCCTCACTCCTGCCTGCCAGAGAACAACTCCTCTTTGACTGTAATTTTCTTTTACCTACCCAAGTCCTATAAAACGGCCCCACCTTATCTCCCTTGGCTGACTCTCTTTTCGGACTCAGCCAGCCTGCACCCAGGTGATTAAAAAGCTTTATTGCTCACACACGGCCTGTTTGGTGGACTCTTCACACCGACGCGCGTGACACTCCGCATGTCATCTTTTCCTACATTGATATTTCCAATACCATAAGTTCCAAGTGGCATAAATGCTTGCCCTGAAGCCTAGACCCACTGTAGAGCCATTTCTCATTCTGGGCCCCACTCAAAGCTGGGAGACATTTGTGTTACTAGTACATGGGCAGAAGTAGTATAGAAGATGCTGTGACACAGTCCCCCTCCAAAAACTAGAGAGGTCCACCATGCATTGTACTTCCTTCTTCATCATGAGAGGTGCAAGATGGAATAATTTATCTTTCATTTTGAAGGGGATGTTCCAGCATGTTTCTGTCCATAGAGCTCCTAAAAATGTTACCAATGTGGCCAGTCCTCAGATCTCTGTAGGGGTTTATCTCCCACCTTCTGGAGCACGTGTGCCTTAGCAGGGCCTCCAGTGTCCTAGCCACTTCCTGCTTATCTAGCCCAGTCAACATGATGTCATCTATGTAACGGATCAGTGCAGGTGGTCCAGATAGTGCAGATATTTTCAGACAACATTACAACAGAGAGTGAGTTGACATAACCTCAGGGGAAACTGTATATGTATATTGTTGCCTGTTCCATGTGAAAGTGAACTACTTCTGATCCTCTTTTTCTAATTGTGATAGAAAATAACAGATTTTCTGGATCAATGGCTACATAGCATGTGCCTCAGACTGAATCACTGCTGTATTCTGAATGTTTGTGTCTACCCAAAGTTCATATGTTGAAATCCTAACACCCAAAGCGACGGTATTAGGAGGTACAGCCATTGGGAGGGGATCAGGTCACGAAGGCAGAGCCCTCATGAATGAGATTAGTTAGTGCCCTAATAAAAGAAGCTTGAGAGAGACTCTTTGTCTCTTCCACCACGTGCAGATACAGTGAGAAGCGCCATCTATGAACCAGAAAGTGAATTGACACCAAATCTGCCAGTGCTTTGATCTCGGACTGCTCAGCCTCCAGAACTGTGAGAAATACATTTCTGTTCTTGCAAGCCACCCAGTTTAAAGTATTTTGTTAAAGCAGCTCAAAGAGTCTAAGGCAATCACCCTGCTTTAGCAAAGCCACGTCACCTAGTGCAGCAGCTGCAATCAGGGCATGACTTTGTTGAGCCTGTGGTGTATCTATAGTCTTCCTCCAGGATCCAACCAGTTTAACTGGTGATCAAAAGGAGGTATGATAGGGCTTACCATCTCTGCATCTTTTACACTCTTAAAAGTGTCCGTAATGTCTGCATTGCCGCCACCCCATGCAATGTTGTTTACGACCAACTATCTTGTCTAGGTGGAAGGGTGGGCAGTTTCAGAGGTTTCCACTTGGCCATTCTCACAGTACTTCTTATCCCACAGGCCTAGTACCCAATGTGAGGGCTGCATCAACTGCTAAATACGTTGATCTAATTACATACTTTGGAAATAAAAAGCATCCAAATTGCAAGGGAAGAAGTAAAACTGTTTCTATTTTCAGATAACATAATTCTACATTTAGAAAATTCCAAAAGAATCTACATTGAAGCTACTAGAGCAAATAAATACATTCAGCAAAGCTTCATGGTACAAGATCAACACATAAAAATCAGTTGTGTTTCTAAACACTTGCCATGAACAATCCAAAAAGAAAATTAAGAAGATGGTTTCACTTATAATGACCTAAAAGAATAATATACCAGAGAATAAATTTAACCAAGGAAGTGAAAGCCTTGTACAGTGAAAACTAAAAAACATGTTGAAAGATGGGATATCGATATAGATGAAAAGACATCCATATTCTGGATAGAAAGTCTTAAGATTGTTAAGATAATAACACTACCCAAAGCAATCTACAGATTTAACACTATCCTTGTTCAAATTCCAACAGTGTTCTTTGCAGAGCTGGGAGAGCCAACCCTCAAATTTATGTGTAAATTGCAAGGGACCCCAAATGGCCACACAATCTTGGAAAAAATGAACAAAGCGGAAGACTCACATCTCTGGATTTCAAAACTTACTATAAAGCTAAAGTAATCAAAGCATATGGTACTGGCCTAAAGACAGACACAGATAAATGGAATAGAATTGAGTGTCCTGAAATTAATCATACATGTGTGGCCAATTGATTTTTGATAAGGGTGCCAAGTCTGCCAATGGGAAAAGAACAGTCTCTCCAACAAATGGTGCTGGAACAACTGGATTTCCACATTCAGAAGAATGAAGTTAGACCCCTACCTCACATATAAATAAAAATTACTCAAAATAGATCAATGACCTAAATATAAGAAAGAAAACTATAAAAATCCCAGAAGAAAACATAGGGGTGAGTCTTCATAACCTTGGATTGGGCACTGGGCTTTTAGGGGAGAATCGTTCCTTGTATTCTTCAGCTTCTAGAGGCATCTGCTTTCTTCTGCTCATGACCCTTTCCCAGGACTAGTATCACTCCAACCTTGGCTTCTGTCATCACAGCTCCTTCTCTGATTGACCAAAAGCATGAGTGAAAATGATAAAATACACTGGACTTCATCAAACTGTAAAACTTTTTCTATCTAAGGACAATTGTTAAACAGGTAAAAAACCAGCCTATGGAATAGGAGAAAATATTTGGAAATCATTTATCTGATGAGGATTAATATCCTGAATATATAAAGAACTCCTAACATTCAACAACAAAAACACAAACAACACAATTAAAAAACAGCAAAGGACTTGAATAGACATTTCTCCAAAGAAATATACATATGGCCAATAAGCACATGAAAAGATACCCAATATCTTAAGTCATTAGGGAAACACAAATTAAAGCCACAATGAGATACTCATGCCTACGAGGATGACTATAATAATAATAATCAGAATGTAACAAGTGTTGGCAAGGATATGGAGATACTAGAACTCTTATACATTGTGAGTGGTATGGAAAACAGTTTGGCACTTCCTTAAAATGCCGAACATATAATCATCATATGACTCAGCAATTTCACTCATTTGGTTTATACCCAAAAGAATTCGGAACAAGGACTCAAACAGATACTGGTACAGCGATATTCATAGCAGCATTATTTACAATAGCCAAAAGATGGAAGCAACTCCAGTGTTCATCAATGGATGAATGGATGCACAAAATGCTGTGTATACATGTAGTGGAATGTTATCTGGCCAGAATAAGGAATGAAGTTCTCACACATGCTACAGTGTGGCTGAACTTTGAAGACATTATGTTGAATGAAATAAGCCAGACACAAAAGGACAAATATTGTATAATTCCACTTTTATGATCTTTCTAGATTAGGCAAATTCATGGAGACAGAATGTATATTAGAGGTTAGCAGCAGCTGCAGGGAGGGGAATATGGGGAGTTACTGCTTAATGGTTCCAGAATTTTGGTTTGTGATCATGAAAAAGTTTTGGAAATAGGTAGCGATGATGTTTGCAAAACACTGTGAATGGAATTAATGCCACTGAATGTTCTACTTATAAATGGTTAACATACCAAATTTTATGTTTGATTGTTTTACCAGAAATTTTTAAAAAATTATCTTCAAAGCAGGAAGAAGCAGGATTGGAGGATTGGGCTGAGAAGAAAATCAAACTGCAAGGCAGGGCTGATAAAGCCCCAACCCATCTGGCCCATCTGGTGGGAACTCTGGAACAAGTGTATCCTATCAGAGGAGTGTCATGACAGATCAGAATATCTGGGCTATTCTGAGACACAAATATCCCCACCCGACTTAATCACAAGACGTGGCCTTGAAAGGGCGTGATCCAGGTGAGGCAGCTCTAGACAGCTAGAAGTTCTCTACTGACTGTACTTCCCAGAGCTGGATGACAAGTCCTTCCCTAAAGTGGGAATAAGGCAGCCCATCTTTGTGCCTCTCATACATGCAAGCACCCAGGGAGAGTATGCATTCATAGTATGCTGGTTAGCTACTTTAAGCCTGGATTCAGTCATGGCTTACAGTTACCAAACTCAAAATTCCTGAATGCCCCAGGTAACCCATAGGGGAAGAGTTCACAGGCTTAATGAGGTAGGTATGTTAGGTCAGATTGGATTTATTATGTGCCATCTATACATTTACCTTGTAAGCATACTCCCTGGAAGAGTCTAAATGATATCCCCCTCACCAAGAAATTAAGAAATGAGCACCTGTATCATTGTATGAGTTTTGCATGAAAAGTGAGATTTTGCATGTCCCTCCTTAGAGACCACGAGTATTTCTTAGCTGAACTCTGTGGCTGTGTCCTCTGAAGGTGAGGTCAGGGTGGGAGATACTGCAACAGAATAGGTTCCCTGATCTCAGGAGGAATAACTGGGGCCTGGGCTGGTAGAGGCAGATGGCACTGCAGTCACAGCCAGGGACACTGGTGAAGGGAAATCTTCCCAAAACTTCAGGTCATACATCAGGATATCCGCTTGTGAGGAAGAATAGGTCTGGATCTACATGGATTCACAAGCGGTGACTTATGGGATGAAAGAATAAAATTAGAGAGCTGGTGCAAGGAGCTCTTGGAGAAGGGAATGTGAATAAAGCTCTTGGAATGTGAAGTAATTCACAATCCAAGGGAATCCTTCCAAGAGACCAGAATCAAGGCTCTCATACAATAATCAGGTTCACAAGATGTCGTGTCCTGTAGCTGTCAGTCAGCCCCTTTCCCTGCCACACTGTACAAGTACAAAGTGGCCCTGGGGGCAGGATGGGAGTCCTGCAGGACTGAGCAACAGGGCCTCTCCCTACTAATGTGCATCCGGGCACTTTCGGTAGTACCCAGTTGAGCCCCTGATATGGTGCCATTCTCTTGGGGAGTTGGAGCATACGGTGGGCAACGTGCTACCTCTTGAGGGGTTTATTACGCTGGCCTCTGTCATCATAGAGGAGACAGCAATCTGTCTTCAAAAGGATAAACTCATAATCTAGGTTTGAATTTGCCTCCCCTGTCCTCAAGGTTCTGCCAGACCCTCAGAGTGTGGGCTTCAAGAATTCCTTATTCATAAACAAATAGCCAGGAGACTCCATGTATGATGATGAAAGTTCATGAAATGCACTGGTCTTACCCCAAGCCCCCATCACCTGGAAGCAGCATTCATAGAATAGTAGGATGGTCTGCTGGAGGCTCAGTTATGGTAGCAGATGGGAGGCGGCAACCTCAGAGTTGCTGGAGGCTGTCTTACGACAATCAGCAAATACCTCAAACCAACAGCCAGTATTTTGGTTGATCTCCCCAGGAGCCAGATATATGGGTCTAAGAATCAAAGGGTTGAAGTGGCTGTGTTTCTGAGCCTGTGAGGCCTAAAAACTCATTGGAAGAATTTCTGCTTCTCATTCTGTTGTCTTGGAACGGATGATTTTGGAAGTCCCAGAAGGAACACAACCATAGCACTGTGTTAAGTTAGAAGCTGAGACTGGCCCCTGGCCATTTGGGGTTCCTCAGCTTCTGAACCAAAAGGCCTGGAAAGGGTCACTGAACTGAGAGGGTGACAGATCTTAGTTACCAGGGAAAAAAAAAAAAAAGCTGTATTATTGCTATCCAATGGGTACAGGGAGGATTGCATAAGTAGCCCAGGGATTCTCAGGAGCCGCAGCCTTCTAGTACTTTCTTGCCCAGCAGTCCTCATCCACAGAAAACTGCAGTGAACTGAGGACTCAAACCTGTTCAGATTGGAGGTTTGGGTCAGCACCCTACAACAGAGACCCTTACCCAGCTGAGGGCTGCAGAGAGTAAGAGAAACATAGCATAAAATCAGCTGCAGTTCCCGGGTGGGCCTCAGAACCAGCTATGGAAGAGGAGACAGCAGCAGATACGTTTGTATTCATTGCTTTCTTTCTTCCTTTTTTCTTATCACACTTGCTACATTGCAGGAAAAGCACTGTTAGGGCTAAAGTGTCAGACTTCACAGTGCCTATGGCTGAACTGACATCACCTGCAATGATGCAATATCTAGCAAGATTTTGCATGTCCCTCTTTAGAGACCATGAGTATTTTTTAGCTGAACAGAAGACAAGAGGCGAGAGACTCTACAGGATATTTGGCATCAGCCCATCCAGATCCACTTTCCATCCTTCTCCTGCTTCGTGGCTGGGCAGCAGGTTCTCTGGGTGACATCGACCAGGTCCCTTACACTCTGGTTTCTGGCTGGGACCAGCCAATGGTGGCACCATTAGGAGCCTGAGGTCACCACCCCCACAGTGATTTCTCTACTGACAGCTCCTGTCTGCCTGGAGCTGCTTCTCTAGGTTTTGGTAGCCATCCTCTCCCTTGGCCTCTGCAGGGCCATGAGGGGTCACTGCCTCCCACTATTGCTAGTCTCAGGATTCTGCGCTGGTCTTTGTTTCCTTCCCTAACCCCTGGCCACAGCTTGTCAATATCCCTTCTTTAAACTCTTCTCAATTCCGGTTGAACAGTCTGATTTACTTCCTGCAGGATCTCAGACTTGTCTGAAAACAACAAAATAAAATAAAAGATAAAAAATCCACTGAAACTCTTTTCAAAATTGTGAAATATAATTTACAGGAAGAAAAGCATGTATAACATGGTTCTAATGTTGAACAGGTCATTATAAATGGAACACCCATGCTACCACCACCCAAAAATGAAAACTGGACTGTGGTCAGCATTTCCGAAGTCCACCAACTCTCTGTGTTCCTTTCTCCATTCAGAGATGTGTCCTATGGCTGCTGTCACAATTTACCACAAGCTTAGTGGCTTAAAACAACACAGACTTATTATCTTACAGTTCTGGTTATCAGAAGTCTACAAATGAGTTTTGCAGGCTAAAATCCAGGTGTTGGCAGAGTTGCCTTCCTTCCAGAGGCTCTGGGGGAGAATCAGGCTCTTGTCTGTTCTGGCTTCTAGAGGTACCAGCATTCCTCTGTTCCTGGCCTTTCCCAGCAATTCCTCTGTCCCTCCTGCTACCCTTTTAGAAGGACCCCTGTGATTACTCTGTGCTCACCCGGAACCTGTGAATATGTTGCCTTAAAAGGTAAAAAGGGCTTTGACCCCTTCCACCTCAGGATCCTTAACTTACTCACATCTGCAAAGCCCTTTTAACATATAATGTAACTTATTCACAAGTTTCTGGGATTAGGATGCGGACGTCTTTGGGACCATTATTCTGACTGCCATACCGACTGTCTGGATTTTTCTGATAATCATTTCTTTGAATAAAGTTATTTTTAAAGATGAATTGACTGGGCCCGTTTATCACTGGTGACTTTCTATTTAGACCATAGCCTGGTCACTGGTCAGCCTGTAGTGGGCTGCTTTTGGCTCAGCCATCAGCCCTGGCCTCTTCTATTTTAGTCAGAAAGACAGAATGCCATGGTACAAGGCAGGCATTCTTCATGTGAACAAGGAATGGCTTCTGGCCACTTTTTGTTCATGAGCTTTTCTCTAGTACTATGACCTAGAGAGGTATAATACTATCCCCACCTTACAAATAAGGAGACTGAGACTTCAGGAGCTAAAGTAACTGGCTTCCAGTTGCTCAGCTAATAAATGGCAGAGCTGCAATTCAATGCCAAATTTGGTGTGACATCAAACCCACTCTCTACCCTATCATATTACTACCCTTGAAGAGAAAGCAATTCTCTTCATCTGAGGCCATGGCATTCAGGTGGCCTTCATTAATGTGACACCTCCATGCAAATACACTCTTGATAACAGCAGCCCAAGAGCAGAAAAAAGTGTTTTGAACTATAAGCCCTGAAAACTCAAGAGCAGCTGTAATTCACATTTCTGTAAAATTACCACTTTATGTAGAAAAACAAACAAACAAAAACAAAACAACCTGTCCACGAGTCGCCTTAGCAGATACGTGGCTTCCTTCATGTGAGCAGAATGGCATGTTGGTTAATGGTTCTCATAACAAAATATGTCCTAGGGTCATTATTTATAATAGGCAGCAACAACAAGCAGTAACAAACCTAGCATGCAGCAATAGACAGTGTAAAATTTTAATGGGAGGCATTTTCTGGATTGTGATTTTAAATGCCTTGTTGTTACAAAATGAAAACAGCTTTCAAGAAGGATAGGCATCATGTCGGAGGTGAGCAGGTAGAACTCCTCAAGTATGTTTGCTTGAGACACCACAGTAAAGAAGCCTGGCCAAATCGCTTCTCCCTGACACTTAAATTACATCATCATCAATAATAACATCAAATTACACACCACCTGAGAATAGCTAACTGCTTAGCACACACATAACGTGAGCAGAAAAATACTGGTGAGTATTCCCATGCCAAGATCAACTCAGAAGAACCTGTCTGACACCTACTATGTACTGGGCATGGTGCTAGGGACTGTGGAAACAGTAGGAATGCATCTGATATAGTAACCATGACATCAAACAGCTTGACATCCAGCACCACCATGTGGGACAGATCCACGATTCTGCCAGAACTCAGAACTGTCAGTTGTGCTGGGGAGGCAACAGACTGGCAGTCATGGAGGAGCAGGACTTACAGAAAGTGGAGAAGAGCAACACAAAGTTTAGGGTAAGGAATCTGTCTTCATCTGGGTTCTACAGGGAAACAGGACCCATAGACTGTATAGAGATTTATACAAAGAGACTGCGTATACAGTATTGGCTTACGTGATTGTGGAGGCTGAGAAGTCCCACGATGTGCCATCTTCGAGCTGGAGACCCAGGACAGCTGGTGGTTTGGTTCTAGCCCAAGCCCGAAGGCCTCAGAGTGAGGGTAGCCGGTGGTGTAAGTCCCAGTCCTAGTCTAAAGGCCCAAGAACCTGGAGCTCTAATGTCCAGGACCAGGAGAAGATGGATGTCCCCATTAAAGAAGAAAGACAGTGAAACTGCCCTTATCTCTGCTCTTTGTTCTGTTTGAGCCCTCAAGGGATAGAGTGATGCCCACCCATGCTGGTGAGTGTGATCTTTTGACTCAGTCCGCTGATTCAAACGCTCATCTCTTCCAGAAACGCCTCACAGACACACACAGAAACAAGGTTTTGCCAGTTATCTGGGCATCTCCTCGCCCAGTCAAGTTGACACATGAGATGGACCATCACAGAAACCATATAAAAATTATTATTTATTGCATGGCTTTCAAATTGCAGGTTTTGACTTGTTTGTGTATTGTGAAATCCATTTAGTGGATTTTGAAAAGTGCTATGGGAAAAGATAGAAAATAGAGTATGTTGCACACAGTAAGGGCAAGTATTATTTTATAAACATTTTAATATAGTTTTATATAGGCAGATACATGGTCACAATGTGAAATGTATTTCTTACTGCAGGTGACAGTCCAGAAGAGATGAGAAAACTCTGATTGAAGAGAAGCTGTTGTGAACTCATTATAAAACTGGAGCCTGTTAATCAAACCCATTACAGGAATCTACTTTTCTTGAAACACAGATCACCCAGTGATATGGTCAGGGTTCAGGAGCTGTTTCTCCTGCGTGTGCCACAGAATAAATGTGCCTGGAGCATAATAATATTAACAATGGACTGGCACTTCCATTGGAGTGGCACCATGTCCTAAGTGCTCCACGCATATTCTTTCTTCACAAGCCCCCATGCAGGAGGTACCATTGTTATGCTTATTTTACAGATGGGGACACTGGGCACAAAAGCCTACACCTTCCCAGGGCTGTGCATCTAGAAAGGGCAGAAAACAGCCTGGAATTCAGCATGATCCCTTCATGTTTAGCTGATTTCACACTGATTCCTGCTAAGACTGTAAGCTTTTTGAAGGCAAAATCTGTCTCATTCCACCTGACATATGTTTGTTTATTGTTTGGTATTCATGTTATCTCTGGTTACATAACAACTACCCGTACTTAATGGCATTAAACAATCATATTTTATTATGCTCATGGATTCCCTGGGTCAGGAATTTGGATGGGATACAGAGCGGATGACTAATCTCTTTTCTACAATGCTGGGGTCACAGCTAGAAAGATTCAAACAGCTGGAGATAACTTGAAGGCCAGACATTGGAATTATCACATTTATTCTTACATCTGGGGCCTGGGCTGAGATGCCTCAAAGGCTGAGACTGTTGACCTGAGCACTTTTCTATGACCTCTCCCTGTGGCTTAGACCTCTCCCAGGCTGAGTTCTGAGTGGATGTCTCCCAGGAGGGAATATTGGAAGGTAAGCGTTCCAAGTGAGCCACAGGGTACATGCCTGTTATGATCTAGTCCCAGGAGACCACTTATCAGTTCTTCTAGCATTCCCCATTGGCAAGCCCATCCAGGGATCCACAGGGAGGGGACATGGACCCCTGATGTTTTAGAACCACCTCATATGACATTCTCAACTTTTTTTTTTAGTTTCCAACTAGGATATGAAAGTTTCCTTGTCAGGACAACTGGATTTCCTCTGATGTGGGAGCGTGACTGGCTCAAATTCCTTGTGATGCATAGGGCGCTCTGTGGTTAATAATCTACTGTTCATTAGAATGATCTGTCGTCTCTATAATAGTAAATGGGCTGGAACCACAGATATACTTAGTGCCTTAATTTAGTTGCTAGCATTACGCTTATTTTAAAGTATTTTCTCTCCATTTGGACTAAATGTCTTTTATCTAAGCTTATCTTCAATGTCAATAAGCTTAGCATTCCTCAACAGCTGGAAGCCCAGATATTATACATCTCCCCTTCCATTAATCTTCTGTAAGTTGATCTTTATAGTCATCTAATCCATTCATCACCGCAAGCTGTCCTTTCCACACTTGTATGGTCTTCCATTTAGCTAAACCAAACTCTATTTCTTTATCAAGACTGAAGTTCTTTGTCATTTTCATAGTTTATAGAGTTCTTTCTTAGAGCTGGTTTGAAGTGTCAGATTGTCCACAAAGAACAAATGGGTCCTCATAATGTTCTTCACTGTGTTTCATCTGAACACACTACTAGACATTTTTGGTAAAAATTATTTCCCGACAGAATCAGAAGGTCTGAGTATCCCCCAAATATTTCATTCTGCAAGAAGACCTACAATTTGAGAGTCCTCCCATGAGCAGAACCAGACACCACATTTCACTTGTTCATCTCATTCCACAACAACCTTAGACTCAATTTTACATTATGGCTACATTATGTCTAATTGATACAAAGCATACCAAAAGGTTTCTTTAAAAATCACCATAATCCATATTACAAGAGAGGGAAGGAAAAAAGAGTTGCAAGTGAGAGAATAAAAATGGTAGAAACGTACAAGGAAAAGGGAAAGGTTTATTCTTTTCAGAACAAGGTCACTGAAATTCAGGACCATGCCAGGGCAAGTAACTGCGCTTCCCCTTTTGGGGATGAGAATATACAGCAACCAGGAGGTGAAGATACAAAATCAGAGACTCATCATCGTGGCACTTGAATGTGCCTCACAGCGGCAGGTCTCTTCCTCCCCAGGCCCTGCCCACCCCAGGGAAGTGCTGGCAGGTGAGCAGGTTTGAGTCACCTGGGCTAGTTGCTGGGCTGGCTACAGAATATGGAAATCCTGGCCTGGGCCAAACTCCTTGGGAGGACAGTCTATTATTTGTGTGTATGTTATACGAAGTATTGTTTGTACCAGTACCAGGTCGGGCAATGGACAGGATGTTATGGGGAACACTGAGACTTGATAACAGTTCCAGCTCTCAGTACGTGCAGTCTAGAGAGGCTGATACAATGCACACAGCAACCAACAGCTCTCATCACAACCAACAGCTCTAATCACAAATGCAGCGCAGGCCCAGGGACTCAGACTGAAGAGACCTTCTTCTGCCTGAGGTTGTCAGGGACAGATTCATAAGAAGAGGTAAGGCGTGGGGAGGCAGGAGAGGGAACATCGTGTTCCATTAACTGAGACCAGTTCGACTGGGGTGAGGGGACAGAGAATGAGCCCTTCCCTTTGGCATCCCAAGGATCATTTCCTGGATTCATGGTAGTAGGGAAACCCACGGTGTCTAGAAATCCCACTGAGGCCGGCAGTAGGCATCCTCACCCACTCTCTGGCCTTTGGCGAGGAGAGAAGAGCCATCTTCTCTCCTGCACATTCTGCTTCTACTGCAGCAGAAAGCAGGCATGGGCCCTGTTTGTTTGCTTAAAGCAAGACTGTGACTCCTTTGGGGCAGTCATCCCTCTGGGCTTCAGTCACTGTGGTCTCCCATGTAGGGGGTGCCAGCAGCGTGAATGCTAAGCACCTTGCCAGCCGTTTTGTGCCAGGCACGGTACACATATAAATGCCTCTGGCAGCCCCAACATACAGGTTCGATCCACAACCCCAATTTTTCCTGATGAGGTAACTGAGGCACACAGATGCCAAGTAATTCAGCCGAGGTCACACGGCTAGCAAGAGGTTTGGAATTGAAAGCCAGGTGGTCTGAATCCAGAGCCTGCCTCTTGGCCACTCTGCCCTGCCACCTCTTAACGCTGCCCTTCAAGCCACTTACCGACAGCCAGCCTCGGCTCTGCCACTAGGGGAGTTCAGGGAAGCTGACTGTCCAGGTGCCCTTGCCACAGCCTGAGCCAAGCCCCTTCATCCTCTTCAGATGCTCTTCTAAGGTACAGCCGAGCATCCATTTCCATCTCACACCTGCACAGGTCTTAAATATAGCATAAAGCTGGCACGCTAACTTCCCTCTCTTGCTGTGCTCAGGCCTCAGGACACAGGGAAACCAGTGGCGAACGCAGCTCTCCTGCTGGGAGCCAGACCCTGCGGAGCTTTCAAGAGCCCACCCATGGGACTCCAAGGGGCTGCAGGTTACACTTCAACCCACCTCGGTAGTTTGTAACCTGTACTAGGGTTCAGACAGTTTGTGTGAATTGAATGGAAACCCTTATAATTCAAATCAAAGTTCTGTGCATGCATTTTTCTGAAAGGATAGGCTTCAGTCAAAAATTTCAAGAGGGCAGGGACAGGGTAATGAGTGTTTGGTCCTTGACGGATCACATTCTGTAGTTCGTGGTCCCTGGGTGACTGCAGGGCAGCAGCAGGTTTGCAGGACTCTTGTCCACCAGCAGCTTTGGACAAAATTCCTGCCCAACCAAAGCCAAGCAGCACAGTCAAAGTGCTAAACACAGACCTGGAAGATAACTGTTCAGTGAATATCTATCAGCTGTTCAGTGATAGTCAGAGGGCATTGGGAATTATTGTTAATTTTGTAAAGTGGCATAATCATATTGTAATTATGTTTTTAAAAAGTCCTTAGCCTCTTTGATGGGGAAGGGAAGGAGTAGATAAAAGAATGGGAAATGCTGACAATCTTGGAAGCTGAGCACTTGTGGGTTCATTATACTATTCTACTTTAACATTTTTAAATTTCACAATAAAAAGTTTTTTAAATAAAAATGAATCAAAGATACTCTTTATACCAAGATGCAAATGTCTGAGTCAAGCAAGTGACTGAGAATCTTACTTCTCCCAGAAAGGAAGCCTAGGAGTCTCCTCACAGGCCCAGGCAGGGGATGGCACGTGCTTGTCCCACTCCCAGCCTGGACCCATCCCCACGGCTGCTGGGCATCCAGCCCAGGACAGAACAGGTAGCATCTGGGTCCTCCTCTTAAAGGACTCAGCTCCGACATTGTCCTCTCAGCCTGCCACTCAGTATCCCTGTGTCCTCGGGCATTTCAACTCCCAGGTCTCAGTTTTGCTGCTCATAAAATGGTTGGACCATCCAGAGGCAAGGTGTGCGGGCGGGTGGAAGGAGGAAGGTGAGGGTGCTTCCCAGAGGTGACCAGGTAAGGCCGGGAATGGAGCATTTTCATAAGATTGCTGGCGGACGCGGGGGTGGGTGGAGAGCATCACGATTAAGAAGGAACACACACACGCACACACACACCTCTTTCGTCCTTCCCCTCCTCTTCCTCTCACCCCACCCCCCGGGGGGCGGTACCCTAGTCTCCCGGGGGAGGTTTTGGGGCGGAGGACCGGGGAGGACTGCGCCCAGGAGGGTGGCCGGCCACAGGAGGAGGGCTTGGGTTCGAGCTGCTGCAGCTGGGTGGCCGGCGCTGCGGCGGCCCCTCCCCCGCTCTCCCTGGCCGCCGCCCCCTCCTCCTCCCGCCCTCCTTCTCCTCTTCCTCCTCCCTGTCCCCATCCTCCTCCCGGCCCCCGGCAGCTGCGGCTCAGGGAGCAGCCGGTGGCGGCGCCGCGGCCGCGCAGCCTTTGTCTCGGGCCGCCGGGCGCGCGGGGCCCAGCGCAGGCGTAAGTGACCGGTGGCCCGGCCTCTAGGGTAGGGGCTGGGCGGGGGAGCAGAGAGCTGGGGTCGCAGGCGCTTCCTGCAGTGGTGGAAGGGGCTGGCCAGGTACCATCCACGAAGCTCCAGCCCCGCTGAATATACAACACGGATGGGATGCTCGGGCGGTGGGCGCACAGGGGCGCGAGGAGAGCCGAGCGGGGCCACAGCCGAGTAGGGCACCGGGCGCAGAGAGGGGCGCGGGGCCCAGAGAGGGGCGCGGGGCCCGCCGGGCCGTGGGGCCGGGGGAGGGGGTGCGGGCTCGCAGGGCGCCGCAGCTTGGCGCCCACAGACGTGCGGCTTGGGTGCGAATCCTGTTTCTCTGGGCAGAGGCCACGCGGGGACGGAGGAGGCAGAGAGGACGGGCAGTGATGGAGAAACAGGAGAGGAGCCGGCCAAGCGCCACCCGTCACCACCATCACCAACCACCACTACCATCACCATCACTGACTGTCGCCCATCCCAGCTCCCCTGCCTCACCTCCCATCTCATATCCCTGTGCAGTGCCAACTTTATCAAATCATCTCCTTTTCACTGGGTACTACTTTGGAAAAGCGACAGAGTGCGCCAAGTCAGGAATAAGTACATCCGCTGTGGGACATTTATTTTCCCCTTTCCATTTAGCTACCTCAATTTTCCCATCAGGAAAGGGGGTACAGTGGCATTTCATTCCTCTAAATCACACTGAGATGGCTGGGTAGCTTCCAGTTTTTCCAGTCCTGGTACTGGACCGTTTTATATGCTTGGTGATGATGATGATAAAGTAATGTCTTCATTAAATTGGACAGTTGGGAGTTTTCAAACTTACTCTTCTTTGACTTCTGAGTGTAGGTATACCAGTAGCAAATGGAAACATAAGGAAAGTGAAACTTTTTTTTTTTTTTTTTTTGAGACGGAGTCTCGCTCTGTCGCCCAGGCTGGAGTGCAGTGACCGGATCCCAGCTCACTGCAAGCTCCTCCTCCCGGGTTTATGCCATTCTCCCGCCTCAGCCTCCCGAGTAGCTGGGACTACAGGGGCCCGCCACCTCGCCTGGCTAGTTTTTTGTATGGTTTTTAGTAGAGACGGGGTTTCACCGTGTTAGCCAGGATGGTCTCCATCTCCTGACCTCGTGATCCGCCCACCTCGGCCTCCCAGAGTGCTGGGATTACAGACTTGAGCCACCGCGCCCGGCCGGAAAGTGAAACTTTGATTAACGTAATACCAAGAAGAGGTGCAAAACAGGCACTTTTGTAGGGACATCACCCAAGAGAGCTGCAGGCAATGGTTTTCATCTGCAGTGTAGAAAGCACCCCGTCAGTGCCAAGTGGCTGTGGGGAGCTCCTCAGTCTAGATGCACAGTTTTTTCCATGGGCTTTTCACCCTACCTACAGAATGCTTTAATTGATGTTTCTCAAAATTGGCTTTCACCAGGCCCCAGGGACGGCTGACCAGTCAGAACAAACACAGCGACAGAGCCCTGGCACTGTTGGGAAGCCCAGCACCAGAGGGCATGAACCTTCTTAGGAGAAGTAAAACTTACAAAAAACAAGTTCTTAAACCCTCCGCCTTTTCCCCTATTGGTTAGAAAGTGAATCTTGAACTTCTGTGTTTTATGTTCTAGTCTAATAAAAGACAGCTAGAAAAGCCTACGTTTCTTGACAAGCTTGGAAAATCTTCTTCCTGAAAAGTCATGTAGCAGGGCTTTTTTTTTTTTTTTTTTTTTTTTTTTTTTTTTTTTTTTTTTTTTTTTGACTGAATCTCACTCTGCCTCTCAGGCTGGAGTGCAGTGGCGTGATCTCAGCTCATTGCAACCTCTGCCTCTTGGGTTCAAGTGATTCTCCTGTCTCAGCCTCCGGAGTAGCTGGGATTACAGGTGTGGGCCACTATGCCTGGCTAATTTTTGTATTTTTAGTAGAGACGGAGTTTTACCATGTTGGCCAGGCTGGTCTGGAACTCCTGACCTCAGGTGATTCTCCCGCCTCAGCCTCCCGAAGTGATGGGATTATAGGCGTGAGCCACCATGCCCAGTCAGGGCTTCTTTTTAATAGGGCTATGGAGTCCCCTACCTGATGTTTTTTTTGCCGTGTCCTGTTTTTACAATTCAAGAAGGAAAGTGATCATATTAAAAATAATGTGAACCCAGCTGAGCTGCATTTGTCATTACCATAGTTTAAGATTTCTCAAATGTCGAGGTGTAATTACATGTCATTAACTCAAACCTCTCTAATTTGTGAAGCAGGGTTTTAAATAGGGTATGTCATTCTGTGGAGAATGACTCTGAAATCATTCTGAGGACCTGAAATTTAAGTAAGGCATAGTCAGTCTAAAACAATGACATTTTCAGAACAACGACTTAAAGAATTACTTTGCTATGTTTTTGATTCTGGATCTTTAGGAAATAATTAGCATCTCAAGGAAGCTTCATGCCAATGATAGTGTCTTAGTCTTTTGGGTCTGCTATCACAAAATGCCTTAGACTGGGTGATTCTGAACAAGAGAAAAGTTTTACTCACAGTTCTTGAGTCTGGCAAGTCGTGGATCCAGGTGCTGTGGATTCAGTGTCTGGTGAGGGCTAGCTCTCTGCTTCATAGATGGCACCTTCTATGTGTCCTCACATGGTACATGGGGCACACAGGCTCCCTTGGGCCTCTTTTATAAGGGCACTAATCCCATTCATGGCATCGGGCGTTCAGAAACTAATCTCCTAAAGTCCCACCTCTTGATACTGTTGCATTGGGGATTAGGTTTCACCATATGAGTCTGTGGGGATACCAATATTCAGACTGCGGCAGGCTGGCGTTGAGTTCCAATGTTATATCCAACACACATTGTTTTAGCCCATACAAATTGTTATAGCCTATACTAATTCTATGCTAATTTAGAAACAATTCATTTGCTTTTGTTGAGATACGATATTTACATACATAAAATGCACAACTCTTCAGTGGACAGCTTGATGAATTTTTGCCTATGTGTCCCCTGGTGTAACCTCTACCAGCAATAAGATAGACAGACTATTTCTACAGGCCTAGGGGATCCCCTGGTACCCTTTCTAGTCGGTACCCCCTCAACAGAGCCACTATCCCCTCAATGGAGCCACTACCAGACTTCTATCAACATAGAAAAATAGTTTCTTTTAAAATAATTTCTAAGTAATTTATTTTACATTCCACTCCATTAAATGCAATTGGCCTGTTCCTTAAATGCATTTGGCCTATTCCATTTATGATCAAATCCGAGGGCCCTGAGCCCAGTGCTGTGTAGACATGAGACTATGTAGACATGAGACTGTGTAGACATGAGACAAGGTATTATTAGCACATAAGGCAAAAAATTCAACAAGCAGAAGCAATACCCTGTGTGAAGAACAGAGGGTTAGGGGGACCCACGAGAGTCTGGGTCTAACCCAGTTTTGTTTTGTTTGTGGAGGAAAGGGAAGGCTTTTTGGAGGATACAAATTTTAAGTTGAAAATGGAAAATTGAGTAGAAGTGATCCAGCTAAAACGTGGTAGGGGGAAAACGAAAGCCTATTCTAGGTGGAAGGAAAATCTTAAATTCCAGCCTCAGAAATAAGAAAGCATGGAGTGTTCGAAGAACAAAGCTAAGTTGAAAATGGTTGGAGTATAGGGCTGTGGGAGAAAAGTGGGAAATAATGCTGGAAAGGCTGTAGGGACCCTTTCAGATTGACACAAAGACCCTGCTGAGGGGTGGGGCTTGGCTGTAAGAGCTAGGAGAGCTCTAGGACAGGCTTGCATGGTGGGCATGGCATGAGGAGACTTGAGGACTCAGCTGGCGGCTGTGGGGTTGGGAGATTACAGGAGGCGTGGGTGAGGGGCCAAGTGGGTATTCAGGTGAGAGACAGGGGTGACCTGGACTGGGCAGGGGCAATAGGAATGGGGAGAAATGAATGAAACTGCAAGAATTATGGGGTAAAATGAACACAAGTTGATGTTTGCCAGATGAGAATTCAAGAATAGCTCTTCGGTTTCTTGGGTCTTACAAATTGGATGGTTAATGGTACTCTTGGAAAGATGGGAGAAGAATCTTGTATATATAATATCCTCCTTTGGTATGTTTCTTTCTGTGTGGACTTAGTTTCGGTCGCAAGTTAGTGTGTGATACATTCAGGTAGAAATACCTACTGGGGAGTTGTAACTCATACTGACTGAGCACACTCCATATGCCAGGCGTGCTCTGTCACTTGGGATGCAGTCATGAACAAGACGATGGAAACCCTGCCTTTGTGAAACGCAGGTGGGAGCTGCAGCCTGGAGACCCACAAGGTTTAAGTGGTGACAGAAGGCTTCAGAGTGAATGAGATGGTTCAGTCAGATTTCAGTGAAAGAGCAGCAGCTCAGGATAAAATCCCAAGAATGCTAAGAGACTAAGAAGGAACAGAGGAGAGATGGCAAGGAAAGCAAGAGAAGTTGGGCTTCACTGGTCTAGGTAGTGATCCCTAGTGTCAGACAACAACTGTGAAGTTAAGGGAGATGAAGGCTAGAGATGGTCTATTGCAGCGTTTCTCAAAGTGGGGTCCCCAGACCGGCAGCAGCAGCACCAAGAGCTTGCTGCAATCGCAGATTCTTGAGATCTACTCCAGACCTGGCGACTTGGGAGCTCTGAGGGAAGGGCCTAGCAATCTATGTTTTAACAGGGTTTTCCAGTAATCCTGATGCATGCTAAGGTTTGAACACCACAGCTCTATTGTGTTAATTGATATAAGTCATTGGTGATGCAGAAACTTGGCAAAAGTAACTTCATAAAATTTACATCCTGTTTGGGCAAATTTTAAAAATGTTTCATGGGACTGTTAACGTTTTATTCTATTTGTTTAGAAATTTCAAATGTTTTATTTTCTTTTGCAATAAAAATGTTTTTATTTTCTTTTGCACAGTTTGGGGTTTTTTTCCCTCTTTGATTACTCATTGATAGTTGATCCGTATGTTTTTCCCATCTGTTCTGATTTGTGAAGTTTCATTCCTATCTCCTTTGAAACACATCACTTTACAGGGTCTCAACATGTTAGGGCACCTGCATCATTGATATTGGTTCACTGCCCAAAACAGAGTGCAATCATGAAGATAAGTGAGTCTCAACTCTGAATGGCAGCCTGAGAAAACACCTAGATGGTTAATTTAGCTCTTCCAAAAAGTTCCAAGACCCTATTAAGGATATATTTCTAATTATTTGAACTTGTTACTCATGAGAAGTAATTGGAAGTGTGCCCTTTTCATCTCAAGTGATCCAACAACATAACCATAATTATTGTACTTCTAATGCACTTATAAAGGAAAGAACTCTTACTAACTAGGTCTTTTCCTGGTCCTTTTGTTGCCATCCTCCCAGGTACTTTATTGCATTTGACAGGAAGAATTAGAGCACAATATTTTGTTTTGCTGTCATCAGGGAAAACCTATGGTAAATGAGAAGAAACTGATGCAGATACTACTCTTGTAGCTATCCCTGTTTACTGAAAACATTGCCTTTTATAAGAACAAAAACTGGTAAGTAGTTCCTGTACTCTGTATAGTAACAAGCACAAAGAAGGACCACAAATGTTGAGTGAATGGATGGATGGGTGAGTGGATAGATGAATGAATCAGTGGGTGGATAGGAAGATAAATGGATAGATATAGATACACATGTAGAAAGCAGACAAAAGAGTGGATATGTGGATGGATGGGCGGGTGGATAGATCAATAAATGGATGGATGGATGGATGGATGGATGGATGGATGGATGGATGGATGCAACGATGGATGCAAGGATGGATGCATGGATGGATGCATGGATGGACAGATGGGTAGATGGATGAATCAGTGGGTATATGGATGGGGTAGATGGATGGGTAAATAAATGGGGAGGTGGAAGAGTGAATGGATAAAAGATAGTGTGAGAGACTTACCTAAAGAGGCAAAAACAGTCTTTTAAAAAAATATTACTCCACCTGAGGAAAGTACAGTACAATGAGCTGAACTGAGCTGAAGACTTGGATGGCTTAGTGACGTTGTCCCTTATTTCTAATGTGGTCTTGTTCAAATTCTCTAACATCTCTGAGTTCCTTGTGTGAAAGGGTAGTATCACCTACCCCACCTGCTGCCAGGTTTGCGGTCAGGACCAAATTGAATAATGGCCATGAATGTGTTGTAAAAATTGTAAAGTGCTATAGGAATGTAAATAATTCGTGTTATATGTGGTTAGATAATGGATTGTCATTTGGGGTTGCTTTTAAATATGTTAGGACTGCATTTTTGCTCTGCTTTGGGGATGTCTTATTCATTTATGCACACACATTTGTCATTGGTAAGCTTAATGTATCCAAGTGTGGGGTGCATACCAGCCTGACCAACATGGAGGAACCTTATCTCAAGTAAAAATACAAAATTAGCCAGATGTGGTGGCACGTGCCTGTAATCTCAGCTACTCGAGAGGCTGAGGCAGGAGAACTGCTTGAACCCAGGAGGCGGTGGTTGCAGTGAGCTGAGATCGCACCATTGCACTCCAGCCTGGGCAACAAGAGCAAAACTCTGTCCAAAAAAAAAAAAAAAAAAAGCAATCTGAAGTTACTTGCTATTGAGAATATATCATGAGTGATTTATTTTCCAAGTCAAGAGTAAGCCAGCGGCACACAATGAGCTCCTCCTCCTGCCCCTCTGCTGGTGCTAATGATCCTTAGAAATAAGCCAGCTTATCTCTCCACTATTTGCAAGGTGCTCTCACAAACATTTTCAGTGCACACATCCTGTTAAGTAGGTGTTGCCACTTTACAGATGAGGAAGAAGGAGAAGCATTCCCCAGTGAGACCACCGAGCCAAGACTCCAACTCAGGTGCTCTGGCGAGTCCAGTTCTCTTTTCATGACTTCTCAGTCGTGAAACTCCCAGCAAAACGTGTCGTATTTCAGAGGTGTCAGTCTATTGATCTCATTTGTGTATTGATCCTTTTGAAGACTCATCAAATAGGTGGAAATAGGATTGGAATTGGCAAGTTGCCAGTAAAGGGCACATAATGCACACACCACCCAAAGGAAGGTGACTGCCTGCAGGTGCTTTTGATCCTGACATAAGCACAGGAGCTTCCTACTCAAGCTCAAGTTCAAGTTGATTGTTTGCAAAGCAGTAGTGAGCTCTGATGGAGCTAGCATACCACCTGAGCCTCTGGGCTGCATTCGGGGGTATATCCTTGCATCAGGTACATAAAAAAATGTAAAGGCAGTGGGACTTATAGCAAAGCATTAGTGGATGTTCTCAAGGATGTAGGTTATAGTCAATCCCCATAAAACTGGTCTTTGAGCCAATTCACATGAAGAAAATAGATGCATTCTTTCACCATCACTTTATTCATACATCTTACAAGCATTTATGGAATGCTTACCGTATACAAGAAGCCATGGAAATAAGGAATGTTTTTTCCAATTATCTTTTTTCCATCCCTTAACCTTTTACGAAAAAAGGACTGAGATGGAAATTAGGCAATAAAGGAAAAGGAGTTGTGAAATCGTAAGAATATTGATGAGAACACCCTTTTGATTTTCCTATTGTTACTGGCCTCAAACACTCAACCTGTTTCAAAATTGCTTCACAGCTCTAGGGTCTTTTGTGAGAGCTTCTTTCTTTATGTCATAGAAGTCTTCATACAGCCTGGTGCTTGAAATTTTATTTGGAAGATGACAAATCATTGTATATTTTTGGAGACAAAAGGCTTTGTAATCGCTCTTCAAACCAGGTCACAACACGGTATGTAGAAGACTTTCTCTAGTCAGGGGGAATGGGTCAAGGAAAGTGCATGGAAATTGTAAACAGACCACAAGCTCCCAGAAAAATCATGTTCTTGAGTACAAAGAGTGCCAATCTGCATTGAAGGCCTGAAGAGGCCTCTTAACATGCTGGTTGACTCCTAGTTCACCATTTTCCTCTCTGTGCCTCAGTGTCCTATCCATAAAATGGAGATTATAATAGACACTTGTAGGGATATGGTAGGGGTCAGCTAACACATTGAAGGCCTCCTGTGCACCATGTGACACATTTCTCCTGCATTATGTTACTTAATCCTTATTATAACATCCTATGAGAGACGCACCATTATTAGTCCCATTTTACAGATGAGGAAAAACTAAGTAGGTACAACACTATTGAGTATCTGGAGCATAGTAGATCCTCAGAAAATTTAGCATCTGTAAGTGCTAAATTCAGTTTCCTCCAGTCAATGAAGACAATAGTACTTGCCCTACCACTGGGCAGTAGGCTCGTGGGGGATATTCAAATAAAACTTTGACTATGTAAGTACTGTGATGGGAACGTGCTCTAGAGACACACACACTCCCAGATGTCAGGTCAGTGGGGCCACTGACTGCACCCACTACTACACTGGACTAGACACCAAGGGGAGTCCCACTGATAGCCCCAACAGGAAGGCAGAGGCACCTAGGAAAAGGGGTCTTACATGCTCTTGTCCCTGTTCTCAGCTCTGCTTCCCATGCCTGCGTCCCTCGCCACCTCAACATCCTCCTACTCCCATCTTGAAATCTGACTTGGTGTGACTCTGTGAAGCAAGACCTTTGACCCCTGACTGCCTTTCAGGGGAGGAGCAAGGTCAAAGTTCAGGAAAGGAAGACTGTTATCTTTGAGGAGAAACTTACTTCTTAGTGGTGTCTTTATTTCTCCTGGATGTAATGGCGTACATCTTGCTTCTTTAGAGAAGACTTCCAACTGCATTGCTACTTCCTGCAAATGCTCCCCTGGTCTGGTGCCTGGCCTTGTGACCCCCATTGCTCTTTCAAAAGTGGTGCATGTTCTCATCATAGGAAGAATAGGATTTACATATCCACCTCCTTCAGGTTAGCCTCAGCTCCTATTGGTGTCAGGGACGTTTTATTGGGCAGTTATTGGACAAAGGAGGAAGGAGGAAGAACCTTGACCCCATCCCCTAGGTCTGGCTTTCTGGGATCAAGAAGCATATGACAGTCAGCAGGGATTAGTGGAAGAGATGAGCTCATCCTTTCTCCAGTGCCATCAGCCTCTCCCTTTCTACAGGAAAGAGAAGAGAGGGGGTGTGTAGATGACTTTGACTGTGACTGTGTTTATGTCCAACACACTGTGAAAAACATGGATTAAACATCTACAAGCTGGAATCTGGTTCCGAGTTGTACCATGAGGACTTTTGGCTTATTTTTTGGGGGAAGTCCATGTGCCTTCATTACAAAAAGTGTTGACTCTGCCTAAATTTCTTCCATGTAGTACAAGACTATGAAATGTATGACAGGCATGGTAGCTTACACCTGTAATCCCAGCACTTTGGGAGGCCGAGGTGCTTGGATCACTTGAGGTCAGGAGTTCAAGACCAGCCTGGCCAACATGATGAAATCTCATCTCTACAAAAAATACAAAAATTAGTCAGGTATGATGGCATGTGCCTGTAATACCAGCTACTCTGGAGGCTGAGGCAGGAGAATCGTTTGAACCCGGGAGGCAGAGGCTGCAGTGAGCCAAGATTGTGCCACTGCACTCCAGCCTGGGTGACAGAGTGAGACTCTGCCTCAAGGGGAAAAAAAAGAAAGGACTATGAAATGTAAACATTCATATGGGAAGTTTTATTATTTATTTGATGCTCTTATTGTAGTAACAGAAATAAAATCTAACAACATTAAAATTAATCAAAATTAAAATAATTAGCCTCATCAGTAGTTAAACGTAATCTTAATTTGTGCGTTTGCTAATTTTTCTACTCTTCTACATCAAATAAACAAAATGGATACAATGAAAAATGTTCACTGCTGGCTGCTGTTGACATACAATGCCATGACATACAATGAAAAGACAGAGAGCATCTTAATCTCACAGAAACATTGTCTCTACTTCAGCAGGTTTTGTCTAACACAGTTTGCTTGCCATGCAGAAAACTTTCTAGTTTTCTAGAAACTGCCTTATGCAGTTTCCCAGAGACAACATGGTGGGTGAGAAAGAATATTGAATATGAGAGAGGAAACTTTACTTTTGTTTGGACTCCACTTCTATCTAAGCATCTGACATTTGCAGGTCATTTGATCTCTCTGAATCTCACTTTCCTCTTTTGTAGAATGGGTATGTAAGGTGCGTGACTGCCGGGGTCCCACCCAGCTCTGCGGTGCTGTGATTCTATGACTTTATTCATTTGTGTGCTGTTTCTCATCTCTTTTCTCTTACATTCGGAACTCAGCATCCATTAACTATATGCTGTTACCATAATTACCCAATCACTGAACACTGCATGATAGAGACTAAAGTCACTACTGTTTATGTTAAACTGTTTTATTATTTTGGAAGGAGGGTGGGAGAGAGCTCTATGCATGAAGCTCTAATTATAGTAATATAGTGCATTAGATTATAGCTCTCTTTAGCCCTATTTTATTCATGATCATAGCCCAGGAAATCCAAGCCAAGTTTTTTCTTTCCATGCTGACATTGACCACATTTCACACATCCAACAAGAGGCGAGTGCTCCTGAATAAGAAAAATGGACTGAGACTGTGAGCCTCAGTTTCTGGAAGGTCAGCGAATGGGAGGGCAGGGGCTGCATCCACCCCACATGACACTTGTGAGAGAGACACACTTTCTGGTGCTGGCCTGGTGGCTAGTCCTGTGCAATCTTCGTCTCAAGGCCTGCGGGGACTGTGCACCTCCAATGTGTGAATTGGAGACTCCACCTGGTGCCAGAGATTCATCAGAGAGGCGTCTTTCTAGAATATAATTTTTTCTTAAATATTTTTCCAGAAGAAATATAAGTCAGATATTAAAACAAGCTCAACTTGATCTTGGAGTGGAACACAAAATTGCACAAATATTTAACATGTAACAAAAGCCTTAAAAGAAATTTCACGCATATAGAGACTAATTTGGGGCATTCCTCCAGATCATCCCTCGTATTCTTCTACTGTTCAGGGCCCTTTGATGGAAAATACTGCAAATGGTAATTGTTAACATTTATTGAATACCGTGAACTGTTCTAAGCATTTTTGTGTGATTCTCTTTAGGTACTCTAATTATCCACATTTTGCAGATGAGTGAAATAAGCTAAGCAATTTGTCCAGAGTTTGCACAGCTGGTAAGATGTAAACCCTAGCAGCCCCTCTCTTCCCTCACTCCTCATGATGCCACCCACTCCCCTTACAGAGAAAACACCTTTAGCCACAGAGGGTGTACTGTCCATATTGCAGACTTGTCATAAATCTAAGAAGGGCAGGGAGCTTTGCTTTAGAGCATGTCCACAGTTGCTTCCAAGACATACATAGTGGACTTGTCTCTAAAGCCTCCTTTTCTGGACCTTCAGAGAATCCCAGGGCAGAATAGAATCTCCTGGGAACTGGTTCACCTTCTAGAAGTAAACAGATGCTTCCACACTATACCTCCTACTCACAAGCAACCAGCCCAGTCTTGTAGCTGTTGATGGGTCTGCTTCCCTCCTAGGCCACTAATCCAAGAAGGCCTGATTCTATGCAAGAGGAGAGACCCTGTCAGAACCATAGATTGTGTCTTGTAACTATGACATGGATTATAAGACAGATGTAAGCAAAAGTTTATGGTTGTGGATGGGGAGGAAACACCAGTTTTGACTTAGGTAATCAAGGAAGGTTTCCTTGAGACAGACAAGAGCGTGAGTGAAGGCCTGGGATGCAATTTTCATCCCAGGAAGTGGATCACTTTGTGTGAGAGCAGAGGAAGGTAAGGCTGTAAACAGGGAGGTGAACCATTATATTAATGGCTTTGAACCCCAAGTAGGAGTTCGAATTTTACTAAGTAGCCAGTAATGAGCTGGTAAAAGTTATGGAGGTCATGTTGTATACCTTGAATACATACAATAAAATTTATTTTAAAAACAAAACTTATGGAGGAAGGGAAGCAAGGGATAAGATTTGTGCTTAAGGAAATAAACCTGGTCATAATCTAGAGAACAGGAGAGAGTAGAAAAAAGGAAGAGATTGTCAGTTTAGAGACTAGTTAGGAAACCATTGACATGATCTAAGTGAGAAATAATAAGTTTCCAAACAGGGCAAAAGCATAGAACATGGAAAGAAGCATACTTTTAGCTTGGGGAGTATTGAGGAAGTGAAATCCTTAAATATTGTTCCAATATTGGAAATGGAAGCAGATACGACTCCTAAAGCAAGAGGAAAGATAGTTCAACTAAAGGAAATACAGATTTTTTTCCTCCAGAAAGATGAAGTAAACATGGTTGTCCTTATTTTACCTACTAAGTCAAACTAAAATCTCTGTACATTGTGTGTAAGATGAACTTAAGAAGACTCTGAAAAGGGGAAGGAAGAAGGCAGACAGACCCACCAGGGATCTCAGGACTTGAAGCATGGCAAGAGAGTGAGTTCCTTGGGTTTTTTCCTACCTTTTGAACCCCAGAATTTCATAACCTGTTGAGCAGGAAGATCCCGCTACTAATCCCAAGTGAGGATTTCCACCACATGGGGGACAGCAAGAAACACAGCAATGTCAACAACCAGAAGGAGGAGCCTACAGACCTTGGCCCACTGCATCTGCTGTGATTTCAGAGTTGCCAAGGAGGACTCAAACTCAAGGTACTGATTGGAACAATGTTGTACTTACAGAAAGAAGAAAAGATGCAGCAAGATAACATCTGCAGGGTGTGCTGGTCTCCCATGGCCAGCAGGTGTGGGGCAATGGGTGGAACACACAACCGTCTCTTGCTGCTGGCAAAGACCCTGTTCTTTCCCAGTGGGGACAGATACAATCTTGGAACTGGCCAGGTGCCATATGATACATGTGTAAGCAGTACAAGGAAGCTTACTGTGTAATCACAGCAGGAAAATATTTTCTTCTAATAAATAAGAAGAATCTTCAGCTACACAAGAGCTCAGTACCCAGCTTTCCTATGGGGGGAAGTTCCAGGCCCAGGACAGTGATTAGATAATCTCGGGGCAGGCGACAGGTTGCACGATAGCTTCTTCTCCAACATAGCCTAATCCCCCAAACGTCCAGGCTTCAATAGAAACCGCTCATTGTACAAAGAATTGGGGAAAATCTCAACTTGAATGAAAAAAATCAAGCAACAGATGTCAACACCAAGATGGTATATTAGAATTATCTGACAAGGATTTTAAAGCTGTGATTATTTACCCTGAGCATCACAAACACACATGAAACAAATGAAAAAATAGAAAATCTCAGTGTAAACATAGATAATATAAAGAACTAAGTGGACATTTTAGAACTGCAAAATACAGTAAGTAAAATAGAAATCTCAGTGGATGAACTTGACAGCGGAATGGAAGGGAGAGAAGAAAAAAATCAGTGAACTTGAAGGTAGAAAAATAGAAACTATCCAATGCAAATAATAGAGAGAAAGCAGACTGAAAAAAAAGAAAGAGAAAAGAACAAAAGCTCATGAACTTGGGGACTATAAAAAAAGGAAAAAAGCTCTAACATGTATGTCACTGGAGTCCAGGAAGAAGAGGATTTAAAGTGCAGGACTGAAAAAGTACTCAAATAAATAATGGCTGGAAATGTGTCATATTTGGCCAAAGAAATAAGCCTTTTGTCAAGAAACTGAGCAAACCCCAAACAAGATAAACCCAAAGAAATACATAGCAAGACACATCATCATTAAATTTCTGAAAAGTAAATGCAAAGAAAAGCTCCAGAATGCCACCAGAGAAAAGTGATGCCTTACTTATTTATCGGAGGCAGGGTGGGGGGCTACAATTTGAATGACAGCAGACTTCTCTGTCTGGAGCCAAAATAAAGTGACAAAATATGTTTCCAGTCTTGACGCAAAAGAGCTGTCGATCTAGAATTACATATCCAGTGAAAACATCTCGGTAATAAAGGGAAAATCAAGACCTTTTCAGGTGAAGGAAAAATCACATAATTTTCAGATGTACTGTAAAATAACAGAATATAGAACTATCCTAGAGAATGGCTAAAGGAATTTCTCTAAACAGAAAGAGAAATCAAAAAAGAAAGAATCAGAGAACAATATGAAAGAAGGAAAATGTAGTAAGCAAAATATAGGGAAAAGAATGTTTGTTTTCTTTGTTTGAGCTTTCTAAATTATATTTGATGATGGAAATAAAAATTATAACATGATCTAATGTAGGTCTCAAAGTATGTAGAAGAAATATTGAAGACATTACAAATAAGAAAGAGTAAAGGACCATACAGGGAGGTAAGTTTCTACATTCACTAAAATTGGTACAATGTCAATACCAGTTGAATAGGATATGTTGTATATCTATAATGTAATATCTTCAGCGATGACTAAAGAAGTATACAAAGAGATACATTTAAAAACACTATAGATAAATAAAAATAGAATACTAAAATGTTCAACTAGCCCACAAGAAGGAAAACAAAAACAGGAACAGAAAAGCCAACAACAGAGAACGAATAGAAAGGAAAAAGGAAATGGCAGACTTAATCCCTAACATATTAATAATTACATTACATATAAATGGTCGAAATATGCCAAACAAAAGACAGATTCCACAAAGTGGATTAATAAATGTGATTCTCCTATATGCTGCCTATAAGAAACCCACTTCAAATATAACTATGTAAGTAGATTGAAAATAAAATGATGGAAAAAATTATACCATGGTAATATTTTAAAAAACAGAAACTGCGCTGTATTAGTATCAGAAAAAGTGGAATGCAGAGCCAAGACTATTCCTAGGGACAGAGGAACACTACATTATGATAAAAGAGTTAATACTCCAAAAATATATAGCAATCTTAAATGTGCATCCACCAAACAACGGAGTATATAAATGTAAAGCAAATACTGATAGAGCTGAACAAAAACTGATTGATAGAGAAATAGACAAATTCACAATCTTAGTTGGAGCTTTCAACACCCTCTTAACAACAGATAAAACAACTAGAAAGAAAATCAATAAGAATATTGAGCTTAATAACACTACCACTCATGGGCCCTAATCAACATTTACGAAACAATCCATCCAACAGCAGCAGAATACACATTATTTTCAAGCACTCATGGAACAAGTACCAAGATAGACTATACCTGGGTCGTAGCAAATTTAAAGGAATTAAAATCATACAATGTGATATTCTTTGACCACAATGAAATCAAACTAGAAATCAATAACAGAAAGATAAGAGGAAAATCTTTAAATACTTGGAAACAAAACAGCACACTTCTAAGTAATTCATGGGTCAAAAAGGAAGCTTCAAGGGAAATGAAAATACATTAAATTGAATCAAAGTGAAGATACAGCATATCAAAATTTGTGGGACACAGTTAAACCAATACTTAGAGGGAAATTTATAGTATTAAATACATTAGAAAATTTGGAAAAATCTCAAATCAATGATTTAAGCCCCCACCTCAACAAAAAAGCAAAAATAAACTCAAAGCAAGCAGAAGGAAGAGAATTATAAAAATACAATCAGAAATCTGTGAATTAGAGCCAGGCACAGTGACTCATGCCTGTACTCCCAGCATTTTGGGAAGCTGAGGCAGGAGGATTGCTTGAGCCCAGGAGTTGAAGGCTGCATTGAGCTAAGATCTTGCCACTGCACTTCAGCCTGGACAACAGAGAGAAACTTCATCTTAATAGTAATAATAAACAATTTAAAAATAAAACATAAATCTGTGAATTAGGAAACAAAAGAAGAGAGCAAATTAATGAAACTAGAAGGTGGATCTTCAAAAAGATTAAAAGAAATGGACAAACCTTTAGCAAGACTGACAAAGAGAAGACACAGTTTCACCGTAGAATTCTACTAAAAGTTTAAAAAGGAATTGACACCAGTTCTACCCAATGCCTTCCAGAAAACAGAAGAGGACAGAACACTTCCCAGTCCTTCTTATGAAGTCATTATTATCCTATACCCAAACCAGACAGTACCAACCAATACAAAAAAAGAAACACCATGAATATAGTTTCAAATTTCTTTATAAAATATTAGCAAATATAATTCAGCAATATAAAAAAGGAATGACACATTATAACTTAGTGGGGTTTATTCCAGGTATGCAAAGCTGGTTAAATATATGAAAACTAATCAATGTAATCCACTATAACAACAGGCTAAAAAAGAAAAATCACACAATCATATCAATTGATGCAGAAAAAGCATTTGACAAAATCCAGTACCCATTCATAATTAGAACTATCAGAAAGCAAGAAATAGAGGAAAATTTCCTCAACTTGACAAAGAAATCTACAAAAATCCTAGAGCTGACATGATACTTAAATGGCGAAAGGCTGAATGCTTTCTAAGATCAGAAACAAGAATGTCCACTCTCCCCACTCCCACTCAGCATAGTACTGGGAGTTCAAGCCATTGTAATAAGGTAAGCAAGGGAGATACAAGGCACTCAGATGGAGAATTACATGATTGTCTCTGTAGAAAATCCCAAAGAATCTTTAAAAACTCTCCTAGAAATATGTGACATTATAGTATAAAAGATTAATTAAGCAAAATCAATTATATTTCTGTATAATAGCCGTAAATACTTGGAAACAAAAATATAACACTATTTGTAGTAATTAAAAAATTGAAATAGGTGTAAAATTTTTTTAAACATGTATAAAAATGCTGAAAATTGTAAAACATGGCTGAAAGAAATCAAAGAAAATCTAAATAAATGGATAAACGTGCAATGTTCATGGATTGGAATACTCAACATAATGAAGATGGCAATTCTATTCAAACTGATGTGAATGTTTAATGCAATTTCTATCAAAATCCCAGGAAGATTTTTTTGTCGATATAAACAAGATTGTCCTAAAATTTGTTTTAAAAGGCCAAGGAACTAGAATAGCTAAAGTAATTTTGTTTTCTAAAAAAAGATAAAATGGAATTAACTAGTCTAGCCAATTTCAAGGCTTATTGTATGGCTACAGTATTAAAACCTGCATGGTATTGGTGGAAGATAAACACTTGGATCAATGAAACAAAAAACCTGCATGGTATTGGTGGAAGAGAATCACTTGGATCAATGAAACAAAAAACCTGCATGGTATTGGTGGAAGAGAATCACTTGGATCAATGAAACAAAATAGAGAACCCGTAAGGAAACCCACACAAGTACGGCAACTGATTCTGAAATCAAACACAAAGGAGGAAAAACAATTCAATGGAAGGATTATCTTTCCAACAAATGGTGCTGGAGCAATTGGACATCCACAGGGAAAAAATCGAGGTTTAAATAACCTTTCACTTTATGCAAATGTTAGCTTAATATGAATCGTATATTCCAATGTAAAGCGTACAACTGTAAAACTTTTAGAAGAAAACATAGTAGGACTTGGTGAAGAGTTCTCAGAGATGACACTTGAAAGCACAATCCACAAAAGAAAAAACTCAAAAATTAGACTTCATCAAAATTTAAAATATTTGTTCTATAAAAGACCTTTACAAAAGGACTAACAGACAAGCGACAGACTGGGAGAAAATATTTGCAACTCACATGTCTGACAAAGGATTCTTATCTAGAATACATCAAGAACTCTCCAAAGTTGATAGTAAAATAAAAAATAAATCTAATATTAAAATGGGCTACATACATGAAGAGGCATGTCACTGAAGATGATCTATGGAGGGCAAATAAGCAGATGAAAAGATAGCATCATGAACCATCAGGGAAAAGCAAATTGAGACCACAGTGAGATGCCACCATACACCTATCAAAGCACATAAATAAAATGTACTGACAATAGCAAATACTGGCAAGGATGTGAAGAAACATCTCATACATCACCGGTGGGAATTTAAAATGTTAGTCATTTTTGGAAAATCATCTGGCAGTTTCTCCAAAAGAAAAAAAAAGAAAAGAAACTAAACATATGCTTACATTGCCACCCAACTACCTCACGCCTGGGAATTTGTCCCAGAGCAATGAAAACATACATGCACACAAATACCTTATATACACCATTGTTCATAGCAGCTTTGCAACAGCCAAAAACTGGAAACATCTTTTAACAGACAAACGGTTAAACAAACTGTGGTATATCCATAACACGAAATATAGGGTTTCAGATGAACATTGAATAATCGTTTAATACAGATATGTCCTAATTATTTCATGAGACATACTAAAAAATTACATGTTGCTTATCTTAAATTCAAATTTAACTGGACTCCCTGTATTTTTACGTGTTAACTCTAGTAACTCTAGTTTTTGTTCATTTGGACTGACATAGTTCTCCTTCTCTAAACCATGGGCAACTGGTTCACATCTCCCAGGTAGCTGATGCAGCTAAAATGAGTGGACCAGGAGTATGCTCTGCAGTGGCATGGAGCTAAAACTCCTGGGAACAAATCATTCTGACTCCACCTTACCAGATGTGATCAGGGCAAATCATTTAACACCTCTAGTCCTCAGTTTCCTCACCTGTTAAATGGGGAGAAGAAGGGAGGTTAAATGAGTCCCTCTACATGAAAATCCACTGGAACTGGAGAGTGCAATCCATGTGATAGCATGTCATTCTGAAAGATTAGCCTGCCGCGGTGGGCCCAGTAGAAAAGGGGCATTGGCGTCTGCTGCAGCCTGAGATAGGCCTGAGATGCCTGGATTGGCTTCAGGCTTCTCTTGATCTTGATGCAAGAGTCTGTTGCCATATTATTATCAGTCAGCAATTGTCACAATAATGCTGTGTAACAAATAAGCCTAGAACACAGTGGCTGACAACAGCAAACATTTATTCTCATGCTCATGGATTTGCAGGTCCACTGTGGTTTGGCTGACCTAGGATGGGCTCAGATGTGGGACTTTTATTTATGCTGTGGATCAGCAGGGCCTGGCTTCTGACTTCAGGTTGGGTTTGGATCTGCCACACCTCCGTTCAACTGGAGGTCAGACTGAGGGCTGTAGTTACCCAGGGCACATGTTCTCAAGGCAGATCTCTGCAGCATGTTTCAGCTTGCTTGTGTCTGCGAACATTCCCTTGCAGTACAAGCAACAAGTAATATGTAGGGTAGGGAAATCTGTCCTACCCATAGCAGATGATGGTGAGAAGTGAATATTTGCTCAACAAGAATCCAGTCTTGATGTGGTTTGGGCTTTAGTTTAGGTCAAACTTTGGTTCAAGATGCTTGGAACAGTCTAATCTCACCCACTCAGATTGATAGTAAAATTGTCTTGGCCTCCTCATCAAATCTCAGACTGCAGTGAGCTAAGCCTGATTCCCTGGGGTAGCTCAAAGCTGGAACAATGTTCAGATTCCCTTTGCATTGGCACTGCCTACTTCGTAGAAGACGGCCTGGCCTTGAGTCAGCTTCCTGGAGATAGGTTCAGGATGGTCCCCCACCTGATGTTTTCTTCATAGTGGGAAACATCTTTTATCTGCCTCTACAAGTCCCCATCCCCACTCCCACCTCCCACCATGTTGCCACTTCCTACCCTTCTGAGTTATATGGGCTCATCTCCTTGGAGTTGAAGAATCACTAAAGAACTAGCAGAAAATTGTAGTAGGGCAGAGAGCGAGGTTGGGTATTTGTTCCCCATAGGGTAACCTTGGTCTGACTGTGGGGTAGCCTTTAGTTGCCTGTAGGGTAGCCTTGGACTGACTGTGGGGTAACCTTGGTCTGACTGTGGGGTAGCCTTGAGCTGACTGTGGGGTAGCCTTGAGCTGACTGTAGGGTAGCCTTGGACTGACTGTGGGGTAGCCTTGGACTGACTATAGGTTAGCCTTGAGCTGACTGTGGGTAGCCTTGGACTAATTGTGGGGTATCCTTGGACTGACTGTGGCGTAGTCTTGGGCTGACTGTGGGGAAGCTTTGGACTGACTGTGAGGTAGCCTTGGGATGACTGTGGGGTAGCCTTGGACTGACTGTGGGGTAGCCTTGGGCCACCTGTAGGGTAGCTTTGAGCTGACTGTGGGGTAGCCTTGGGCTGATTGTGTCCCTCCACCAAAGTCACTCCTCCTCTCATGACAGCCTTTGTTACCATTTTATCTTTCCAAGTTCCAGCATCTACTCCCTCCCTTTAGCCATACAACCTGTGGTGGTAGCAGCTCTGCTGTTACTAGTGTGGGTTTCTGAAATACCCACTGTGTGGTTTCTCTACAGCCAGTCCACATCTTCATAAAGAGCTCCTTTATTAAGCCCACCTCAAGGCCAGGCACTGTGGCTCACACCCGTCATCCCAGAGCTTTGGGAGGCCAAGAAGAGAAGATCGCTTGAGGTCAGGAGTTTGAGACTAGCCTGGGCAACATAGCAAGACCCTGTCTCTAAAAAAAAAAAAAAAACAAATTGTTGGACATGGTGGCATGCTCTGGAGGCTGAGGCAGGAGGGTCAGTTGAGCCTGAGGTTGAGGCTGCAGTGAGCCATGATCAGACCACTGCACTCCAGCCTGAGCGACAGAGTGAGACCCTGTCTCTCAAAAATTAGTAAATAAATAAACGAACCCTCCTCAAATTGCCCTAATTTGAGTGTACCATCTATTTCCTGCTGGGACCTTGATTGATACAACCTTAGATTTCAGATTGGTCCATAGAAAATAAAAGAAGGGACCTTGATATATAGGCTATATAGTTATATATTCTATATATAATAGATAATATATATAGAATATATAACTATATTCTGATTATATATTTTATACATACATATATATGTATGCACGCACACATACACACATATATAGTATGTGTGTGTGTACAATTGTTCTTAGTTTCCCCTAGCGTGATAACACCATGAAGAAGTCAGAGGTGCATAGATTTCTACCAGTTTAAATTCACATTTATTGCTATAACCCCAGTGTGCTCAAGAAAGCACTGGCACACAAGAGAAGTTCAACGAATATTTAAATAATTCTTGAATTAATGAAGATAAATGAACACTACTTCTCACACAGAGTGTGTTTGCCTTTATTTGAGGGAAAAAAGAATACTGTGTTCTTTGTTATAGAAAAGGCTAAAATAACCGAAGTATCTAAAGGAACACTATCTCTGACTTGGAGATGTTTTTAAATTGTGGTAAAATAGACCTAACATAAAATTTGCCATCTTAGCCATTTTTAAGTGTACAGTTTAGTGGTACATTCATGCAGTTAGGCAACCATCACCACTGTCCATCTCCAGAACTTTTTCATCTTCCAAAACTAAAACTCTCCATCCCCCCGCCCACCATCCCCTGGCACCGCTCTTCTTCTTTCTGCTGCTATGAACTTAACTACTTTAGATACTTCGTATATACGGAATTATACAGTATCTTTCTCTTTGTGACAGGCTTCTTCCACTCAGCATAATGTCCTCAAAACTTGAACACGTTATAGCATGTGCCAGAATTTCTTTCCTTTTTAAGACTGAATAATATTCTATTGCATGAATATCCCACATTTGGTTTATCCATTTACCAACTGATGGACATTTGGACTGCTGCCATCTTTTGGCTACTGTGAACAATACTGCTATGAACATGGGTGTACAGGGAGCTGTTTGAAAACATTCCTGCTTTCAATTCTTTTGGTATATACCCACAAGTGGAATTGTTGGATCATACGGTAGTTCTATGTTGAACTTTTTGAGGAGCTGCCGCCCTGTTTTCCACAGCAGTGGTAGCATTTTACATTCCTACCAGCCAGGCACAAGGGTTGCAGTTTCTCCACATCCTCACCAATACTTTTTATTTTCTGTGTTTTTTAAATAGTAACCACCCTAATAGGACTGAGGGGTGTCTCATTGTGGTTTTGATTTGTGTTCCCCTCATGATGAATGATGTTGAGTATATTTTTGTGTACTCATTAGCCACTTGTACATCTTATTTAGAGAAATGCCTATTCAAGTCTTCTGCCCGTTTTTAATTGGGTTGCTTGTTGTTGTTGTTGATTGCAGAAGCTCTTCATGTATTTCCAGTAGTCATCCCGTGTTGGATATATGTATTGCAGATATTTTCCATGGTTTGCCTTTACACTTTATTTTATTTATTTATTTATTTATTCATTTTGATTTTTTTTTTTTTTTCTGAAACACAGTCTTGCTCTGTCTTTCAGGCTGGAATGCAGTGGCACCATCTTGGCTTACTGCAACCTCTACCTCCTGGGCTCAAGTGACTTTCCTGCCTCAGCCTCCTGAGTAGCTGGGATTACAGGTGCCCGCCACCACACTCAGCTATTTTTGTATTTTTGGTAGACCACGTTGGCCAGGCTGGTCTTGAACCCCTGACCTCAGGTGATCCAACCACCAAGCCTCCCAAAGTGCTGGGATTACAGGTGTGAGCCACCACGCCTGGCCGCCTTTTCACTTTGTTAATAGTGTCTTTAGATGCACATAAATTTTTAATTTTGATGAAGCTCAATCTATCTTTTTTTTTGGTTGCCTTTATCAGATTTGGAGATTCTTTGGGGCATCATTACAGTGTGAAAATACAATATTCTTTCCTCCCAGAGCCCATACTCTTGGGTGGCTCCCACTCAGACCCCTTCACACATCCAGCAGAGCAGGTGAGGCACAGTGTCATATAAATTCTGTTTATTACTCTGTTTCCCACCAGACTGGAAGTTCCCAGATGCAGAGAATCTCACTTTCCTGTCCATCAAGGGTCCTGGCAAGAGGTCTGGCACAGCACAGAGTGGGACTGTGTAAATAGTGAGAAGTAAATGAAGGGGTAACTGAATAAATGGCTCCAGGAAGGAAGAAATTGGCCTCTCAGTGGGGCTGCAAAGCTTCAGCCGTGGTTGTTTGCAAATCTCTTTCTTTCTTTCCTCATTGTCCTGGGAGATCGCTTCTCAGTGGGACCTGGCTTTTATATAATTGTTTGCAATGTAACAATACTGCTCTATAGCTCTCAGGCAGTGGCCTAATTTCCCTCCTTTAATACAAGGTACATGCCTTCTGTGGGAAATCAGTGATTTATTGAGTGACCAAGGACTGTTTCTGTCCATAATAGAAACCAGTACAGACAAGCTAGTTGCTGAAGGTGAGGCAGGAACATGACCAGCTACTCCTGAATAGGAAATTAATTTCATACCCTGGTGTGTCCTTGCTAATTTGGAGCTGGGTTCACCATGATGCTCTCCCTCGGATGGCTGGCCTCAGGACAGCCAGTCCAGACACCTTTTTAGTGAACTTTGTGTATATAGCTCCCTCATGAGCCCCTGAGAATCTTGGAACACAGATTCAACATGAAATCAAAATTGGGAGCATTCATTCCACAGTAAAAGAAAATCTACTGAATAGAGCATGAATGGTCGTTAATTATCCTTTCCTAATTTTTCATTCCTTTTGGGACTGTTGGTGTTACTATCAGATAAGGGGTGGCACGCACCACAACCTAGGAAAAAATAATAGAAACAAAAACATGAAATTAAGAAAATGCTCTCAGTTAACTTTTGTGAAATTGGGATAAGGCTATCATTATAAATCATTATTTAATTTTAGCAGCAGAACATCCCAATCAAGCTTATAAGCCATTTTTGACTTGCTGGAGCAAGCTTGAAAAGTCATGACATTCTAGAAAGAGCAGGGCTTTGAACTTAGACAAAGCTGGATTTCAGTCCTTACAATGCTTCTCCCCTTCCCTCTTATGATCTTGCACACATTATATAACCAGCTTCAGTTTCCATTTGCTCATCTGTAAAACAGGGATAATGAACAATGCCTTGGAGAGCTGCTGTAAGATTCAATGAAAGAGCATTTGTAAAGCACGTCACATAGGCTGCGTAAATATCAGCCCCTAACCTCCCCCTTCTGCTGTATGTGGCATTTGTCATGGACACAGCAGTCCGGGGATGAATTTCTTGTTAGGTGATTACTAATTATCTACTGATTCCTTCATCAAACATTTGTGAGTCCCTTGAGAAAGGAGCTGTGGTAGTGAGGGTTTAAAAACTGGGTTTGTGTCTGGAAGCGTGGTCTGGTTTGTAGTTTGCTTTATTTCCATGACTTGTTTCCAAATTGCCCCAGATACTTGGGTTGGTTTGAGTGAGTTGTGGTGGCTGCATTCACCCATGTCAGAATTCCCCGCATGGTGTGAACTGCATGGAAGGATGCTTTGGATTTCTTTCATTCATTCATGGCTGCATCTCAGGGCCCAGCACTCCCCCAGGAGAGCCCTCAGCACTCAGGAGAACCTCTCACCTGCATCCAGCAAGCAGCCGTTGTTTTGGCCTCATCTAATGCAATATGATTTCCTCTTTCCTGAGGCCCACATCAGAAAAGAGACCGAGGCAGGCCACGGGAGCATTGACGGTTTGGTTTTTATCTCTTTCATTTCATTGGAGCAGGAAGTGAATGGAATGGCTTCCTCCAGGTGCTATTTCTGGCCCCAGGAAAGAGCAAAGGGAAATAGCAATGAGTGGAAAGAAACTTGCAGGGTTAAAGGATTTGTAAGAAATTGTAAACAGACTATGGAGCCCAGAGGCAAGTGAGGCGAATTGGAATCCTGTTCATTAAAGAGATAGGAGGCGTTTCCTTATTTGTTATCACAAAGTTCTCTGTTTTTGTTCCCTATGGAGAAATCTGTCTCCGCAGATATTTATAGTTCAGACTCCCAGGGGAAGGAAGCCCCCATCCCTGCTGCTTGGAAGTTATCTTCTGCTGACAGAGCACAGTGGAAGCACTGACCCTGTGTCTACAGGGTCACATTCAAGAGGACAGAGGGTCCAGGGATTTCCAGGAGGAGGAACGGCTTCCAGTTGTTCTTTTGGAAAAATACATTCTCAGCAGAGACATCATCTGTTCTCTTCACTTTTAAAGAAGGGCAGCAGTCACGATTGGTATTTTTCTAATATTGCACCGAGGCTGGAAAAGTGCCCCTTCTCTGGGATGACCAGAGGGGATTTGTTGACAACCAGGAAGTCCTCCTCCATCTGTGTGATCCCACATCACTTCAGAGTGAGCAATGGAACATGCTTGCACCTGGTCCATGGCAGAAGCACCGCCACTGGGCTTAGCCTTCTTGTCCGGAAGTCATTGTGCTCACTTATTGAACACTCATTGTGGCCCAGGACAGTGCCCTGGCTTTGGAGACAATATTCAGGGGTCACACTTGTCATTTCCAAGGAGCTCAGGCTCTAGAGGAGGATGCAAAAGAAAACAAATAGATTCAGAACTGTTTGGAGGGTGCCGTCTTCAGTGGAGCCCTAAGCGCTGTGGGGGTTGATGGTGTTCAAGACCTGCTTCCCCAACACCGTGGCATTTGAGAAAACAGCAGAAGCAGGAAGGTCTCTCTCACTGTCCCCCCAGAGGCAGGTCATGAGACACTTGAGTGAGATGTGCCTTTTCTGTACCCAGAGGCAAAGAACATCCTTATCTCTGAAGACACAGGGACACAGAGATGAATGTAAACAACCAGGCCTTGTTAAGTTCTCCCCAGTTTATTGCCATTAGATCAGATGCCCTTTGTCCAAACTTATTTTTCTACAACTATCCACTTCTTCATCAAACCAAGCATAAAAATATATGTGTAACCATTTCTTCAGGTCTCCGTTTCCTCATGAGGGCTCCTATGTCATGTAAAACTTACATTAAACATATTTGCATGCTTTCCTCTTGTTAATCTGTCTTTTGATATAAGGGTCTCAGCCATGAATTGAGGATGGTTGAGGAAAAACTACTTTTCCTCCCTGCAGGGTGGGGGTGTGAGGCAGGGTCATGGGAAGGCACAGACTTTGGCAGGGCCATGTAGTGAGCAAGTGGGGACTGATGGGGAAGGAATGTTGCCAGCAAGTGTGAGAAGTCTTGTGAGGCTCAGGGCTGTGAGGGGGCACATGTGGCAGCAATAAAGGGCCTGGCAGGGCTGGAGATCCCAGTGGGGAGGCAGAGGGACAGGAGTTCAGAGGACAGAGGTCGGGGGTTGCGGGAAGGCCTGAAGCATGTCCTGCCTTACTTGAAGGACTTGGGACTTGACTCTGAAAGCAGCAGAATTCATCCAGGTTTCCTTACACACTGGAGTTTTGTATTTTCTGGCTTTGAAAAAAATATTTTACCATGGAAATGTTAAAATAGACACGGAAGTAGAATAATATAACCAACCTCTTCATACCTGTTATCCAGGTGCAATAATTATCAGTACATGGCCTATCTTGTTTCATTTCTATTTTCCATTGCTCCCCTCCCCGTGATGACTTATTTTAATTAATTCAACCCCAAGACATCATATTATTTTATTTGCCACGAGTTCGGGATGTATCTCTAAAAGAAAAAGACTATTTTTTAAAACACCATAATCTCATTATTGCACCTTAAAAATGAACAATCATTCTATAATGTCATCTAATAATCAGCCAGTTTTCAAGTTTCCCCACTTGGCTCAGAATGTTTCTGTATAGTGGTGTGTTCGATCCAGACAAGATCCAGACATTTCATGTGGCTGGCAAGTCTCTGAAGTCTTATTAGATCGTAACAGTTCCTCCGCTCCTCACTACCACCTGCCCCACCTCACAGACCATGCACACTTCTTTGATTTGGTCATAGAGAGGATTTGAGCAGGTGTGTCATGGGCCAGGGGTTCTGGCTAGTACAATCCCCTGGGGCGGGTAGACAGAACAGGGCCAGGCCCAGAAACATGGTTGGAAAAGGAAAAATGTGCAAGGGCAAAGCAGTAAAGATGGAAAGGAGGGCACCCAGGTCTGAGAAATAGTAAAAGTGAAACTGAAACAACCAGCTACTGATTGGAGGGACAGGGCGAGCGAGAGGAGGAATCAGCCGGTGGTACCCAGCTTTCTGATTTAAGCAGTTGGGGTACAGGGTGTTATTAACTAGAAGGAGAGAGTTGGGGTAGGGGGAGGAGAAAAGTATTATTGGGATACAGATTTGGTTGTTTAAACAAAGACCAAAACAAAACACACACACATGCACACACACACACAACACACGCACAAAGTGACTTAGACAACATTATTTTCTGACTAAATGTTAAAGCATAAGCAGCTTACAACTAAAGTGGTGGCTCCAAGGTATCGGGATGCCAGCACCTTATACTACTTTATTAGTCTGTTTTCAGCTGCTGATAAAGACATACCTGAGACTGGGAAGAAAAAGGTTTCGTTGGATTTACAGTTCCACATGGTTGGGGAGGCCTCAGAATCATGGCAGGATGCTAAAGACACTTCTTACAAGGCGGCGGCAAGAGAGAATAAGGAAGAAGCAAAAGTGGAAACCCTGATAAACCCATCAGATTTCACGAGACTTATTCACCATTATGAGAATAGTATGGAGAAAGACCAGCTCCCATGATTTAATTATCTCCCCCGGGGTCCCTCCCACAACACGTAGGAATTCTGGGAGATACAATTCAAATTGAGATTTGGGTAGGGACACAGCCAAATCATATTAATCCACCCCTGGCCCCTCCGAATCTCATGTCCTCACATTTCAAAATCAATTATGCCTTCCTAACAGTCCCCCAAAGTCTTAACTCATTTCAGCATTAACCCGAAAGTCCACAGTTCCAAGTCTCATCTGAGACAAGGCAAGTCCCTTCTGCCTATGAGCCTGTAAAATCAAAAGCAAGCCGGTTACTTCCTAGATACAATGGGGGTACAGGTATTGGGTAAATACAGCCATTCCAAATGGGAGAAATTGGCCAAAATAAAGGGGTTACAGGACCCATGCAAGTCTGAAATCCAACAGGGCAGTCAAATTTTAAGGCTCTAAAATGATCTCCTTTGACTCCAGGTCTCACATCCAGATAACACTGATGTGTGAGGTGGGTTCCCATGGTCTTGGGCAGCTCTGCCCCTGTGGCTTTGCAGGGTACAGCTCCCCTCCCAGCTGCTTTCATGGGCTTTTGCTGAGTGTCTGCAACTTTTCCAGGTGCATGGTAAAAGCTGCCAGTGGATCTACCATTCTGGGGTCTGGAGGATGGTGGCCCTCTTCTCACAGCTCCACCAGGCAGTGCCCCAGCAGGGACTCTGTGTGGGAGCTCCAACCCCGCATTTCCCTTCTGTGCTACCCTAGCAGAGGTTCTCCATGAAGGCCTCACCCCTGCAGCAGACTTTTTCCTGGGCATCCAGACCTCTCCATACATCTTCTGAAATCTAGGTAGAAGTTCCCAAACCTCAATTCTTGACTTCTGTGCACCTACAGGCTCAACACCATGTGGAAGCTGCCAAGGCTTAGGGATTCTGCCCTCTGAAGCCACAGCCCNTAAAGGGGTTACAGGACCCATGCAAGTCTGAAATCCAACAGGGCAGTCAAATTTTAAGGCTCTAAAATGATCTCCTTTGACTCCAGGTCTCACATCCAGATAACACTGATGTGTGAGGTGGGTTCCCATGGTCTTGGGCAGCTCTGCCCCTGTGGCTTTGCAGGGTACAGCTCCCCTCCCAGCTGCTTTCATGGGCTTTTGCTGAGTGTCTGCAACTTTTCCAGGTGCATGGTAAAAGCTGCCAGTGGATCTACCATTCTGGGGTCTGGAGGATGGTGGCCCTCTTCTCACAGCTCCACCAGGCAGTGCCCCAGCAGGGACTCTGTGTGGGAGCTCCAACCCCGCATTTCCCTTCTGTGCTACCCTAGCAGAGGTTCTCCATGAAGGCCTCACCCCTGCAGCAGACTTTTCCTGGGCATCCAGACCTCTCCATACATCTTCTGAAATCTAGGTAGAAGTTCCCAAACCTCAATTCTTGACTTCTGTGCACCTACAGGCTCAACACCATGTGGAAGCTGCCAAGGCTTAGGGATTCTGCCCTCTGAAGCCACAGCCCAAGCTGTACATTGGCCCCCTTCAGCCACAACCTGAGTGGCTGGGACACAGGGCATCAAGTCCCTAGGCTGCACACAGCACAGGGACCTTGGGCCTAGCCTATGAAACCACTTTTTCCTCCTGGGCCTCTGGACCTGTGATGGGAGGGGCTGCCATGAAGGTCTCCAACATGGTATGGAGACATTTTCCCCATGGTCTTGGGGATTAACATTAGGCCTTGCTACTTTACGCAAATTTCTGCAGCCAGCTTGAATTTCTCCCCAGAAAATGGGTTTTTCTTTTCTATCACATAGGCTGCAAATTTTCCAAACTTGTATGCCCTGCTTCCCTTATAAAACTGAATGCCTTTAACAGTACCCAAGTCACCTCTCGAATGCTTTGCTGCTTAGAAATTTCTTCCACCAGATATCCTAAATCATCTCTCAAGTTCAAAGTTCCATAAATCTCTAGGGTAGGGGCAGAATGCTGCCAGTCTCTTTGCTAAAACATAACAAGAGTCACCTTTGCTCCAGTTCCCAAAAATGTTCCTCATCTCCATCTCAGACCACCTCAACCTGGATTTCATTGTCTATATCATTATCAGTATTTTTGTCAAAGCCATTCAACAAGTCTCTAGGAAGTTCCAAACTTCCCTATATTTTCCTGTCTTCTGAGCCCTCCAAACTGTTCCAACCTTTGCCTGTTACCCAGTTCCAAAGTCACTTCCACATTTTCGGGTATCTTTTCATCTATACCCCACTCTATTGGTACCAATTCACTGTATTAGTCTGTTTTCACACTGCTGACACAAATATACCTGAGACTGGGAAGAAAAAGAGGTTTCATTGGACCTACAGTTCCATATGGCTGGGGAGGCCTCGGAATCATGGTACGAGGTGAAAGGCACTTTGTACATGGTGGCAGTGGGTACAAGGACTCTGCACTTCAGAGTCCTCCTGGGTAAAATAGGAATAATAAGGATTTGTGTACATGCGTGTAAAACAGGCATGGAGTGGGTGCTAGATACGTTTGATTTATGATTACAAGGGATAATAGTAAGTTGTGTCACTGGCAGTTGGAAATACAAGCAAGTAACTCCAGGGAGGGGTTAGAGGTAAAGATCTGGGAATTTCGACACGGAGGTGGGTGCATGTAAGATCCTCAAAGTGGGAGCTGGCAAGTGGCAGCACATGCCTGGGGAACACGCACGTGTTAGGGGGCCTCCCTGACCCTCCCCCACCAGGCCTGGTCTCTGTACCATAGATTTCTCACTTTCCCAGCTCCTACCAGCCTCTCCCTCTCCATCATTCAGCTGATGGATGGAAAAGCCCAGCTCTCTTAGACACCATGGGATCAGGCCCCATGCCGAATCCAGCCCGGCCTGTCAAGCCCCACACAGAGTAGGTGCTCAGTAATTTTTTGTTGTTTGAAGGAATCAGGTGCCAGGGGAAGGAGGAGGATTTTCCTGAGGGTTGGGGGAGTCTACCAATATTTGTGTGCCAAACAGGACTTCGTGGAGAAGAAAACGTTAGGATGATGTTGAGGGGAGAAGGGAGGGTTAGTATGACCAGCACTGCCCACGACTTACAGCAGCTGCGCTCCACCCTGAGGCTTATTAAGTGTTAAAATGGTTTTACTGAGGAGGAAGCCTTGAAATGCAGTCAACCAAGTGGATCTGATCACACAAGCAAGTGAAAAATATGCAGCCAATGTAGGGAATGGCTGATGAGAAGCTGAAAACACACACATTTGTGGCTTTCCTCGAGGTCTGCTGGTCATCTTCCTGGTGCTTATCCACGAAGCCTCAGGGGGACGTCCAATAACTCCAAGCACTTATTTATTTGCAAAGGACTGCCAAGTATTTCACAAACATAATAAATGACCCTGAGGGCAGAGGAACGATCCTGCTTCTCTTCCAAGAAGGAAGAAGGCACAGTTGAGAACTCAGTGTCCTCTGAATAATCCATCATTGTCAAAGCAAGCACGGACGCCCCAGCTTCCGGCACTCCAGCTGTGACTGCACCACCGAGTGAGAGCAGGAGGGGTTCCTAGGCACCGCGGAGGGCTGCATGTTGATGCCCCTGAGTTCACAAATTCACATGTCGAAACCTAAGCCCCAGTGTGACGGTGTTACAAGGCGGGGCCAGTGGGAGGGGAACAGGTCGTGAGGATGGGGCCCTCACAAATGGAATTAATGCCTTCATAAAAGAGGCCCCGGAGAGCTCTTTCTGCCATGTGAGGATACAGTGAGAAGGTGGCTGCCTGCACCCCCAAAGAGAACCCTGACCAGAGCTTGACTATTGCTGGCTTCCTGATCTCGGACTTCCAGCCTCCACAGCTGCGAGAAATAGATTTCTGCTGTCTATAAGCTGCCCAGTTTATGGTACTTTAGCTATCACACCTCAAATGGACCAAGATAGAGGCCATCCACTCCAACCACACGCTCTCATCTTAATGATGAGGAAACTGAGGCTGTGAAGGCGATGAGTAGGGCAGAGAGTGAGTTTCACCGAGTACCCACTCTGAGCCTGGCCAGTGCTAGCTGCTCCTTCATATGTCCTGCAGAGAAGCTTCATAAATATTTTCTGTAGTTTGTTGGAAGCATTAATATGCATAGCTCAGTCAGTGAAGGCAAACCTCCATGGCCAGTTATTGGCAGAGCTTTGGCCCAAACCCCAAGTCCACGCCTGCTGCATCTGTCAGGAGGGGCAAGGTGATGCTGCGGAAACAGCCCATAGAGCGACAAAGGGCTCTCTATAGCTCATGCTCTATGTGCACCATGGATTGGCAGGGGCTCTTTCTTCTGTTGTCACCTTCACGTAGGAATATGCGAGGGACCCATACCAAGGGAGGTGCCACCTCCAAGTGCCAGGAGAGGAGAAGGAAGAGAGTGACTTGTAAACATACACCCAGAAGCACACACATCACAGATCACTGGGCACACAAACCACTTGCCACACCCATCCTCAAGAGAGGGGAGAGGGCAAGTCTGCTGCATGGCTGGGAGACACGCAGGACATACCTGGTGGGCAGCGCAATGGGATCACCACCACACTTTTTCTCCTGTCCCTCCTGGCCCTCAGAGAAGCACTGAGATGATTCTTGGATGGAACAGCTCCCACCCCTCCCTGTACATCACTCTGCTTTCCCCATTATCTCCCTCCGCCTGGCTAAAAAAATTCCAAAATCTTTGTTGTTTTTCCTATGGCAACTGCATATATATGTCGGCAGACATTTACAGACTGTAGACCTGAAAGACGACATAAAAAGATAACTGAAATTACAGGCTACAAAGTCTAATAAAATAGCATTCAGATTTCCCTAGATTCTTGACATCAATGTTTATTTTCTGCATGACACTGGAAAGGCGTTCTTTTCCAGACTCTCTTTCTTTCTCTCTTTCTTTTCTTTTCTTTTTTCTTTTCTTTTCTTCCTTCCTTCCTTCCTTTCCTCCCTTCCTTCCTTCTCTCCTCTCCGTCCCTCCTTCCTTCCTCCCTCTCTCCTTCCTTCCCTCTTTCCTCCCTTCCCTGCTTCCTTTCTTTTGCCTCCAAACCGTATGTAGAACTTTTATATTACTTTAATTTGAAATTAATTTAAGGGAGTAAAGAGAGTTCCTAAATAGCATTTTATAAACTGTACGTGGGTGTATATCATCATAGAAGCATTTTAAACATAGGCAAATGTAGAGTGCATGGTACATGGTTGTTTTAAAATGTGTTGGCGAGTGCTTTGACACACCTCTCATCAAGCAGTGGAGTCTATGTCCCTCTCCCCTTGTAGCCCAATGGACCTTGTGACTGCCTTGGCCAAAGAATGTGACAGAAATCCTGATGCCAGACTCTTGACACAGGTGAGAGAGGGCAGCACAGGGACATACAACTTGGGAGCCTAGGGCCACCATGTAAGAAATCTGAAAGAGCTGTCACACCGAAGAATCACACACAAAGGAGCCCGGGGAGCCTCCGATGTGGGAGTCTCCCCAGCCCAGGTGCCAGGCATGTGCCTGAGTGAGCCCTGAGCTGATTCCAGCCCAGCCGACTGTAATTACACAAGAGATGGTCTTAGTCTGTTCAGGCTTCTATAACAAATCACTGCAGACTGGGAAGCTTGTAAACAACAGAAACTTATTTCTCGCAGATCTGGAGGTTGGGCAGTAGGAGGTCAGGATGCCAGCATGGCCAGGGTCTGGTGAGGGCCTCTTCCGGGCTGCAGGCTGCTGACTTTTCTTTGGGTCCTCAGGTGTCAGCCAGCAGCAGGCAGCAAGCTCTCTTGGGACTCTCATCCTTATTGCCAAAGGCCCACTCCTAATCCCATCACACTGGGGAGTGGTGTTTTAACATACGAATTTGGGTGGCAGGACACAAACATTTAGTCCATAAAAAAAAATCAAAGCAAGAACCACCTAGCAGTGTTTGTTAAATCCCTAGGAGCTTGAGAGAGAATAATAAGATGATAGCAGTTGATTTAAGCCTCAACGTCTTAAATGTGACATGTTGCACAGCCACAGCTAACGAGAACACATCTAGTGAACCCCGTGTACCCATGTGCCCACCCGGCAGCTTCAACAGTTATCAGCTGAAGGCCAATCTTCTTACATCTAAACTCACACAGTGGCTCTACTTTATATTATTTTGAAGGAAATCTCATATGTTTCATTACATCATTTCATCTATACATATTCCAGCATTTGTCTAAATAGGTGATTATAAGTATGTATCACATGTGTATGTCTATACATATAGACATATATATATAAAAACACAGCACCATCTGTTGTTGGTTGAATTGGGGCCCCCAAAAAGAGACGTCAAAGTCCTAACCACCCATACCTGTGAATGTGACCTTATTGGGAAATAAGATCTTTACTGACGTAGTGAAGTTAAGATGGGGCTACATGGGATTAAGGTGGACATAATCAATGACTAATGGGCAGAGAGAACCACAGACACCAAGAGAGGAGGCCACACGAGAATGGAGGCAGAGGTAGCTGGGATTACAGTCACGTGCCATCACGCCTGGCTAATTTTTGTATTTTTAGTAGAGACTGGGGTTTCACCATGTTAGCCAGTGCAACTGGGTTAATGGCCGGCAGGTTGAAGCATTGCTTTAGAGATCTCAGGTTGCTGAGTCTCTTGCGCTCCTCCAAATGGTGAAACAGCTGTGAGTCTGTGCTGGAAAAGCATGAAATGGTTTTCCATCTTCTCTAAGTCTAAGCAGAAAACTTCCTTGCTTGAGAAGCCGTCCCTTGATGTGCGGCGGACAGAATAGCAGGGCCCGACAAAGTGTGCTGCTTTAGGAGTGTGGTGGAGGGGTTCTAAACAAGCGTTCTGAAATTCTGCCATAGGAAAGTTAGTCCCTTTCTCCTGAGCTTTGAATTTGCATCTTCCAAAATATACGCAGTAACCCAAGTGGTTCCCCCGACCCTGGAGACAGTTAACTCATTAGAGTCCCTCCAGGACTGGAGGGCCCGGATGGCAGGCAGGCAGGCACGAGGGAGCCAGAGGAGGGGTCCCCAGAGGCTGCCTTCTCCCTACAGGCTCTGGTGGGGTTGGCTAAAGCACAAGACCAATGCGGCAGGCCGCAGGATTGGGTGTGGGTCCTCCCAGCTCTCCAAATCTTGGAACTGTAGTTCTTATTCCTGGTTCTTCAGCTGGGCAAGGCATTCTGCCTTCCTGAGCTCAGCTTGGCTTCCTTCCACGTTGAAGGAGGGTGTTGGGCTGGACAGCGCAGAGGCCCCTTCAGGAACCCACCATCGGTGACATCACTAACTAGAGCGGCACTCACCGAGGCCAGAGAAAGGGCTGTCTGCTTTTTCTTTTCTTTTCTTTTTTTTTTTTTTTTTTTTTGAGAC
>NW_016806197.1:1628080-1715230 GCF_001698545.2 Rhinopithecus bieti
AGACAGAGTCTCGCTCTGTCGCCCAGGCTGGAGTGCAGTGGCCGGATCTCAGCTCACTGCAAGCTCCGCCTCCCGGGTTCCTGCCATTCTCCTGCCTCAGCCTCCCGAGTAGCTGGGACTACAGGCGCCCGCCACCGCGCCCGGCTAATTTTTTGTGTTTTAGTAGAGACGGGGTTTCACCGTGTTAGCCAGGATGGTCTCGATCTCCTGACCTCGTGATCCGCCCGTCTTGGCCTCCCAAAGTGCTGGGATTACAGGAGTGAGCCACCGCACCCGGCCCGGCTGTCTGCTTTTACAGCTGGTTGTTGGCCTGCCTGTTAAGTTGGGCTTCAAGGAAGAGAAAACAGAGTGAATGATGGCTTTAGCAATAAAGATGCTTGATCCACAAAGGGAACCAAAGGTGCAGGCTCCCGATCCAGCGCTGCCGGCCCCGCAGTGCAGCTGCTGCTGGTTTTCAGCCTTGTGTGGCTTCCTAGGTGCCAAATGGCTGGACCCCCTCTCACACTCTTGCGCTTTATACAGGAGCAAAAAGTCTTTCCCAGGAGCACCCCGGACACCTCCCCTAACATTACAATGGCCAGAACTGGGGCCTGCCCACCTGCCTGGATGTCCAGTTGTGTCCCGACCAAAGCTGAGCTCTGTTGGCAGCAGGAAGAGAGACTCCTGTTGAGCAGGCAGCCTGTTGACCAACCCAGCCATATCCATGTCTTCTCTGAGCTTCTCAGGTCAGAATCATGGCATTAATAACAGTGTTATTGCCATGGAAAAGAAAATGAGCTTCAGGCGAATCTGCTTTACAACGCCACTTCTGGAAAATTCCACTGGCAAAATGTTGGGCTTGCCTCTATTTTATTCCCTGTCCTAGCAGGGGGCACCTCGTTAGGAAGCCTGTTTTGACAGAGCCCAGGGTAGGTTTTGTCATGACCCAGTGGGAAGACGGGGCCACCAATGCTCCTCCCTTTATGAGGAGCCTGTGCCCCCTTCAAAGCTGGTGTCCTGAGCTCTACCACAGGTGAGTGAGACAGAGAAATCCATAGACGTGTCTCCATAGAAACCCCAGGGATTCCGTGCTGTGGTCACCCCCACAGAAAAGCATCCACGCTGGCCCCTCGGCCAGGAGCTGGCCTCTGACAGAAGCTGCTTCCCGTTTTCACGGCGTTTTCTCAAAGACTTCATCTGCTCATCCTGATTTCCTGGTGACAACAATTTCCCCACCACTAGCCCGGTGCTGACTCCAGAACCCAGGCACGTGGGGTGAGATGGCCAGGGGAGGAAGAGGAGGGGTGGAACGCTGCCTGACAGTCTACTGCAGAGGAAAGATACGAATGAATGGTAGAGGTGGAGATGGTGTTTTTAAAAAGATAGAATTAAGGCAGAGTGCCACAAGGCTGCCTGCCATATGGACCAAGCATGGGATTTGGAGACCAATAACCCTAGCTGTGACATGTATTAGCTGTGTGATTTTGGGAGCCTCAGTTTCCTTATCCGTGAAATGCAGATAGCAATGCCTTCTACAACAGGGCTGCTGTGAGCAGTGTGGATACTGTCGCTGAAGCATTGGGCATGTGATTATTAAAATAACAGAAATGTTTTCTGTCTTGAGAGTCAGCTTAATGTCACTGAAAAAGCATACGTCTTAGGGCCAGTGAAATCTCAGCTACATCCTGTCCTGCTGCTTCCCCTCTCCAGGGCCACTGGCAAGTCACCAGCAAACCTCTCTGAGAGTCTGTAGAATGGGCTAATGCTATCTGCCTTATAAAGATTAGAGAAGCTATTCAGTTTTAAATATTTATTTTTGTGGGTATATAGTAGGTATATATATTTATGAGCTACATGTTTTGATACAGGTATGCAATGTGTAATAATCACATCAGGGTGAATGGGACATCTATCTACTTACGCACTTAACCTTTGTGTTTAAACAATCCAATTTATACTCTTCTAATTATTTTAGAGTGTACAATTACATTGTCATTGACTATAGTCACCCTGTCGTGCTATCAAATACTAGGTCTTATTCATTTTTCTAACTATATTTTTGTATCCATTAACCAATCACACCTCCCCACTACCTCCCACTACCCTTCCCAGTCTCTGATAACCATCCGTCTACTCTCTATCTCCATGAGTTCAATTGTTTTAATTGTTAGCTCTTACGTAATTAGTGACAGCATGTGATGTTTGTCTTTCTGTGCCTGCCTTACTTCACTTAACATAATGGCCTCCATTCCATCCATGTTGTTGCAAATGACTTGATCTCATTCTTTTTTATAGCTGAGTAGCACTGCATTGTGTATATGTACCACCTTTATCCATTCATCTGTTGATGGATGTTTAAGTTGCTTCCAAATCTTGGCTATTGTGAATAGTGCTGCAATGAAACATGGGAGTGCAGATCTCTCTTTGATATGCTGATTTCCTTTCTTGTGGGTATATATCCAGCAGTGGGATTGTTGGGTCATATGGTCGCTCTATTTTTAGTTTTTTGAGGAACCTCCAAACTGTTCTCTATAGTGGTTGTACTAATTTACATTCCCACCAACAGTGTATGAGAGCTCCCTTTTCTGTACATCCTCACCAGCATTTGTTATTACCTAAAAGCCATTTTAACTGGGGTGAGATGATATCTCTTTGTAGTTTTGATTTGCATTTCTCTAATAATCGGTGATGTTGAGCACTTTTTATATACCTGTTTGCCATTTGTATGTCTTCATTTGAGAAATATATATTCGGGTCTTTTGCTCCCACCTTTTTTTTTGAGAAAGGGTCTCCCTCAGTTCCCCAGGGTGGAGTGCAGTGACGTGACCATGGCTCACTGCAGCCTCAACCTTCTAGGCTCAACTGATCCCCCATCTCAGCCTCCTGAATAGCTGGGGCCACAGGCACGTGCCACCACACCTGGCTAATTTTTTGCTTTTTTTTTTTTTGGTAGAGACAAACTCTTGCCATGTTGCTGGTGTTGAACTCCTGGGCTCAAGTGATCCACCCACCTCAGCCTCCCAAAGGGCTGGCAAGGTCACCTACAGATAGGGATGTGCTGAAGCTGTAGACAGCCGTGCCACTGATACTGAGATGGGAAGTCTAGGAACACCTGGGTTCCTTGTCACTGTTGTTTTGCTCTTGGCAAGGAGGGATTTGGAATCATGAGGCCTGCTTTGAACAAATTTGAGATGTGCTTAGATACCCAAGTGAGGCTGTCAAGCAGGAAGGTGGGTTGAGGAGCCAGGGGCTTCAGGGAACGATGTGGGCTGAAGGTACCGTCCACACTATGATGGGATTTACAGCCAAAGTCTGAATGAGCCCTGGGGTGAGCCCAAGGGAGTGAAGAACCTGGACGGAGGCTCTGCTGATGGAGTTAGATGCCATTTCAGCTGCAATCACTACTTCATTGTCTGCCTAGACCTAGAGATAGAAAAGCTTTCATTTCCTCTCTGCCATGCCTCTTTTTCCACTCCTTACCCCACACGGCCACACCCACATCTCAGATCCTGAAAACAAAGATGGTTCTCAGTCTCAGGAGAGTCTAGTTCCTCCCCGGTCTGGGACTAGAGAGAGGCCAGTGTGCTACTGGCTTCGGGTGCAAAACTTAAGGTGGTGCCAAAACATGCAATAATCAAGATAAATAATATTTTAATGCAAAATATGTTTAAAAACCAAATTAATGCCAAAAAATTCATGATGAACAAAATATCAAAATGTTTTTTAAAAGACAGTAGCATTGATAGTACCTCACCCTATTGGAGCTAGAGGCAAAAGGAAAGATCTGAATTCTGCCCCTGTCTTTAGGTAGAAAGTAAAGCTCCGCACTTCCTTCATCCTGGGCCAGGCCTCCACAGCCTCCTCCAGACTCCCCTGCACATTGAAATCAATCCTTCTTTTTTTTTTGAGACAGTCTCACTCTGTCACCCAGGCTGGAGTGCAGTGGCACGATCTCGGCTCACTGCAAGCTCCGCCTCCCGGGTTCATGCCATTCTCCTGCCTCAGCCTCCAGAGTAGCTGGGACTACAGGCGCCCGCCACCACGCCCGGCTAATTTTCTTTTTTTTTTGTATTTTGTATTTTAGTAGAGACAGGGTTTCACCGTGATTACCCGGATGGTCTCGATCTCCTGACCTCGTGATTTGCCGGCCTTGGCCTCCCAAAGTGCTGGGATTACAGGACTGAGCCATGGTGCCCGGCCAACCATTCCTCTTTTAAGAAAATGCAGGTGGCTGGGCTCCATCCACTTCAAGTTACTGCAAGGAGAATGTCAGGGGCGGGACCTGAACATCCCCGGGTGATTCTATGGCACAGTCCGGGCTGAGAATCCCCGAGTTAAACGCTGCATTACTTGGGTTAACAACAGTTGCTGCTGGAGTCCAGAGGGCCACTAGGAAGCCAGCCACCCCTCCTCTCGGGCTTCTTTAGCAGAGAGAGGTGGAAGCAAGTAATTATACTTTTATTTCTCCTGCATAGAAACTGGAGAAAAGCTAAAAGTCAGGAATCTTTCTGTCAAGTCCAGATGTATAGGTTCCTGGAGAGCCCTTGCAGCCACAGACTGGTGGCTCACTCCTGGCTCACCTGCTCGCTCACCAGCCGATAGTCCTGAGTCCTGCCTCACCCGTCATGGCAGGTCATTAGGCATCACCAGGATGCAGCGTCACCTTCCCCCACAGAAACAGCATATTCCTTTGTAAAGGGATGGTGAGAAGCAATGTCAAAGTGGATGCCATTCACGGTGCCTGGAGTGTGCGAAGGCCTCAGCAAGGGCAGCCGTTGCTACCCCTGTTATTACTTAACTAACTTAAACTTCATAATAACGGCACTGAAGGTGAATATATACATTCCTTTAGACAAGTGGACAGATTCTGCAGGTGCATTGGGTAGATTTACTCTGCTTTCCTCTGGGAACCTATGTTGATTTAGTCTGGTAATAAATATGTATTATTTACCCACTGAGAACCAGGCACTATTCTAGGCACTAGGGCCAGGATGGGAGAAAATAAAAGACCAAGCCTCTCCCCTTGTAGTGCTTATGGAGAGACAGAATAAGTCAAAGAACAGGCAAATGTATCATTCAGTGTGAAGCAGAGGAATGTGCTTTGAAGAATAAAGTGGGGTAGAAGACAGAGAGCCTGGGGGTGCTATGTTAGCCAGGAGCAGGAGGACACTAGGGCACAGCGATGAATGAGGTAGAGGAGTGAGCCATGACCTCATCCGGAGGAAGCACAGTGCAAAGGCCCTGGGTAGAAATGATCCCGGCTCTTCCAAGAACCATAGGGGGCCCACACGGCTGCAATGAAATGGGAGAGGTTGGAGCCTGGCGGGAGGGGAAGGGATTGGGCTCTGGGTTCATATTCTGAATGCAATGGGAAGCCGTGGGAAGGTTTGAATGGGGAGAGTGTAGTATGGCTTGATTGCTTTTTATACATATTAACGAGAGATAAGAGTCTAATAAATCCTGATGCATTAGCCACGTGGGGCAGTGGGGGAACAGCTGCTGTAGAGGCCCCCAGTGAGGGGATACCTGCCCCAGAGAGCAAACCCTCCCTGAGAACACCTCCTGAACCCTGCCCAAGGCCCAGGGGTGGGCACACTCCTGCAAGACAGGGTTCCAGGAGCAGCCCTCGGCGCCCTTGGCCACCACAGGTGATCCCCAGCTCTCAGGGCCTTGCTACTGAGGGCCACCACTACTCTCTGTCTCCCAGCAATTATTCCATTCTCTCTGTAGAAAGAAAGACAAGAAGGCCAGAGGAGTTAGAAGCAGAATTTCTGCACCGGTGAATGGCTTCTTGAAATAACCCCAGGGTTCTAAGTGTTCACGTCCTTGGGTGCTTGAGCGCTGGTGGACAGGATGTCCCTCCTTCCAGCTGGGAGCTTGATAGTGACTAAGCACTCCCATATGGCCAGGACCTCCTGGCCTCAGTCAGTGCTGGGCTTTTTTCCAGCCTGAAATCAATGCTCAGCTATTTACCGGTCTGTGTGCTTCAAAGCAGGCACCCAGGTTAAACCAGGTAGGCTGCAGCGAGGTTCTGGGGAAGTGGGTGTAACATCTTGGGAGGCCCTCCTGTGTGCAGGTCAGGAAGGTGGGGGTTGGAGCCCGCAGCAGAAGAGGTGGGAGAGCATCCAGCAGGAGGTACATGTGCAGCTCCTACTGTGTGCTAAAGACAATCAGACAATTCCAGGTGCTCAAGGGATACAACTAAGAAAACAGACAAAGGACCCAGCCCTTGGGGGCTGACAGGCCAGAGGGAGACAGCTCCCCTAGCTGAGCTCCTGCCCCTTCCTTCCCAAGTAAAATTTCTGCTGTCACGACTCAGGGATCAAAACTGCTCTGCCAATGGCTCTGGTTGCAGTCTTCCCCACTTCTCAACTTAGCCTTTACAAAGTCAGTTAAAAAAACTGAAAGTCATGCTAAAGTCACTCTTCAGGGTCGGGCAAGGTGGCTTGCGCCTATAATCCCAGCACTTTGGGAGGCCAAGACGCGTGGATCACGAGGTCAAGAGATCAAGACCATCCTGGCCAACAGGGTGAAACCCAGTCTCTACTAAAAATACAAAACTTAGCTGGGAGTGGTGGCATGCACCTGTAGCCCCAACTATTGAGGCAGGAGAATCGCTTGAACCCGGGAGGCAGAGGTTGCAGTGAGCCGAGATCACACCACTGTACTCCAGCCTGGGTGACAGAGCAAGACTCCATCTCAAAAAAAAAAAAAAAAAAAAAAAAAATCACTGTTCAGTCTTTGGAGATGCATTCCACAGATGTGCATTGTGCACCTGCTCCACGCTGGACAGCATTATGGGCAGAATGTTTATTGCCTGCTGTTCATTTGATTTTTTTAAAAAACATATCATTGGGTCTATATTGAATTTATATCTGTTGAGTTTTCTGGAAGTATAGGAGCACATACATAAATAGTTAACAGTGTTAAAGAAAAAAATATTTAATGACACTTAATAAAGCACAGTAGAGCTTACTTTGTTCAGGACCATCTTGATAGGTGTAGGGACAGTTACAATGGAGTTTTGCAGTGTGGGAGAGATTGGGCTCAAATCCGAATCCAGCAAAGGCAAGTGGGAGCAGGGTCAGGGTTAATGGACAGAAATTACTGAGAAGAAACATCAAGGGTATGGGGGATTCTGGCAAAACAAGCCTAACGGGCCTGAAAACAGGCCAGGGTGACCAGATATCCCCTGGGGATGGTGGAGGCTGAGGACCTGATCAAGTATGGAGGATGATCAGATGTCAAGGACAGGAGGTTCTTGCCAAACTGACTTAGCAGGATTCTTTGCTAGGACTGGATTTTACAAGGAAGTGTACAGATGGGCTTAACAGAAGATTGAAAAGCCTAACTAAAGTTTGGTCAAGCAGAGACTCTTTGTCAACACCGACATGCACATTTGTGCGTATTTAAATCAGATTACAATTAGTGTAACTGAAATTAAGGCAGATCTGGACCTAACTGGAGTTGAAGGAAGGGTTTGTGAAGAAACCGCAGGCTGAAATGAAGCGGGGGGCAGCAGTGTTCCACAGGGAACACCTTTTATTGTGCTTCATTTGGACTTTGGGGTGAACTCCTGACTCAGCAAAAGCACAGACAACATTGACTTTTTTGTGATACAAAGAACTAGAAGACTTCTCTAGTTTGGACTTTTTTTGCATTGATAAAGGTCTTCCCCTGAGGGTCCTAAGTGTACCAGTGTGGAGACCAAATTCCTTACACTTGAGTCACATGCCCTCCTCAGAAGAGCTCCTAACCTTGGACTTCTGCATAGTAAGGATTTAATGAATGCGTGTAAATGACATTTTACACATTTTGGTTTATTTGTTTTTACCAACTGTAAGAGAACTTAGCCTCCTGGGTCTTCTTGGAGAAGCAGCTATTTTCTCTTCAGAAACAATATAATCTTCCCTTTTCTGTACCAGTGTATTTCTTCCCTTTCCCTCCAGCCTTTTCCATTTGGACCGTGTCATCTTCTTATTGAGGAAATCAATCAGAGGTTGCTTTTTATAAGCTTTCTCATTCTGGTTGATTTAGCTATTATTGGACCATTTTGATTTTTTCCTAAAGTGTTCATATTTAATTACATGTTTTTCTTCTGCCTTTGGTTCAAGTGTGCTAATTATGTAGTATTTAGTCTGTCTCAAGTTTATTATTAGACTTTTCATTGTTCCTCTATTTGCTAAATTGCAGAGAATTTGTATTTTTAGGATTCTCTCCATTCATGGTGTCATTCCTTGAGGAAAGCCAAAGAAATACTAAAAAGTTGGCTTCGCTCAGTGTTTCCAGCTCCAGGTGTAGAAGAATCCTACATACTGAATTGAAGCTGGTTGATTCTGTTGTCAGCCAGCCTGTGAGCATTACTTTAACAAAGTCTGCTTGGTACTAAACCTTTTCTTACAATGAATGGTTGAAAACCAGGGGAATTGAGGTACTGGAATGTTTCATCAGCACCTTTTGGTACTTTCAGTGCAGCTCCTGCTATAGAATCTTGCTTTGAAGATGAATATAAAGCTAACCACATAGATAAACTGTGACCTGGCTCAGAACCTGTGACTCCACCATACCACTGTGGGTTTCTGATATAAGCAGGCAATCAGCCCACAGCTGCTGCTGCAGTGCCCTCTCTTTCAACATCAAGGGAGCCCCATCTACTCTCCTCTCCTTCTTCTTGGTCATTTCACAGCTTATTAGAAGCTGTTTCATAGAATGGTGAGAGGCATGACTATTACTACTATTCTCACTTGACTCAGTTGTGCGTTCATTCAGTCAGAAGATATCTGTTGAAGGGTTACTATTTTAGGTGCCGAGGATAGAACTGTGTACAAACTAACTAATGTTCCTCTTCTCGTAGAGTTTATATTACCATGGCAGGAAATGTACTCTAGCTAAAAACAAATGAAAATATAATCTGTCAAGTGCTATGGTAGGTTGGTTCCCCAACTCTTTACACCCTGCTCATATTACAATTATGCATCACACTTTACCATGTAACAGTGGAGTTTCTTCCCCAGGGGACAGAGTACATTTTCCTGCCCCTTGTCTTTGGACTTGGCTGTGTGACTCCCTTTGGCCTGTGGGATATTTGTGAGCATAATGTGAGCACAGGCCTGAAATGTACTTGTAGGGTTTGGCCTGCTTCTTGTACTTCTGCAAATATGTACCGCCATGAGAACATACCCTGGGTGGTCTCTGGTCCCAAAATAATGAGATACTTGTGGAACCAACTTGGACTCAACATGCAGCCTGGAGACAAGCCCAGCAGACCTGAAGATGGAAGAAGAACCACTCAACTGAACTCAGCCTGAATCAGCCAATCCAGTAGGCCTATAGGTCCATGAGCCTGAGAATAAAGGCTTGCTACTGCAAGCAACTGAGCTTTAGGAGTGACTTGTTATGAAGCATTATCATAGGAAGAGCTGAGTAATGGAGGTGATAGTACAGGCTAAAAGAAAAATAATGCAAAGTAAGGAATAGAAAGTACTCATTGCCAAGAAAAAGGAGTACTATTTTCTTGTGAATGGCAGAGTAGGCTCTTTGGCTATGGTGACATTTGAGCAGAAGCATATAGCACTCACCACCATTCTTGAGCAGTTACTATATGCCAGATACTGAGTTATCTCATTTATTTTTCATACATTTAATGTGGTACATGCTGCTAATATTGTCATTTCTAAGACAAGGAAATTGAATCACAGAGAGGTTTTTGTGATTTGTCCAAAGTATCACATACAGTAAATAAAAAGGTTGGGATTATCTTCTGTCTCAACCCCAACAGGGTGTACAGCAAGGCACTTCTGGCACTAACCATCCAGAGTTAGCATAGTCTCCACAAGTCCAAGATCATGGTCTCGAAACAAGACTGCCCTTACATCAGATGCCAGCTGCACTTCAAGGGTCATCAGGCTACTCATACTTATGACTGTCTACAAATTCAAGGGTTCCCCACAATCCCCCTGCAACCCAGGTTCAATAATTTACTAGAATAATTTGCAGAACTCAAGAGAGTACTATACTTACAATGACAGTTCTGTGGGGGTTTTTTTTTTCTTTCTTTCTTTCTTTTTTTTTTTTTTTTTTTTTTTTTTTTGTGGTTCCCCCCTAAAAAAAAAAAAAAAAAAAGGCCGGAGGGCAGTGACATGATCATGGCTTACTGCAGCCTCGACCTCCTGGGATCAAGCAATTCTCCCACCTCAGCCTCCCAAGTAGGTAGGACTACAGGCACACACCACCATACCTGGATAATTTTTGTATTTTGTTTATTTTTCTTTCTTTCTTTGTTGTTGTTGTTGTTTGCTTGCTTGTAGAAACAGGGTTTCTCCATTTTGTCCAAGCTGGTCTCACACTCCTGGGTTCAAGTAATACTTCCATCTCAGCCTACCAAAGTGCTGGGATTATAGGTATGAGCCACTGTGTCTGGTCCAATTACAGTTTTAGTATAAAGGATACAATGAGGAGAAACAGCCAAATGAAAGACATAGGGTGAGCTCTAAGGAGCACAGAGTTTCCATGCCTCTGCTCATGGACTCAGGGCACAGCACTCTCCCAGGACATTGATCTGTTCACTGACCAGGAAGCTGGTCCTGAGCTTCAGTGTCCAGAGTTTTTATTGGAGTTCATTATGTACATTATTGATTGAATCATTGATCCCATGATGGGCTCAATATCTAGCCCCTTTCCCCTCCCTGGAGGTCAGGTGACTGAAAGTTCCAACCTTCTAATCATGTGGTTGGTTTTTCTGGTGACCAGCCCCACCCCGATACTATCTAGGGTCCCACCATAAGTTGTCTCGTTAGCATGAGAACGACATCTCTATCATAAATTTCAAGAGTTTTAAAGCTCTGTGCCATGAACATGGAAATGAAAAATGTGGAAATGGAAACTCCCTAAACAGATTAGATAGCAGAATTGATTCAGCAAAAGGAAAACTTTGTAAACTGGAAGAAAAACCTAAAGAAATCACCCAGAATGCACAGCCAAAAGATGAAGAAATGGAAAATAAGAGAGGTTTGAAGATACAGAGAAAAAAGTGAGAACTTCCCTCAAATGTCTAAATAGAGTGACAAAAGGAGAAAAAGGAAGAGTGAAAGAAGCAAAATTGGATGACATAATGGTTAAGAATTTCTAGAAATGATGGGAGGCCGGGTGCGGTGGTTCATGCCTGTAATCTCAGCACTTTGGGAGGCTGAGGCGGGCGGATCACGAGGTCAGGAGATCGATACCATCCTGGTTAACATGGTGAAACCCTGTCTCTACTAAAAAAATACAAAAAATTACCCGGGCTTGGTGGCAGGCACCTGTAGTCCCAGCTGTTTGGGAGGCTGAGGCAGGAGAATGGCGTGAACCCAGGAGGTGGAGCTTGCAGTAAGCCAAGATCACACCACTGCACTCCAGCCTGGGTGACAGAGCAAGACTCTGTCTCACCAAAAAAAAAAAAAAAAAAAAAAAAAAAGAAAGAAAGAAAAGAAAAGAAAAAGAGAGAAATGATGGGAAAACTTTAGCTTCCTCAGCTTCAGGAAGCCTAACTAATGTCATGTAAAATGTTTAAAAAAATATCTGGAGCTTCTAGATAATTGAACACATGGAGGTTCCTGGAGGGTAGTGTGCCCTGAGAGGGCATAGACACTCCATATCCTTTCTCCCACACCTCACCCTACACATCTCTTCCATCTGGCTATTCATCTGTGTCCTTTGAAATACTCTTTATAATTAACCAGTAAACATTCCTTTTTCCAAACTTTCTTTCTCTCTAATCATGGAAGAATTTGGGATGCAAGCACCAGCTTCTGCTAGACAAGATCTCTCCTATAGGATTCACTGTGGCTGATAAAGTGCACAGTCTATTCTTCCTGGAAAAGATTTTATTGAAGTGGTGCTGATCCAGCCCCACAGAAAATGTATCCCTAAAAATTCTCCAGAGCTTGGCCAAAGACTTTTTAAATAAAGAAGAGAATGTGGTAGTTTTGTATTACTAAGATAACAGTAGCAGTATCCACAATGATACAGACAAAATAAAGTATTTCTTTAATGGCACCCAAAAATAAAAACAGGGTCAGATGTAGTGACTCCCACCTGTGATCTCAGCACTTTGGGAGGCTGAGGTGGGAGGATTACTTGAGCACAGGAGTTCAGGACCAGACTGGGCAACAGAGCCTGTCCCTACTTCATTAATTAATTAAAATAGAAAAAAAAAAACAACAAAGATTAAAAATAAAAAAGACATCTGCAACTGAGCATAACATAGAGAAATTATAGAACACCAAAAATAAAATTTTTAAAGTCATCCAGAGAGGAGAAACAAAAAACAAAAACAGCCAGATTAAACACAAAGGAATTACAAGACTGACAGCACAGTTCTCAACCTACAGTGAGGCAAGGAGACAGTGGAATGATGTCTTCAAATGACTACAACTGCTAACTTAGAAAGGACTAGAATGGGGAAAAGGATGCTAATTGAGGCTTTTAAAATAAAGTGGAAATGGGAACCAGAAAAAAAATTTTTAAAGAAACTTGGAGGTGCCATCAGTTGGGTTTGTGGGTTAAAGAAGCGGTAACCTTCAATCACAGCTCTAAGGGTTTCATGCTGGTTGTCTCAAGTACTGTGTTGCCATCGTACTCAAAAATTGGAAGTCAGAAAGGAGTGAATTGGAGAAAAAGACGATGAAATGGGGATTTGCTGTCATTATTACTATTGTCATTTCTGATTATGAGTGTGAAACATGACACATACATATTCATTTTAATAATCTCTTTGATTTTGTCATTTGATAAATGAAAATTAAAACCATCATGAGATACGATCTTATATCAGTCAGAATGGCTATTGTTTAAAAAGTCTAAAAACAACAGATGTTGGGCTGGGTGCAATGGCTCATGCCTGTAATCCTAGCACTTTGGGAGGCCAAGATGTACGGATCACCTGAGGCCAGGAGTTCAAGACCAGTCTGGCCAACATGGTGAAACCCAGTCTCTACTAAAAATACAAAATTAGCTGGGTGTGGTGGTGCATGCCTGTAATCCCAGCTATTCAGGAAGCTGAGACAGGAGAATCACTGGAACCTGGGAGGTGGAGATTGCAGTGAGCCGAGATTGTGCCACTGTACTCCAGCCTGGGCAATAGGGCAAGACCCCATGTCCAAATTAAAAAAAACAACAAAAACTAGATGTTGGTGAGGATATGGAGAAAAGGGAATATTTATACACTGTTGGTGGTATAAATTAGTACAACTTTCATGGAAAACAGTATGGAGATTTCTCAAAGAACTAAAAGTAGAACTACCATTTGACTTAGCAATCCCACTACTGGGTATATATCCAAAGGGAAAGAAATCATTATATCAAAAAGCTACATGCACTGGTATGTTTATCACAGCACTATTCACAGTAGCAAAGATATGGAATCAACCTAAGTGTCCATCAGTGGTGGATTGGATAAAGAAAATGTGGTATAAATAAATACCATGAAATACTACGTAGCCATAAAAAAGAATGAAATCATGTCTTCTGTAGCAACACGGAAGGAACTAGATGCCATTATCCTGAGTGAAATAACTCAGAAACAGAAGGTCAAATACTGCATATTCTCAATTATAAGTGGGAGTTAAACAATGGACACACATGGATATATATGTGTGTGTGTGTGTGTGTGTACACACTCAGAGAATATAATAATAGACATTAGAGCCTACTAAAGGTGGGAGGGAGGGAGGAGGGTTGAAAGATTATCTACTGGGTACAGTGTTCACTATCTGGGCGACAGTTTCACTAAAATCCCAGACTTCACCATGATGAATATATGCATGTAAGAAACCTGCACTTGTACTCCTTAAATACATAAAAAAGTTTTTTAGGCCGGGCGCGGTGGCGCACACCTGTAATCTCAGCACTTTGGGAGGCCGAGGCGGGTGGATCATGAGGTCAGAAGATCGAGACCATCCTGGCTAACACGGTGAAACTCCGTCTCCACTAAAAACACAAAAAATTAGCCAGGCATGGTGGCGGGTGCCTGTAGTTCCAGCTACTCAGGAGGCTGAGGCAGGAGAATGGTATGAACCCGGGAGGCAGAGGTTGCAGTGAGCCGAGATTGTGCCACTGCACTCCAGCCTGGGCGACAGAGCGAGACTTTGTCTCAAAAAAAAAAAAAAAAAGTTTTCAAATTGTAATGTGGAAAAAGAAATCTCTGCAATTTTCTATAGGTAGAAATATTTTATATGTTTTTTAAAATAAATAAGGTGACACATATCTATAGAAGAAAATTAATAAATTGTGAAAACACACACAAAGAAAAATCTAAGCAGTCATTGCTAAAGAGTTAACACTCCTGTTAAAACTTTGTGGTTGAGGCGTTTGAATGCCTCAATGTTCTGGTACCAGTAGGATACTCAGGCAAACCTTTAGAAGCAGGGGACAAGTGCAGATGCTGATTGATTTTTGATGGTTGGTTGAGCATGTGTTTAATCTTTGGTTGAGACGTTTGCACTTTGAGCAGAAGAGGAAAAAAAGCATGAAACGACGTTCTCATCACTTTCCCCTCATGCTCTATGCCTACTGCAGTGAACTGGGATTGACAACGCAAACGTTAGTCATGAATGCATTAACCTTGTTTCCTTGGGAACCACCGAATGGAGGGGAGAATGCCGGTCACATTTAGCAGCCTGCTATGTGTAAGGCAATTAGTTCCAGGATTTGTCAGATGACAGTTCTATTTTTGAGCACTTTCTTATCAATTAGGAGAAAAATATCTGACGTGCAGAGATTTCTCAGCAGTTTGGGTTGCGACTCAGTTTACAAGCAACAGGAAGGTAAGTTCAAACTGCCTCATACAAAGATCATTATAATTTGTTCCTCTCAGTGGAGGGTCTTGATGGATCGACTCAGGGTAGGGGTGTAAGCGAGGAGTGAAGAGGCCGATGTTTAGCTTGTGCTCCTCAGAATGGAAACAGATCATGGCAGACATCTGCTTCATCCTCAAAGGCAGCCCACACAGTTCCTCAGTGCTTTTCTCTGGAAATTAATAGTGATGCAGATTATGGAAGTAGTTATTTTATGTTAATCATATGGGTTTGGGGAAGTTTTGAGCAAAAATAATAAAAATAATCACCACAACTCCAGCCACGTACTATACGCCAGGCTGTGTGCTAAACATGCACATCCATCACATCACCCAAGCAGCCCAGCAAACCCTGGGAGCAGTCAGGAGATGACAGATTGGCCTCCAGTATGAGCATGAAGAAAGAAAACTAAAAAGTTGTGAAGAACTCATAAACTAGAAGTTCTCCGGGTGTGGATAGTGTCCTTTATCCACCAGCTTACAATGTATTTATGCCCATTTGAAGTTAAGAAAACTGAGGCTTAGCTGGGCATGATGGCTCACACCTGTAATGCCAGCACTGTGGGAGGATGAGGCGGGAGGATCACTTAAGCCCGGGAGTTCAAGACCAGCTTTGGCCACAAAATGAGACCCCGTCTCTACCAAACATACAAACAAACAGCCTGATGTGGTGTTACACACCTGTAGTCCCAGCTACTCAGGAGGCTGAGGAGGGAGGATCGCTTCAGCCCAGGAGGTCGAGGCTGCACTGAGCCATGTTTGCACCACTGCACTCCAGCCTGAGTGACAGGAAAACCCAAAAAAAAAAAAAAAAAAAAAAAAAAGAAAAGAAAAAAGAAAAGAAAGAAAGAAAAGAGAAAACTGAGGCTTAAAGATTTTAAAGCTGCAGAGTTAGAGTTAGTTAAGATCAAAGCAGAACTTGAGCCTAGTTATGTCTGTTTGCATGCCACAATCTTATTATGCCTCATTATTCAGAGCACGGACCCAGCCTTGCAGCACAGGCTTCACCTGAGGCTTGGCCTCACCCAGACCTACTGAATTAGATTCTCCATTGTAACTCGACCCCAGGTGGTCCTGAGGGATGTTTGAGAGACTTGACTCTACACCCATGCAGTGAAGAACAATTGTATGGGAAATGTGTATCACTGGTCATCACTGGAGTGATATAAACAAAAGTGCCAAATGAGTGGGTAGACAGAGGAGACCTAGGATTTTAGAGAAGGAGGCTGGTGTCAAGAACTGGGATGGTAAGGGAAATAAACCCAAAGGGGGTGAACCTAGAGGGAAGAGTTAGGACCCAATCCAATAGCACTTGAAACATTTTTTGCAAAACATCCTTCCCACCTCACCACCCCTCTGTCTCCATGCACAGGGGCTACCGGAGTATCCAAATTGCCCCAGGCACTGTCTTTCCTGAAGTTCAATATTTTGTCTGTATTCTGGTGACTGCCTGTATTGGGAGGCACTACCAAGTTGTGTGGATAGCTGAGGTGAAATGAGAGACCGTCTTCTGGCCATGATGGCACTGGAGAATGTCTGCCTTGCAGTCTCAAATCCTGTTTGGAAGTATGTGTGGTGAGACTAGTCATCCACTAAGTCTGCATGTCTCTCAAAGCAATCTTAAATTAGAAGTCTATCTCCAAGGAGTGTTTTCTGTATTTAAATTCAAAGATGAAATACCCACTTTTAAAAAATACACATATTTAGGCATTGTGTTAGTCAATTCTGGCTGCTATAATAGAATAGTATAGACCAGGTGGATTATAAGTAAAAGAAATATATCTCTCACTGTTCTGGAGGCCGGAAGTCCAAGAACAAGGCACAGTAAACTTGGTTCTTGATGAGAGCCCTCTTCCTGGTTCACAGACAGCACCATCTTGCTGTGTCCTCACATGACGGAAAGCGTGAACAAGCTCTCTGGGGTCTTGTCTCATAAGGGCACTAATCACATTCATGAGGGCTCCGCTCTGGTGACCTAATCACCTCCCTAAAGCCCCACCTCCTAATACCATTGCCTTGGGGTTAGGATTTCAACATACGCATTATGGGGTGGGAGGGGCAGGGTCACAAATGTTCAGATCATAGAAGTCACAGATGATGATTTAAATCTATCTGAATTTGTTTTAGCGTGTGATTCTTTCTTTACATAGTCCTGCCTGGCATTTGCCTATTTACAAAAGAGACAGAAGATGCCATTATTGATACCGAGTAAACATTATTAAAAAGTCAAATCTAAAACCTCACCCTGTTTCCATAGCAGCCGCCCTCCATCTGGCCTCCCCCAGCCTCCTGTGTCCTTAAGAAGCTATCACCATGCCCCTGCCACAGCCTCTCCCACCCCAACCAACCCACCCACACAGTCTCCCAGACAAACAGGCCTTCCATCAGCCGCTAGCTCCTGCTAGCCCTGGGTGTGGTCTCCAAAGTGTTTGTGATTCACAGGCATGATGGAGAGTGTTGGCATGTAAGATGGCATTTCTTGTGCCATCCCTAGTTTAAAACTAGTCCAATGTGGCCGGGCATGGTGGCTCACGCCTTTAATAATCCAATTTAAAAAAATGACAAAACAATTCTCAAAAGAAGACATACAAATGGCAAACAGGTATACAAAAAGGTGTTCAATATCACTGATCATCAGAGAAATGCAAATCAAAATTACAATGAGATATCATCCCACCCCAGTTAAAATGGCTTTTATCCAAAAGATAAGCAATAACAAATGCTGGCAAGGATGTGAAGAAAAGGGAACCCTCCTGTACTGTTCATGGGAATGTAAATTAGTACAACCACTATAAAGAACAGTTTGGAGATTCCTCAAAAAACTAAAAGTAGAGTTACCATACAATGCAGTGATACCACTGCTGGATATATACCCAAAAGAAAGGAAATCAGTATATCAAAGAGACATCCACACTCTCATGTTTGTTGCGTCACTGTTCACAATAGCCAAGACTTGGAAGCAACCTTAAGTGTCCATCAACAGATGAATGGATAAAGAAAATATGGTACATATACACAACGGAGTACTACTCAGCCATAAGAAAGCATGAGACTGAATCATTTGCAAAAGTATGGATGGAACTGAAGGTCATTATGTTAAGTGAAATAAGCCAGGCACAGAAAGACAAACATCACATGTGCTCACTTATCTGTGGGAGCTAAAAATCAAAGCAATTGAACTCATGGAATTAGAGAGTAGGAGTATGGTCACCAGAGGCTGGGAAGGGTAGTGGGGAGATGGGGATGGTTAATGGGTACAAAAAATAAAAAATAAAAGGAATGAATAAGTCATAGTATTTGATAGCACAATACGGTGACTGACATGATTGGCTGTGTCCCCACCCACTCTCATCTTGAATTCCCGGGTGTTGTGGGAGAGACCCAGTGGGTGGTAATTGCATCATGGGGGTAGGTCTTTCTCATGCTGTTCTCATGATAGTGAATAAGTCTCACGAGATTTGATGGTCTTAAAAAGGAGAGTTTCCCTGCACAAGCTCTCTTCTCTTGTCTGCCACCATGTGAGATGTGCCTTTCACCTTCACCATGATTGTGAGGCGTCTCCAGCCACGTGTAACTGTAAATCTAATAAACTTCTTTCTTATATAAATTGCCCAGTCTCAGTATGTCTTTACCAGCAGTGTGAAAATGGACTAATGCAGTGACTATAGTTAATAATAATTTAATTATACATTCTAAAATAAAAGAGTATAATTGGATTGTTTGTAACACTAACAAAAGACAGATGCTTGAGGTGACAGATACCTCAAATCTCATGCTGAATTGTAATCAAAACATCTCATGTAACCCATAAATATATATGTCTACTATATACTCACAAAAATAAAAAATGTTAAAAAAGATAGGCCTTAACTGATTACTAAGTAGAGTAAAAAAATGATGGAGTGAACTTTGTAGGTATCAGGGGGAAACAGTGTTCCAGGAAAGAGTGAAAGCTGGTGCAAAGGCCCTGAGACAATAATGTAACTGAGAGTTTTGAGAAGCATTGAGAGAGCAGTGTGGCTGCAGAGAGTAAGCAGGCTGGAGAATGATAGCGGGTAAGAGTACATAGTGGCTGTACTATGTACTCTTGGATAGTGCTGGATTATTATTAATGGACCTTAAAGGCTTTGGTAAAGGTATTGGAACTTGTTCTGAGTGAGATGGAAAGAGGGTTTTGAGCAAAGGAATAAGTGATCTCCCTTACATTTCGAAATGACCACTCTTGCTCCCATGTAGGACTAGAGACAGGACTAGAGACAGGAGGCTACTACAATAGTCCAAGCAGGTATGATGGTGGCTTGAACAAGAGTACAGGGGTAAGAGTCCAGTGGTTGTGGATATATTTTGAAGGTGAAGTGAACAGGATTTGCTAACGGGTTAGATGTGGGGTATAAGAGAAAGAGGAGTCAAAGATTAATGCAAGGATTTGATTTAAGCCATACAAAAACTAAAGTTGCCATCTGCCCAGAGAAAGGACTGGATGCAGAGCTGGATTTGGATGGGGCAAGGAGTGAATTTGAGGCACCAGCAAGACATCCTGGTGGAGGTGTTGAGAAGATATTTGTTAAATATAAGTATCTGCAGCCACCACAATGGCTCACACCTGTAATCCCAGCGCTTTGGGAGGCCAAGGTGGGAGGATCACTTGGGGCCAGTAATTTGAGACTAGTTTGGGCGACAAAGTGAGACTCCATCTCTACAAATAAAAGATTTAAAAAATTAGCCAGGAATGGTGGCACATGCCTGTAGTCCCAGCTACTCAGGAGGCTGAGGTGGGAGGACGGCTTGAGCTCAGGAGTTGGAGCCTGCAGGGAGCTGTGATCACACCACTGCACTCCAGTCTGGGTGACAGAGTGAGATTCCCATCTCTTAAAAATAAAAGTATCTGAGTTCAGACAGGAAGTCTCAACTGGGAGATACAAATTTTAAAGTGTTCAGCACACAGATGTCCTTAAGTGTCTGGAGATGATCGTCTCCAGAAAATTACCAGTTAGTAAGCCTTGGGACTTTAGGAGATCACCTGCAGAGTGAGACGTCTGAGGACTGAGGCTTGTGATTTCAGTATTTAGAGGCTGTGAAAATGAGGAGGATCCAATACAGAGACTGAGAAGGAGCAGCTCAAGAAATGGAAGGAAAACCCAGAGGCATTGGGGGACCAGAGGCCATGTGAAGAAAGTGTTTTAGGAAGAAGGAATTGTGTTCAATGCTGTGGCCAGGTCAGCTAGGATGAGGGCTGAGAAGTGACCACTGGGTTTGGCAATGTGGAAGGTGGGCCAGGATTGAATCTTTCCCAGGAGTAGGTAATAAGGGAGTATGTCGTCTGGACAGAATTTAAAAATAAATTAACTGACTAAAATTTAAAAAAAAATTAACTGACTAAAATGAGCCTTCTTTTATCCTCATCATGTAGTGGCAATTCTGGACAATGTAAGTGAAAACCATCTTTAATTGGTCTAAGTTCTAAACATTGTTGCAGTTGTTATTGGGTTTAAATAACACATGTGAAAGCTTTAAACTAGCACATCTGTGTTACTTTCACTTAATAAAATGGTGTCCTCAAGAGAATGACCAGCATATAGTCAGCCCTCCAGATGCATACTCAACTACATTTTTTGCTTCTAGAGTCATTTGCAACAGTCCAAAATGGTTTGAGCCCAGTTCACCATCTCCAGCCCCCGTGAGACCATATTCCTACATTTAAACAGATTTGCCATGGACAATGACAGCAGAGAGATGGTCCAAACAAACACAGACCAGCCTGCACAACATAGTAAGACTTCATCGCTACAAAAAAAATTTAAAAATTAGCCAGACATGGTGATGCCTGCCTGTAGTCCTGGCTACTAGGGAGGCTGAGGTGGGAGGATTGCTTGAGTACAGGAGTTCAAGCCTGCACTGAGCCAAAATGACACCACTGCATTCCATCCTGGGTGAGTTAATCCATTTTTACACTGCTATAAAGAACTGCCTGAGACTGGTTATTTATGAAGAAAAGAGGTTTAATTGACTCACAGTTCTGCAGGCTGTACAGAAGCGTGGCTGGGAGGCCTCGGGAAACTTACAAGCATGGAGGAAGGCAAAGGGGAAGCTCGCATGTGTTACCATGGTGAAGCAGGGGAGAGAGGGAGAGAGAGAGAGAGAGAAAGAAAGAAAGCATGAGTGAAGGAGGAAGTGCCCACACTTTTAAACCATCAGATCTCATGAGAACTCACTCACTATCAGGAGAACAGCAAAGAGAAAATCCACCCCCAAGATCCAATCACCCCGGCCAAGGCCCTCCCCTGACATGTGGGGATTACAATTCAGCATGAGATTTGAGGAGGGACACAGAGTCAAACCATATCAGTAACAGAGTGAAATCCTGTCTCTAAACAAACAAACAAACAGAACTTGAGTTACTTTAATTCTGTCATTTTGTGCAACCAACCGACATTTTTATTTGTGTTTCACATTTAGGACAGTAAAATAGAGTGCAAACTGCAAGGTGCAATGTTTTGGTTGCATAAGGGCAAATTTTCATTGTGAAATATACTGAATTTGAATAGCTTTGAAATGGAAATTTATTCTTCTTTAGTTGTGTTTAAACTAGAAAATGAATCAAGAAAACAAAGATTATTGATGACTATAATTGTGCTGTGTAGAGGAGAGGCTGTTGAAAATGACCTGGATGGGTGTGAAATATGCTAGGGGTGTCTTCTTTGGAGATCATGGGGTAATGTCAAACAGAGCAGTTTTGTGGAAGTGGTGGGAAGAGAACACGATAGGGGTTGAGAGAGAATGGAAAAAGAGAAAGAGGAAACAAGGAGCAGAGACAACTCTTTGAAGAAGCTTTGCTGTACAGCGGGAAACGGGTACTGTGAAGTCCAGGGAGGGCTTTCAAAAATGTGAGATGCTATTCTAAGCAACACAGCAAGACCTTGTCTCTACAAAAAAAAATAGCCGGGCATGATGGTATTCACCTTTAGTTCCAGCAACTCAAGAGGCTGAGGTGGGAGCATTGCTTGAGCCTAGCAGTTCAAGACCAGCCTGGGCAACACAGCAAAACACTGTTTCTACAAAAATGAAAAATAATAGCCGGGCATGGTGGAACACACCTGAAGTCCTAGCTACTTGGGAGGCTGAGGCAGGAGGATCACTTCAGCCCAGGAAGTCGAGGATGCAGTGAGCTATGATCATGCCCCTGCACTCCAACTTGGGTGACAGAGCAAGATCCTGACTCTGTTAAAAAAAAAAAAAAAAAAAAAAAGTGAGATGCTATTGTATATGTGTACTTTAATGGAAGTGAGCCAATAGTGAAGGGAAATGAACAATACAAGAGACAGAAAGGGGATGTACTGGAAGAGTGTCCTTGCTGGGAGGGGATGGCATCCTAAGAACAGTTCAGTTGTGGCTGGGAGATGGCAGATGCAATTATTGTGCTGTGTTTGGGCGCAGCCTGGAAAGATTCTATTCTTACTGCTTCTGCTGGTTCTGTTAGGCTGGAAGCAAGTCACGCAACACAGGGGTAAGTGGGAGATGACAAGGATTGAAGAGAGAGAAAAAGGTGTGGAAGGGCCCTTCTAGGAGAGAGGGAGGCCAAGTTGATCAGAAAAGTGTAGACAGCTGTGATAGTCAGCGGTTCCATGCATGGATTTGCAGGGAGAGCAACCAGCACTCCAAACACCTGGGATGTAGTCGCAGGTCTGCTGTGTGCGAACCATGGCACCTGGGGTCAGTTCCTGAACCGCTATGAGCCTCAATTTCCTCATCTGTTTCAGTGATGAGAACCCTGATTCATGAGTCTTTCTCTAAGAATTAAATGAAATCAGTAAACACTGTAACACAGGATCTCACTCACATGAATGCTGCTTTCCATTTCCTTCTCTTTGGTGCACGGGTCTCACAGACATTGGCATCACTACAAATTAACCCCCTATTTGTTGCTGCTGGAAACTGGGTCCCTCAGTCCACACTACCCTCCCCAAATCCTCTGCATTGACTTAGAAATACATCTCCATAATAGTCCACAACACCCATCACCCATCCCTGCTTCCAAAATAACTAGCCATGTAGCCTGCCTCTCTGATCAGGAAGCACTCCTCATTGGGAGAAAAGGATGCCTTAGTTCCATGTGAAGGTCAGAAAATACTACCCCACCCTAGCCTCTCTGACTGCCCAAAATATGACACTGGGCTTGGAGTGAGGTCTAATCCCTGCTCAGCCTTTATTAGTTGTATAATTTAGTCAACCTCGTATGCTCCAGTCCACTGACCAGTGTGTGACCCTGGGTACGTTATTTGCCCTTTAAGCTTTAGTTACTTCCTCTGCAAAATGGGTTAACTAATAGTCATTACCCATGAAGGAAGCTTTGTAGTCATTGTAATGATTACACACAATGTAGGTAAGAAGCCTGGTTCTTAGAAATACCATTTGACCCAGCCATCCCATTGCTGTGTATATACCCAAAGGATTATAAATCATGCTGCTATAAAGACACATGCACACATATGTTTATTGTGGCCCTATTCACAATAACAAAGACTTGGAACCAACCCAAATGTCCATCAATGACAGACTGGATTAAGAAAATGTGGCACATATACACCATGGAGTACTATGCAGTCATAAAAAAGGATGAGTTCATGTCCTTTGTAGGGACATGGATGCGGATGCAGCGGGAAACCATCATTCTCAACGCAAATCTGATCGCCAAGGAACAGAAAACCAAACACCACATGTCGTAATCATAGGGCGAACGTTGAACAATGGAACACTTGCACACAGGAAGGGCGAACATCACACACCATCGACCGTGTTGTGGGTGCGGGAGAGGGGGGTAAGGATAGCATAGAGAGTGATTTACCTAATGTAACAGCATGAGTTAATGGTGCCAGCACACCAAACATGGTACATGTATACATACGTAATAAACCTGCACGTTGTGCACATGTACCCTAAACCATGAAGTATAAAACAAACAAACAAACAAAAGAAGCCTGGTTCTGTGCCTGACACATAGTAATCCTAAACGGTAGTCATTTCTTTCTTCAAAAAAATTGAATTAATGCATTTTTAATTGTGGTTAAAAAGAAAACACACAATCCAAAATTTGCCGTCTTAACCATTTTAAATTGTACAGTTCAGCAGCATTAAGTACATTTACATTGTTGTACAACTAATCTCTGGAACTCTTTTTGTTTTGTAAAACTGTAATTCTATACCAATTAAACAATAATTCTCGATTTTCTAATTCCCCCAGCCTCTGGTAACCATCCTTTTACTTTTCAGTAAATTTGACTAATATAGGGACCTCATATAAGTGAAATCATATTATATTTTTCTTTCTGTGACTGGATTATTTCACTCAGCATAATATCTCAGAGTTCATTGATGTTGTAACATATGTTGGAATTTTCTTCCTTTTTAAGGCTGAATAATATTCTGTTGTATAGAGAGACCACATTTTCTTTATCCATTTATTCATCAATGGACAGAGGTTGTTTCTACCTCTTGGCTATTATGAATAATGCTGCTGTGCGCATGGGTGTACAAATATCTGTTCAAGATCTTGCTTTCGATTCTTTGGGTATATACTCAGAAGTAGAATTGTTGGATCATATGGTAATCCTATTGTGAATGTTTTGAGGGACCGCCATACTGTTTTCCATAATGACCGCACCATTTTACACCCCCACCAACAGTGCACAAGGGTTCCAGTTCCTTGCACCCTCAACGACTCTTGTTATTATCTAGTTGTTGTTGTTTGTACTACTGGTCATCCAAATGGCTGTGAGGTGATACGTTGTTGTGGTTTTTTGTTTTTGTTTTTAGACGACGTCTTGCTCTGTTGCTCAGATTGGAGGGTAGTGGCTCCATCTCAGCTCACTGCAACCTCCGCCTCCTGGGTTCAAGTGATTCTCCTGCCTCAGCCTCCAAGTAGCCGGGACTGCAGGCACACGCCGCCACGCCCGGTTAATTTTTGTATTTTTAGTAGAGATGGGGGGGGATCCTCTGTGTTGGCCAGGCTGGTCTCGAACTCTTGACCTTAAGTGATCTGCCTGCCTTGTCCTCCCAAAGTGCTAGGATTACAGGTGTGAGCCACTGTGCCTGGCCGGTTTCATTTCTTATGGTGAAGAGTGTAAGGAATGCATTCAATTTTATCTTTTTTTAAATTTCTATTTATTTATTTATTTATTTATTTATTTATTTTTTTTTTTTGAGACGGAGTCTTGCTCTGTCGCCCAGGCTGGAGTGCAGTGGCCAGATCTCAGCTCACTGCAAGCTCCGCCTCCCGGGTTCACGCCATTCTCCTGCCTCAGCCTCCCGAGTAGCTGGGACTACAGGCGCCCGCCAGGTCGCCCGGCTAGTTTTTTGTATTTTTAGTAGAGACGGGGTTTCACCATGTTAGCCAGGATGGTCTCGATCTCCTGACCTCGTGATCCGCCCGTCTCGGCCTCCCAAAGTGCTGGGATTACAGGCTTGAGCCACCGCGCCCGGCCTATTTATTTTTATTTTATTTATTTATTTTTCGAGACAGAGTCTTTCTCTGTCACCCAGGCTGGAGTGCAGTGGCACAATCTCAGCTCACTACAACCTCCACCTCCCAGGTTCAAGTGATCCTCCTGCCTCAGCCCCGTTAGTAGCTGGGACCACAGGTGTAAGCCACCATGCCCAGCTAATTTTTGTATTTTTTTTTGTAGCAACGAAGTTTCGCCGCATGGCCCAGACCAGTCTTGAACTCCTGGACTCGAGCAATCTGCCTTCCTAGGCCTTCCAAAGTGCTAGAATTACAGGCGTGAGCCACTGCGCCCAGCTTTATTGTGGTTTTGGTTTGCATTTCCTGGATTGCTAGTGGCGTCGAACATAGTTCTATCTGCTTATTGGCTATTTACATATCTTCTTTGTAGAGATGTCTCTTCAAATTCTTGGCTCATTTTAAAATTAGGTAATTTGATTTTTTTGTTGTTGTGGTGTGATGATTTATTTATATATTCTGGATATTAATCCCTTATTTGATATAAGATTTGCAAATGTTTTCTCCCATGTCATAGGTTGCCCTTCCACGCTATTGACTGTTTTCTTTGTCTAACAGAAGCTTTCAAGTTTGATGTAGTCCCATTTATCTACTTTTGTTTTTTTTTTTTTTTTGCTGCCTGTGCTTTTGGTGTCATATTCAAGACATCATTGCCAAATTCAATGTCATGGAAGTTTCCCCTATGTTGTCTTTTAGGAGTTTCATAGTTTCAGGTCTGAAGGATTAAGTCTTTAGGTAGCAGTTAGTATTAATATCATTATCACTATTATGACTACTGCTGCTGTCCAGAAATGCCTCCTGCCATTGATGCAGAAAATTAAGAGCTTACTATAGTACATTTTAACGTAATAAATAGTGACTGTGTTCACTCGCATAAATCTCTCTAATATCCTCGGTAGAAGGAATATAAAAGAAATAGAAAGACATGATCCCTTCTCTCAACTAAAGCCTAATCCACGAGATAAAATATTAGTCTTGTGTGTTCTCAATGCCACCTCTTTGCTCCCTTGCAGCCTCTGCTCTTGCTGGGGTGCAATCGTTCATTCCATTTGCAGTCGTCACTAATACTTTGCTTGTTTCCAACTGGGCTTCCTCCATCACCATGTTGTGCAAAATACAAGAGAGAGGTGCCACTGCATCGCTAGCCATTAATGGGACATTTCGCTCAGGCATTCAAGCAAAATGAAAGGGCTCTGGAGAAGACACACACGTTGCAAATGTTGCTAATGCTGTGGTCAACCCTTGCCTTTAGGAACAGTTACTAACAACAGAGAAAGGTCATCAGCCCTCGCTCAATGTGTGCGGTCCACAACTTAGCCATTGGCAAGGAAAAACTCCTTCAGCTCTTTCAGCTCAGAGCCCCCACTGCCACCAAGTCAGCTCCAGGCGCTCGGCCCCTTTGTTAATTTCTGGAGTCTGCCTGACCAGAGAGACCACAGCTCCTGGAGGCCCTAGTTTGTGTGGTTGGAAACCCCAGCCTGTTTTTCCCTCCCATCTGAATTGCAGTTTTAGGCTCTCCCTCTTTCCCACCCCCTTGACTGACTGGGGCTTTTCTATGTGGGAGAATGGAGATGTTACTATGTCCCAGACTAGAAACCACGCAGACCTGCGTGAATCGGAATCAAGGGAGGAGGCAGCCTTCTAGTCTGGACCAACTCAATAAGGAAAGACTCAGGAAGCAGCACCCGGGGAGAGTGCCTGAGCGAGACGGAGCCCCCGCGAGCCCACCTGTGGGGCTTCACGGGTGCGTATGTCCGCTGCTGTGCGTATCCTCCCTAACGGGAAGACCTGAGGAGGGTTGCAGCTGCTCTCGGAAGCTCTGAGGACACTTCCTCCGGGAATGATTCTAAGGGCTAGGCATGCCTAAGAATTGGGTGGCCTCTCAGGATGCTGTGCGGCCCCTGTACAGAGCTTGAATTTTAGCTGCCTAGTAACTCACTGGCCTCCCTCAGAAAACCTCCTTGAAGCAGGGGTTGTCTCTTTCCTACTGGCCTAGCACAGTGTGTGCCACCAAAAAAGGGGGCCTTACGATAAGCAGTCCGTTTATCTCTATCCTTTTACTTTCCTCCTTTTCAAATCCTGACTTACAGGTGTATTGTCACTTCCCTGCTAGACCTTTAAGCTCTAGGAAGGCAGGGCCTGCTTTGCTCACTGCTGCCCCGCAGTGCCTAGAGAGAGCCTTAGAATCACGATTTTGTTACACGAAAGAAGGAATGAACGGATAGACGTGTGACCCTGAACCTTTTAGAACCAGCTTGCTATTTCCTAGCTTGGTGGGGACACAAGAACCATTTATGATTCCTACTACCCTGATGTTAGCCTGACTCCACTCCCCCGATCAATAAACACCCTCTTCCCCAGCCCCCTTCTCACCCTGACCACCTGGCTTCCTACCTGCACTGGGAGTGTGGTGTTCAGCCCTGTATTAGTCAAGGTTCTCCAGGGAAACAGAACCAATGGAATGTGAGCATATAAAGAAATACATTCATTTTAAGGAATTGGCTTGTGAAATTGTACAGGCTGTAAGTCTGAAATCTGTAGGGCAGGCCAGCAGCCTGGAGCTCCCAGGAAGGGTGGATGTTGCGGCTAAGTGGAAGGCCATCTGAAAAAGCAGAATTCTCTCTTTCTCAGGGGACCTCAGTCTTTTTCCTTCCCACTGACTGGATGAGATCCCCCCACATTACGGAGGGACATCTGTTTTACTCAAAGTTTACTGCATTAAATGTTCATCTCATCCAAAATATACCTTCACAGCAACATCCTGATTGATGTTGGACCCAGTAGGTATTATGGCCTAGTCAAGCTGCCACATAAACTTACCAACACATCCACCTTGGTGAGCCTCCATCTAGTCCTGCCTGTAAAGTGCACCTCACTTTTCACTACCCTTCACCCCAACGTGGGAAGAGCCAAGTGGGCCTCTCATTTTCTTCATTTTTACACATTTCTTATAGAAACTTCATGAAAATCTGACTCTAGAATTTCTCTGGGGAAGACAAACCACCTTTCCTTCAAAGCCCAGTGACTGTTTTGTGCATGTTTTATATTAAATGTTTGCAGGAACACAAAGACACCCTCGCATGGCTTATATTAGCCGCTCAAAGGTATCAGTGGAAGTTATTTTGAACAAAGACATTGGGTATTCCATTTCCCTGGGCCCAGCTGGCCTCGCCTACCCTCTCATTTCCTGCCTGTCTTCCAGCAGGTCAGGAAATAGAGAACACGCCATCCTGGGATGCTCCCGAGGCATGTTCACATCAGATAAGCAGAAAGACTGCAAGGCCCAAAGGGATAATAGGCAGGCGTATTCATTCCTTTAACTATTTCCTCAAACTGACACGGTCACTGCGGAAAGCTTTTCATTGCTAGACACAGAAGCTCACAACATATGTAAAGGAAAGATCAAACGAAACAAATGCGAAAAGTGCCTTGTTGCTTAATGGTTTGCAAAAGTCCCTCTCTACTTCCTTAATCATGGGCCATGGTACTTTTCATTCTTACAACTGGTCTGTGACCCACTCTTCGCTCCAGGGTGTGTGATAGTTGCCTGAGCCTGTTTCCCAGCCTCACCCAGGGTCCTCCTCTCTGTTTTAAGAGGTCACGTTTTCTCCCTCATGACCATTTTGAGTGTTGCCCCAGCTACCCTCATAACTGTAGGCACTCTGTATGGAAAGCCCACGTGGAGAGTTAGCCTCCAAATTTTGTTTTCATCTTTCCAACAAGCTTGGGCATAGATATTTCCTCCCCTCTTACAGGTAAGTAAACTGATTCTGAAAACTTAGGTGCCTTGGCCACAGCTACCCAAGCAGGCAGGGACAGGGCAAGATCAGGACTCAGGTTGGCTGATCCCAAAGCCCTGTGGTCTCCGGCACACTGAGGCAGAAGTGGAGAGTGTCCTTCTAGGTCCTCTTTCTCTCTCCTTCTCTGTGAGATGCCTGGTCTCAGGAGCTGGAACTCTCCAGCTTCTCCCCTTCTGCCCAACACCACTTTATTTCAGAACAGATTAATAAAGTTATCCGTAATGAGGTGTGAATAACTGAGGTGGATAATGTATTCCTTCTCCTTAGGGCAATAGGGGAGCTTGGCAAAGTCTTTATCTCTGGCTGAGGCCCAAGGAATGACACCTCTCATTGCCCCAAAACATTACAGTTCTGCATGAACCAGGGGGTTTATATCTAGGAATGAAATTTTGGGTAAAGGCATGTGGCTAGGGGAGGTTTTGTTTAATTCCTATTTGCGGGAGCACAAAAGAACCTTCCTGCATCCTCCAGAAGGCATCGCCCTGTAGCATGTTTTGCTCATGAACTCGCCTGAAAGCCATTCTCTGGGAGAGAAGCCATCCTGCTGCAGAAGTTAGGGACATACTCTCTTTGAATCTGAGTCAAGAATGAAGTCTCATTTGTTTCTATGTGTCCACAGGGTCTGGCACATCAGAGAAGCTCAAAACATGCTCAGTGAACAACTCTTGAGTTAATGAATGGGCTTATTTGTTTGTTCATCCAACACAAGGTTGTTGAGTACCTCTGGTATGTTGGCCACTCTGCAGTGTGCTGGATATACAGGTGAAAAGATAGACATGATTCTTGCCCTGAAAAGATAGACACAAATTAGGGGATGCACAACAGTGTAAATGTGACATAGGGCAGGTGACCTACCCCTGCCTGGGGCTCAAGGAAGGCTCTGGCAGGGCTCAGTAGATGCAGGGCAAGTGAGGAACTGCAAGAAAAGAGAACATTATGCACAAAGGGCTGGAGGTAGCGGGAGCTGTGTGTTTGAGATACTGCACATGTCTAGATACTGCAGTTTCTATATTGTGACCAGAAAAGGGTGCAAAGCTGGAGAAGTAAGAGAGGAGCCTGGAGAGTTGGGCCAGATCCCAAAACGTTTCGTCTACTAGTATTTATTAAACTTGTCTTGACTGCAATCCATAGTAAAAAATAATAATAATAATAATACATCTTACAATCACACTCAGGGCACACACCCAGGCATGAATCAACAGTCACAAACAACACTGGCCCTCATCATGCACAAACCACTCTACAGTATTTCTATTCTAGTCTACTTTCTAAGGACTGGTTGTTGACTTCACAACCTTCTAATGACTCTGCACACACCTCTGTAAGCCATGGGAGGGAGTCTGGACTTTATCCCAAGATTAGAGGGAGCCGTTGACAGGTTTTAAACTGGGGAGTGATGTGGTCTAGCTTCCTTGGTGGGAGACATTCCAGCCGCTGCAAGGGTGGATTGTGGTGGGTGTGAGGAGGGCCACTCTGGGGCCGGCTGGTTGCTGTGATCCAGTTGAGAGAGGAGCACACCCCAAACACAAGCACTGATGGAAAAAAGTGGATCGATTTTTGAGATTCTTAAGACAGAGAATAGATGGTTGGCTGGAAGCATGAGGTGAGAGGAGGGAGAAGTCAAGGGTAACTCCAGGATTCTGCTTTGGAAATTGCAAGGACAATGGTGCTGTCCGTTGAGATACAGAGCATGGGGAGAGCCCCCTGTGAGGGTGAAGGTGCTGAGTTCCATGTTGGGCAGATTGGATATGAAATATCCAAGAGCCAACGTCCCATGGACTTTGGTACTCAAGAAAGGGAGCTGAGTGGGTGTGTGGAATTGGGCTGAGCAGCATTCCAGAACTTAGAATAGAGGAGGTGTTCCAGAGAGAATATGTGAGAAAAGCAAGGACAGACTTGGAACACTCACAGTCCTTCTTCAGAGTGATCTTTGAATCCGAGTAAGAATCAAGTCACCATCTCCAATACACTCCAGCCCTCGAATAATGTTACTCAGAGGAGGTGAACACAGAACAGGCTTGTGTTTGACCTGATTGTTAAACAGTGTCTCAAGAAACCTGACCTGAGCCTCCCTTATGGCAAATAAACTTCTTCTCCCAGCTGAATATGGGGGAAGCCACATGGAAATTGCTAACCTGGGGGTTGGTTCACTCCTGTGGCTTGGCCATGTACTTCCAATGTTTTCCATCTTGGCTGTTTTTGAACTAAATGTGTTCCTCATGCTGGAGAAAACATGTGTTTGATGTTATTAGAAACCTGAACAATTAAAATATGTTGGAAATTACTAGAAATTGGAGCAGCTGGTATTGAAATATTCTAGCCCTAGGTTTAAATGAGTAAGTTGGCTTCCTTGATAAGCAATAGTATTAAATTCCAGCCCCCCAATTTGGCAAAGGACTTGGCTGCTATCCAGGATGTGGCTGAAGTAGCGGGTTCTGTCTGTCTCCCTCTCTCTCCCTTCGTCTCACTGTCTCTGTTTTCCATTCCTGCCCATCACATCCAAGTATCTTGAGTTAAAACAGAAATGGCATAAAGTGGAAACATACAGATAAAACGCTACTGATTTTTTAAATTGACCTTTTTCTTATTAGCAAAATAAGATATGTGAACCGCAGAAATCTTAGAACATATAAGTTAGCAATGGAAGAAAAGTAAAAATAATTCATCCATCTAGTAAATGTTTACTTAGTGGCCACTATGCTCCGGAGACTGTTATAGGTGCTGAAGACACAATAGTGAACACAACCAACAGGAATCCCTATCTATCATGCATGTTAGTAATAAGCGCTCAGAAGAGGAGGACAGGGGCATGAACTAGCAGTGGGTTGGTTGTTAACATGGTCACTATGATGAACGGGGAAGGACACACTGAAAGGTGACTTCTGAAATAAGACTTGCAGGCAGTGGGGGAAGGAGACATGTGGACAGCTGGAGGAATATTCTGGGCAAAGGGAAGGGCACATGCAATGGTTCTGAGGCGGGAACATGCCCCATATGCTGGAGGCACAGCAAGGAAATCAGTGTGGAGAAGCAGAGTCAGGGGTGGGGGAAGGACACGATATGGGGGTCAGAGACGGAAGGTGGAGCTGAGGGAAGGAGCATAGAAAGCTTTCTAGATTTGTAAGTAATAACTTTGGCTTTCCCTCCCATTTCCAAATGAGTTTGGAGCCAATGAAGAAACTGATGCATAAGAGTGACTTGATCTGATTTGCATCTGACCAGGAGCACCCTGACTGCTGTGTTGATGAGGGACTTCAGGAGCGGGAGGTGAGAGGCAAGGAGATCAATGGGGTCAGCCCAAGACAACCCTTGCACATGAACACTTACTTCCAATCTTGTTTTTAACACATACACATGTATAAATGGGTCAAACTCTACAAACTCTTCTTGAACCTTCATTTTGTACTTGTTTATTCATGAACATCTTTCCATGCCATTGAATATTTGCCTACAGTGTCATTTCTGGTGCCTGAGACAATTTTGTTTTAGACATTATATGACCAGGCAGAAGGATTAAAAATCTAGCCTGTACCTAGTGCTCACCATATTCTAGGCACCGAAAGGCTCCTCCCCATAACGCTGAGAGAGGGAACCTCAAGATGCCCATTTTCAGATGAGGGATCAAGGGTAAGGAACTGGCCCAGGTTCATAAAGACTCACAAAGAGCAGAGTCAACATTTATCCCAAGCGCTACATCACCTCTCCTCCTAGCCAACTTGCTGTCATTGAATTTTGAATGAGTTTGCAACTTCTCTCTTTTATAGGCATAAAGCATCCCTGTAACTAAATCTTTGTAAATGTCAATAATTGTTTTCCTAGAACCAATTCCTAGAATGGAATTTCTAAGTCAATTCATTTAAGGTGACAAAGAAATGATATTTGTTTTGTAAATTAAACAATTATGAACAAATTGTTTCAGATGCTTAGAGGAACCACATATTGAACACGATAAATGACAATTGATTTACAAGCAGTAATTACCATTGGTATGATGGGGTTTCTTTGAAATGTAACTTTCTATTTACATAGTTTCTCCTGAACAAGAACTTGACTGAAGCATAAGCAGGCATTTCTCTAGCTTCAGCCCTTGGCTCCACGTGCCCCAAGACAGGTTGGTGGCAGTACCCTACAGCAGACACCCACACCAGATCCCACCCCTCAGAGATTCAGGCAGATGCCTCCTGAATAGCTATACTGCACCATGACAGTACGACAGGGCAGAGAAGCATTGCCACATTCTAGATGTCCCACCCCCCACCCCCCAGCCCAGGAATGAGAGGATGGAACAGTATTAGAGTTAGACCTTCAAAGACTCCCCCACAGCCACCCCGCCATCCTGGGCAGAAAACCTATGCAATCTCTAAGTAGAAATAACCCCTACCTCTGGGTTTGTGGTAAAAGTTAAATTCGACAGTCTATTATGCTAATATTTGGCCTACATGAGGCTCTCAGCAAACCGTGGCTAATACCGTCATCAGCTTCATTCAGATTTACCATCATGTGTCCCCCCTCCTCTTCTCATGCTTCCCTTCCCCCTCCCAGCCCTCTGCTACCAAAATATAAATATGTGCTAAGAGAAAAGAATGTGCTTATATAAGAGATCTAAAGTAGTCAAATTCATGGAAACAAAGTAGACTGGTGTTTACTAGGGGCTGGAGGAGGGCAGAATAGGGAATTCGAGTTTAATGGGTACAACTTTTGTTTTGCAAAATGAAAAAGCTTTGGAGATTGTTTGCGCACCAGTGTGGATGTACTTGCTACTGGACTGTACGCTTACAGATGGGTCATGCACTAAATTTTATATTATATGCATTTACCACAGTTTTTTTTTTTAAGTTAAAAAAAGCTTTTGTTGAGGAAATAATGTGCTTATACCACAATACTCTCGTTAATCTTGGTGGTCAAGGACAGGGTACGCTTTGTGCTTTCTGGCTATCATTTCCAAAGCTCCTGTACAGCGAGCTGGGCCCCTGCCCTTGTCTCAGACTCTCCTCCGCCACATCCCTGCCCCATGCAGCCCATGGAAACCACAGCCGGGTGGCAGGGTGAACACATTCCTGGCAGGGTAAGATCTCTTTTAACGAAGTATTGTTGTGTTTGTTTGTTTGTTTTTTGTTTAATGTAAATGTAACTCCAAGTCTTCGATATCCCTATGAAACAGGTATTATGACTTCAGAAAACACAAAAACTTCCCTTGACCCTCTGCCCCGAGTCAGCCTGCTGCATTTCTCCCCTCCACACCCTCCACCTTTCAAAAATACTTTACTTTTCTATGTCTCCTCTTCCACCTCGGTTTGCATCTCTCTGTTTTAAAATGCAGGTTTTATTATTATTCAGGTGTGGTGAGGCCGACAGATCAGGGAATGACTGCCATTGAAGAGTTTATTATTCACCGTTCCCAAAACAAGGGGGCATGCCACACCACACAGGGCCACACGGGGGAGCACCAGGGCCAATCCGGGGAAGCGGGAAAACATGGCGGGAGCCTTCCCTGTGGTTTCCTTGAGAAAGGCGAGGCAGACCGAGGATAAGCTAGTTTGAATTTCTGTGATCTCCGGGGCATACGCCCTAGATTGTCTGGTATCTACCCTAGAATGATTAGGGCGGAGGATAGTGGCCGGGAGCGTGAGAGCCCCTATAGCGGAGGTGCTTGGAGTGTGGGCGCTGGACTGTTTGGTGTGCAGATGAAAGGCACACCCGGCCTGGCGCGGTGGCTCACGCCTGTTATCCCAGCTCTTTGGGAGGAAGAGGCGGGAGGATCACCCGAGGTCAGGAGTTGGAGACCAGCCTGGTTAACATAGTGAAACCCCGTCTCTACTCAAACAAACAAACAAAAAATAGCTGGGCGTGGTGGTGCGCGCCAGTGATCCCAGCTACTCAGAAGGCTGAGGCAGAAGAATCCTTGAGCCCAGGAGCCCCAGGTTGCAGTGATCCACGATTGTGCCATTGTATTCCAGCCTGGGCAACAAGAGCCAAACTCTGTCTCAAAAAAAAAAAAAAGAAAAAGAAAGAAAAGAAAAGAAAAAAAAGGCACACCCATGGGTGCATCCTGTGTTTGCTGTCGCTGAGAATTGGCTAGACCTGGGAAGGGCACTCCTTCTAGGACCAGTAAAGCCTCAAATGTCAGAACATCAAGCTAAGATGCTCCCTTTACCCCTCCCCACTGCCCTGAATCTCCTCTCTTCCTAACTGCTAAGTCCTCTGTTTTCTTCCAAGGCTTCGCCCTTCTCCCCATGATATCCTCTATGACAGGTTCTCACCCCTGGCTGTCCACAGGAATTGCTGGAGGGGATATAAACATCTGAATGCCCTGGCCTCGCCTCCCACCAATTATGTCACTCCAGGGAGGGGCACAAGCACCAGGCAGCTTTCAGGTTCCTGATAATTCCAAAGTATAGCTGACTCTGGATTTAACCCCCTTTTTCACTCCTCCTTAGGAAAAAATACTTCATTCCCCAAACCCTCCTCCTCCTCGTGCTGCTATTTTCCCATCACTCAGGCTGTTCTTTCTCAGACGTGAAGGGTCCGGTCCCAGCCAGCACAGACTGTGAATAAGCTAAACAAAGGAAACTGTGGCATGAAGCAGCCCAGGGGTTCTCTGTCATGAGGCATTGGAGAATCACTCGGGTGGGTGCTGGGGGTGCATTTCCTAAGACTCACCCCCAAAGTGCTGTTATGGTGGGAATCTGCTCTGCTGAGAAGCACCCAGTTTTTTCCACGTTATCCCCCTTCTGTGGTGTGCTTTCTGCTTTCTTCCTTACTGAATCAAGTACCTAAAAGAGATAAATGTTTTGCTAAACAAAAAAGATGGCACTGAGAAGATCATCATGTAAAATAGGTGAAGCAATGCCTCTCAGTAGTTGTGAAGAATACAGAAGCCTGGGTCCCAAATAGGGGCAACTACATATTTAAAAACACGTCCTGAAGACTGATATATTTCTAAAAGTTTATTTGCTCTTCTTTCCTTTTTCTTTTCCTTTTTTGCATTTCATAGTATTTTGGAATTTTGTAACAGGAAAATGAGGTGCATTAAAGTAGAAAAACTTAAAGGACCGTAAAGTATGATTGCTTTGCTTCAACTAAGAAGGGCTCCCTTGTGTACACAGTCAGCTTTCTGACTTCGCCCTGATCATCTGTGGCCAGTGGAGAAGAAAGGCCTGACTGGGAAATTGAAGGAGCCAGCAGGGCTCCACATGGGGGAACTCTTGGCAACATTCAAAAAACCCCACTCCCATTCTCAAGATATGAAACACACCAACCTGGCCCCGGGGTTTCCATACCTAGTGAGGACACACTGGGGAGGTGGTCAGGGGACTGCGGTGATTATCCGCCTTCACACACACAGAGGAAACACGTCCTCAGATGCAGGCTGTGTGCCCCTCTCCTTGATGTAAATGTTTCTCATTATTCCTTTCAACTACAGTCACGTCAGTCAGAATTAAAATAGCCTTAGACAGTTTGGCCTTCGTATCTACCTCAAGTCACGGCTTGACTCCGAAGCCCATATTCATTTGATTATGACAAATTTTCTTGGCCAGGAGCAGTGGCTCACACCTGTAATCCCAGCAATTTGGGAGGCCAAGGCAGGCAGATCGCTTGAGCTCAAGGAGTTCGAGACCAGCCTGGGCAATATGACAAAACCACCTACTCTACAAAAAAATATGAAACACACACACACACACACGAATTAGCCAGGTGTGGTGGCACGCGCCCTGTAGTCCCAGCTACTCGGGACACTGAGGTGGGAGGATCACTTAAGCCCAGGAGGTGAGGTTGCAGTGAGCCCAGATTGCACCACTGCACTCCAGTCTGGGCAACAGAGTCAGATCCTGTCTCAACAAACAAACAAATATAAATATTCTGTAAAAAGTTGTAGGAAAAATATTGTTTTGTATTAATTTTCCTAATTTGTAAAATCTTTCAAGCAAACTAATGTACTGCCATTAACTCCTGAGGTTGTAAAAGAATGGACAGAGAGGAGGGGGAAAGAGAGAGAGAAAGGATGAAAGGAAAGAACTTTTTTTAGGAAATGAAAACTGAAATATCACTTTTCTCTTAGTTAATAGTAATTTTCTCCAAATAGTAATATTCTAAATCAGAGAACGTTTATTTTTTAATTAATTAATTAATTTTTTTTTTTTGGAGACGGAGTCTCACTCTGTCCCCCAGGCTGGAGTGCAGTGGCGTGATCTCGGCTCACTGCAATCTCCGCATCCTGGGTTAAAGCGATTCTCCTGCCTCAGCCTCCGGAGTAGCTGGGACCACAGGCACCCGCCACCACGCCCAGTTAATTTTTTGTATTTTTAGTGGAGACAGGGTTTCACCGTGTTAGCCAGGATGGTCTCGATCTCCTGATCTCGTGATCCGCCCACCTTTGCCTCCCAAAGTGCTGGGATTACAGGCATGAGCCACGGCGCCCGGTCTTTTTTTTTTTTTTTTTTTTGAGACAGAGTCCCACTCTGTTACCCAGGCTGGAGTGCAGTGGAGCGATCTCAGCTCACTGCAACCCCTGCCTCCTGGGTTCAAGCAATTCTCCTGTTTCAGCCTCCTGAGTAGAGTAGCTGGGACTACAGGTGCATGCCACTATGCCGGGCTGATTTTTGTATTTTTAGTAGAGACAGGGTTTCACCATGTTGGCCAGGCTGGTCTCAAACTCCCGCCCTCAGGTGATCCACTTGCCTTGGCCTTCCAAAATGCTGGGATTACAGGCATGAGCCACCACGCCCAGCCCAGAGAGCTTTTAGATAACTTCTTCTATATTATTATAAGTTATCTGTTGCCAAAATTAGGTTTGTTTTATCCATTTGGGCTCTTTTCACTTCATAGATTCGAGGGCATTGTTTTGTGTTACTTATTTCAAGGACAGCTTCAGAAATGGTTCTTAGAAAAGAGAAACAAACAATATGCAATAAGTCCAGAAGGGTTTTTTTCCCAAATGGGTTTGTATAGTCAGTCACTGGGGGAGTTTTTGAATGGTCTTGGAGTTCTGGTTTGGGTCAAGATGATATCCGGACTTCAGCTGGTCCCTCCATGCTACCCCTGTCTAGAAGGGTCTCTGGGGATGGGATCTGGGAGCAGAACAGATCAACTTGTTCTTATTGGTATTTAAAACCTGCTGTGCTGAACCTAAATGGCCCTGCACTGTATTGGGTATTGTTCCCACCAAAATTCACATCTACCAGGAACCTCAGAATATGACCTTATTTGGAAATAGGGTCTTTACAAATGTAACTAAGATGAAGTCATACTGGATTAGGGTGCAACCTAAATGCAATGACTGGTGTCCTTATAAGAAAAGGAGAGGAGGGGCAGAGACATAGAAGAATGCTGGGCGAAGGCAGAGGCCGAGATGGGCAGGATGCAGCTACAAGCCAAGTGCTAGGGATTGCCAGGAGCCACCAGGAGCTGGCAAAGGCAAGGAAGGATGACCCCCTAGAGTCTTCAGAGAGAATGTGGCCCTGCTGACACCTTGATTTTGAACTTTCACCCACCAGAACTCTAAGAGAATAAATTTTTGTTGTTTTAGGCTCCTTAAGCTTGTGGTAATCTGTTATGGTAACCTCAGGTAGATTCCAGCCAAAGAGGCTAGCATTCATTGGGCCTCGCTCAGGCCAGGTCAGTAGATGCTACAAGATGAAGCAGCCCTCTCATGGCCTAATAGATTAATAACATCAAGTCTTTAAGGATGGCAGAGCCTGAAATTGTGGGGAGGAGAGAGAGAGCAATGGGATAGAGGAAGAGGAAATAATATCTTAGTAACAGTTTCAGTAATAATAAGTCACTGTATTAAGCACTGTGCAGAGTGTGTTATTTCTTTCTTATACCAACCCTGGGTGAAGAATATTATTGTCTATATTCTATATGTCAGGAAAATTAATTGAGAAGGCTAAAGGGCTTCCTTCCAGTAACACAGGTTGTAAGAACCAACTCCAAAGCCCCAGTACTAACCACTCTACAGTGCCTCGTCTCAGAGCACATGTTTTCCCAGATTGGGCTTTCCAAAGCAGCCTTGGGATGTTAACCTTTTGAGCAGCAAATATTATCACAAGGGTGGCTTCTGGGTAACTTAGATAGCCATTTAATTAGTAATGCATTAGGCGTACCACTCTCTCTGGGATGTATCTGGATAGTCAAGAAGGATGGAGGGACTCCATGGCTGATGTCCTCTTCTCTTTGCTAGCAAACATACAAATATCACCCCCTCCCTCAACCTAAGGTGAGCACTTTCTATTTAAAATGATGGATGCTTAAAAAGTGAGGGTGGAGTCCACTGATCTTTTACAAAAGAGCAAAGGCAATAATACAATGGAGACAAGACAAAGAGAGTCTTTTCAACAAGTGGTGCTGGGACAACTGGACATCCATGTGCAAGAGAAATGAATCTAGACACAGACCTATGTCCTTCACAAAAATTAACTTAAAATACATCACAGTGTAAAATGTAAAACTATAAAACTCCTAGAAGATATATGGAGATTGGAGATTTGTTTTAGATACACCACCAAAGGCATGACCCGTGAAAGAAAGAATTCATAAGAGGGACGCCATTAAAATTAAAAATTTTTGCTCCACAAAAGACATAATCAGGAGAATGAAAAGACAACCCACAGACTGGGAGAAAAATATTTGAGAAAGACATATCTGATAAAGGACTGTTATCCAAAATATGCAAACAGCTCTTAAAATTCAACAATAAAAATGAAACATCTGATCAAAAACATGGGCAAAAGACATGGAAGAGGATAGACTGATGGCAAGCAAACATATGAAAAGATGGTTCAACAGCATATGTCATTAGGGAATTGTAAATTAATACAACAATGAGATACTACTAAACACCGATTAGAATGGCCCAACTCCAGAACACTGACAATGCCAAATGCTGAGATGGATGTAGAACAACAGAAACTCTCATTCATTATTGGTGGGAATGCAAAATGGTATCGCCACTTTGGAAGATAGTTTGGCAGTCTCTTACAAAGCTAAACGTACTCTTAGAGTATCCAGCAATCACACTCCTTGGTACTTACCCAAAGGAGTTGGAAACTTAGGTCCACACAAAACCTTGCACGTGGAAACTCAGAAGCAACCGTGATTTCTGTCTTAGTCTGTTCAGGTTGCTGTAACAAAATACCACAGACTGGGTTGCTTATAAACAACAGAAATTTATTTCTTGCAGTTCCGGCAACTGGGAGGTTCAAGATCAAGGTGTCAGCAGATTCAGCACCTGGTGAGGGCCTTTTTCCCTGTTCATAGAATGGCACCCTCACTGTGTCTTTACGTGAAGGAAGAGGCAAGGGATCCCTTTTGGGCCTCTTTCAAAAGGACACTAATCCCGTTCATGAGTCCTCTACCCGCTAGCCTAATCACTTCTCAAAGGCTCTACCTCCTAATATCATTACCTTGGGGATCAGAATTTCAACGTATGAATTCTGGAGGGACACAGGCATTCAGACCATGACAATGCCCTTCAATAGGTGAATGGATAAATAAATGGTGGTCCCTCTAGACAATGGAATATTATTCAGTGATATCAAGCCATGAAAAGACATGGAGGAAACTTACTAAGTGAAAGAAGCCAGTCTGAAAAAGCTACATACAGTATGATTCCAACTACGGTCTTTTCCTCAATATCCATGGTACATTGGTTCCAGAAATTCCCTCCGATACCAAAATCTTTGGATGCTCAAGTCTGTGATATAAAATGACATAGTATTTGCATATAACCTATCCATGTCCTCCTATATACTTTAAATCATCTCTAGGTTATTTATAATACCTAATATAATGTAAATGCTATATAAATAGTTGCTCTACTGTATTGTTTAGGGAATAATGTCAAGGAAAAAATACCCAAACATGTTCAGTACAGATGCAATTTTTTTCCCAATGTTTTCAATCTGAAGTTGGTTGAATCCACAGTGGTGGGGCTCAGGGATACAGGGCTGACTATATATGACATTCTGGACAAGGCAAATCTATGAAGACAGGAATAGATCAGTAGGTGCTAAGGATTGAGGAGCAGGGAGGGATGAACAGGCAGAGCATGGGGGTGGTTAAAGACAGTAAAACTATTCTCTGTGACACTACAATGCTGGAAATTATACATTTGTCAAAACTCATAGAACATACAACACCAAGAGTGAACCAAGGGTGATTATGATGTGTCAATGCAGGTTCATGGCTGTAATAAATGGACCATGCTGGTGGGAGATGTTGATAATGGAGGAGGCTGTGTATATGTGGGGCAGTGGGTGGATGGGAAATCTCCGTACTTTCTCTCCATCTTGCTGTGAACCTAAAGCTGCTCCAAAAACAATTATATATATATATTTTTTTTTTAAAAAAGCGATGCAGTGGGAAGTAGAACTAGGCATGTAGATCTTAGTGCCGGCCGGTTCATATGACCACCCGCCCCAGCGCAACCATATAATACACAATCTTTTATAGCTTCTCATTTCATCAGGAGTCTGACACAATTCTTTTATTTATTTATTTATTTATTTATTATTTTTTCTCTCACCATGTTGCCCAGGCTGGTCTTCAACTCCTGGCCTTAAACAACCCTCCCACCTCGGCCTCCCAAAGTGCTGGAATTACAGGTGTGAGCCGTGGTGCCTGGCCCACAATTCTTAACTGTAGATGATAAGTTCTCTTTGCATCACAAGGCAGCAGAGCTCAGCCTCTTCCACTTCTCTATGCTGTTCCCATTCGCTGCCAGTCTCAAAGGTTGGGGCACTAAGAGTCCTCTGAGACCAGAGTCCTGGCCCCTTAACCAGGGATTTTAATCCAGTGAGTCAGGCGGGGCGCGGTGGCTCAAGCCTGTAATCCCAGCACTTTGGGAGGCCGAGACAGGCGGATCACGAGGTCAGGAGATCGAGACCATCCTGGCCAAAACGGTGAAACCCCGTCTCTACTAAAAAAATACAAAACCTAGCCGGGCAAGGTGGCGGGCGCCTGTAGTCCCAGCTACTCGGGAGGCTGAGGCAGGAGAATGGCGTGAATCCAGGAGGCGGAGCTTGCAGTGAGCTGAGATCCGGCCACTGCACTCCAGCCTGGGCAACAGAGCGAGACTCTGTCTCAAAAAAAAAAAAAAAAAAATCCAGTGAGTTTGCCATGGGGCCCCAGTATCTGCCCTCTCAATAAGCAGCCCGTGTCATCTTCATGCAGCTATCTGCAGATCACATCTGCAGAAAAGCAAATCAGATTATAGAGCTCTAAAAGGCAGAAGTCACCATTGAATCGTGCCTGCCCCATGGTAATGCTACTCAGGAAATATTAACTGAGCAAATGAATACATTAATTTCCTGTCCAATGTCTTAGAAAGTTAGGAGGATTTTATATCCAAGGGTTTTGTTTGTTTGTTTGTTTGTTTATGTGGCAGAAAAGGAAAATGGCATAGTGTGCTAAGTCGGCTGACTGTGCTGGGGAGGGAAGGGTCTGGCACTCCTTGAGATTCTGGATATGTGCTGTCTGCCAGCTGGAGGGCTCTAACCTGCTGTTAGAGAAGAATGGCAAAAGTCTAGCTTGAGAAATTTCAAAAGGATAACCCAGGTGACAAGCTTCAGCCTCACTATGCAATGCTGTGTGATCTCATGGGAGTAAAACAGCTCAGGTAATGAGATCATGAAAAGTTGTGCAAAGCATTAAACACCATACATTTAAAACATTTAAAGTTGACTTTATTTTGAAGCAACATGCTCAGGAAGAACTCAGGACCCCACCCCAGGGGACTCACATACCCACAGTTGGTTCAGACAGCCCCCGAAAGCTGGCATGCTGTGTGCTTGGGACAGAACTTGCCAACTGTCCTAATAAAGACCCTTCCCAGGCCGGGTGTGGTGGCTCATACCTGTAATCCCAGCACTTTGGGAGGCTGAGGCAGGCAGATCACTTGAGGTCGGGAGTTTGAGACCAGCCTGGCCAACATGGCAGGAACCCTGTCTCTACTAGACAGACAAAAATTAGCTGGCCGTGGTGATGTGCCTCTGTAGTCCCAGTTTCTCAGGAGGCTGAGACACAAGAATCCCTTGAACCTGAGAGGTGGAGGTGGCAGTGAGCCGAGATCACACCACCGCACTCCAGCCTGGGCAACAGAGTGAGATTTTGTCCTCCCCACCCCCACCCCAAAAACAACAACCACAAAAAAAATAAGACCCTTCCCTACCCCTGTCTAGTGTTTTGTGAGATGCAGCGTGCTTTTCCACATATTGAATCTTTACAACAACCCTGTGAGGTAGGTACCCTAATACCATTTTACAAAAGGAGAAACTGAACAGTTGGGAATTTTTTCCAGGCTATAAGACAGAACCAGGACTATAATTTTGATCTTGAGTCCAAGTCTTGACTCTTTATTACAGAGACCCCCTTTCCTCCTGTATTTCATTGGTTCATCATGACTTTATCTTGGTTGGTACTTTGGTGGGTTTACATGGGCAAATAAGTTTAGCTTGTCCCACCTCCTGTCCCACTAATACTTCCTAATTCAGATCATGGATATTAACATGGGTCAGAGCACAAGGACTCAGTGATTTCAACGATGTTCCAACCTTGCTCCTCCATATGTCATGGGCCTGTGTAGGAAGGGCAGAGGTGCTGCTAGAGTTACCAGGCTGTCAATTAGAATTCTCAAGTTCTGGCTGGGTGTTGTGCCTCACTCCTTCAATCCCAGCACTTTGGGAGGCCAAGGCGGGTGAATCACCTGAGGTCAGGAGTTGGAGACCAGCCTGGCCTCCAACACCATGTTGGCCTCCAACATGGTGAAACCCAGTCTCCACTAAAAATACAAAAAGTAACCAGGCATGGTGGCGGGCACCTGTAATTCCAGCTACCCAGGAGGCTAAGGCATGAGAATCGCTTGAACCCACAAGATGGAGGTTGCAGTGAGCCTAGATCTCACCACTGCACTTGAGCCTGGGCAACAGAGTGAGACTCCGTCTCAAATAAAAATAAATAATAAAAAAAGGAACTGTCAAGTTCTTGGGTTATATTAAGAACCCTTTTTTCAAAAACAAATTGGAGCAATTATAAAAGTACAATCAGTTGACCGCAAACAGACATGAGGGATCTTTTTGGAGGTGATGAAAATATCCTCAAAGCAGATTGTGGTGATAGTTTTGCAACATTTTAAATTGGCTAAAAATAATTTAATTGTCAATGTGCAGAGGGCGAATGTCATGATACATAAACTAGGCCTCAATGAAGCTATTAAAACATTAAAATGTCAAAAATAATTTTACTAGAGTACGTAAGCTGTGTCTGTTTGCTTTACACTACAAATGAAAAGTATATTTTCCCAGGCTTAGAGGTTTTATTTGTTTGTTTAGAATTAGGGCATAAAATGTCAGAAAAAAATGCAAAAGGCACAAATAAGTTTAAAATTAGTTTTTGAGAAAGCCAGATAAAAGTGTAGTAGAGGGCCCTGCAGATGTAATTTTGGAGAAGGAAACAGGTTTTATAAAGCAGCCCTGTGAAATGTGAGGTGTCAGTACTGGGTTTTTCTCCTGTATAAGCCGCACCTGTCCCGGGAGCCCCTGGGTGCAGGCTACTTGAGATGTCACACGCCCTGCCTGGAGAAACACAACATTGGCAGGTATTAATTTTTAGCATCTTGAAAAAGTGCTAATTGTCTCAGATTCTGTTGAAATATAGAACTCCATTTTTAAGCAAGTGCCATATGCTTTGTGCCTCTAGCAAAATCTTCATACATGGTTCAGGGACTTTTAAAACCCTACCTTAGAGGCAACACCTCTAAACTAGTTAAGAAAGGAAGTGAATAAGTTGGCTTTTAATAGGAAAATGCACAAACAAAATTCTCAAGGATTAATTTGGAAGCTGGTGACCCTAAGTCAATTATGTGCTTCGGCCTCCTCTAAAGCAGTGGTCCCCAACCTTTTGGCACCAGGGATCCATTTCATGGGAGACAATTTTTCCACAGGACCAGGAGCGGATGGTTTTGGGATGAAACTGTTTCACCTCACCAGACCATCAAGGATTAGATCATCAGGCATTAGATTTGCATAAGGAGTGTGCAAGCTAGATTCCTTGCGTGCACAGTTCACAATAGGGTTCCACTCCTATAAGAATCGAATAATGCTGCGGATCTGACCGGAGGCGGTGCTCGGGTGGTAATGTGAGTGACGGGGAGCAGCTGTAAACACAAATGAAGCTTTGCTCGTCCTCCACTCACCTCCTCCTGTGTGGCCTGTTTCCTAATGGACCAGGGAAAGGTACTGGTCTGTGGTCCCAGAGCCCCTGCTCTAAAGAAGGGTGGTAGCATAAAGATACTTAAAAACGAGTATTTTACGGCCATCTGTGGGTTATTTTGGACTTTTCATAAGTTCTTAAATAACCAATTGTTCTTTCTCATAACCAGAGCAAGCATAGGCAGTCAGTCTGAGTCATAATCTATCTGAATCTGTAGAAATAAATTTGTCCACACAATGAAACCCTCACGTACACTGAGTGGGTACGCCTAACATGGGGTTACCCAAGACACAGGAAAGGAGGGAAAAGTCGAAGAGTAAAAAGATGTGACTCGACTTGCCATTCTTCCATTTGTATAAGCTTAAGCAAATCACCTAATTGCATTGATTGAGTTTCCTCATCTGTAAATGGGAATAGTCATGTATTATCCTAGTGGCTGTGAGAAAGAAGTAAAAGCACATTTTGGAAGCACTTTGTGTATTTAAAATCTTATTCTAATACTACCTATTACTGTTTCTTTGGTCAGAGCAACAACTCAGTCATTGTTAGATTGGGGATATGTAGAGGCCTGAAATCTTCAAGCTGGCCTCTAAGATATCCCAGTCACCAGCTGGTGTGCAAGGCTCTGGAGCTATGAATGGGTTGCTGGTGTGTCTGAGATATTAACCTCTTAGCCCTGGCAGCAGCAGCATAGGCCTGCGGTCGGTCACTCTAGTGTGCCCTACAAATCACATTTTCTATATAAGTCTTGACTTTAAAAGGGTGGGGAAGCACCAAGGATTGAACAAAGAGATGAGATAGTGTCTGAATCTCCGCGGCCACCCTGCATCTCCCATGGGTCTAGCGTTAAATCCTACATTCTCGACAGCCAGCAGATTTTAAATTTGAGAGGACAAATAGGCCTCATCCACATTTGCTTGAGAAGCATCTGCAAAAGCTCCTGCATCAGATCCACACAGGGTCCTATAGGCCTGAGGGCAGCCTGTGTCCTGAGTGCCTGCCAAAACACCCATAGCCCTGTGACAGTCCCACACACGGGCACTGCACCCACGGCCTTCACATCTTACCTTTCCTGCTGAAAGACATCCTTGCTGTGGCTCCCAATGCTGACTCACTTCTGATATAAAAGTCTGATAGGAACTGCTAGTTATATCATTATCTGAGTGGCCTCTCTTTGCATATCCTAGGAGTTAAGGCATGGGTCCTGGAGTCAGATCGTCTGGTTCTAATGCAGGACCCTAGTACTTTCTAGGTAAATAACTGTGCATCCAGTTCTTCATCGGTAAAAAGGAGTCAATGTGAGGGTTAACAGAGAAACCGTGTCAGTAGTTCCTACAGCTGAGAATGTTTACCCTGGATGACTTATTAAAATGCAGGTTGCGCCCCCTGGCGTCCCAGGGTTTCTAATTCAGTAGGTCTGGAGTGGCCCTGAGAATTTTCCTTTGTCAAGTTCCTAGGTGATGCGGATGCTGAAGACGCAGGGGCCGAGCTTCGTGACCACTGAGCTATGTAAGGGGCTTAGCCTGGTGCGCTATCAGCACACGAGAAATGTTAGCCATTACTAAGAAGAATAGGCAATGAAGATGTGGCTCATTAAAAGACTTCCCACTTGTGTTGTATTTGAAAGTTTCTCCCCAAGAATCTTGTCCAAGTCGAGGAATAAAAAATCTGATTCCTTTCAGCTCACTTTTCTTTGAAGTTAAGACACGTGGCGCGACACCTGTTTCTAAACACAGCTACTTGATGTATTACTTTTGGCAGCTCTTGCATATTTTTTCACCGCCAATAAAGTTATTGAAATTGAAATATACCATCTGTTTGAGAGTTTGTATCAAAAAGACAGGGGACAAGGTTGCAGGTAATGACAGAGTCAAGCTGTTCCCACAGCAAAGGGCTGTTCCTAGCTTCCCCATCTGCCAAAATTGACTTCATTTCTTAGATTTGGCATCCTCTTTTGAACCAACATGTTCTTCTGGAGCAGGGATTAAAAATCCAATATCACAAAACCAATTGGTTTTACCTGCAGCAATATTAAAGACTATGGAGAAAGACTGTTTCCCACCATTTGGCTGAAATAGAACCAGCAGAGAGAAAGCTGATTCTATCAGATGTACATATATACGTAAATGCATCTATATATAATTCCAAATCTGATAATTAAAATGTAGATGTACCTGTGTGTAGTGTGTACCTGACTTTTTTCTTAATGTTTGTGAAAAACAGTTCCAAAAGAACCGCCTACTCCCACTGAGAGTTTCCTTCGCGGATAAGGGGTTGGCAGCCGCGCCACCGGAACGCACCTGGGCGCAGCCTCGATCCCGCAGGGTCCAGGTGCAGAGGCACCGGGATGCACGCAACACCTTTCGACGCAGAGCTGGGCAAGGGGCCAATAGGAATGGATGCTCCGACAGACGAAGCCACGTGGGAACAAGGACGAACCCAGGGCAGCTTTTGCTGGAGGGACAGGGGAAGTGTCACAGGGGACGAGTGGAGTTGCTGGGGAGGATATGGTAGCATGTGGGATTTGAAGGCAGGGAAGATTCCGTCGTTTTCCTGACCACTTAACAGTGACGCTGTGGGCTTTCTGGATGGGACAGGACGTCAGACACAATAATCCATTCCGCCGTCCCCACGCAGTGCGTTTCAGCCATTCTGTTTCAGCGCGGGGAAGAAGGACAGGCATGCCCCCCAGCTGAAGGTCGCACGGGGCTCACCGCCCAGTTGCCAGGAAGTCTTCCTCCTCCACGTGGCAATCGCCACTGCTCCTCGGCTCCCTGTGCCTCCGCCAGTCTCTCTGGTTCTGCCTGCCTTTGTCCCTTCGTCAAGCAATTATCCCTCCCTGCTTCAATCAGGGTCCGGCGGATCGTCTTCACGCCTGATTTTGAGGATGGGAAAGGGAGATAGACATTTCTTACCTTCTCCTTCCTGACTGCTTAAAGCCAAACATATTCCCAGCCGAAGATGAGTGTTGCTACCTGAAACGCAAGTATGCGAGCAGAAGGTCACTCGAATCCCGCTGACCAGGCCTTAGGAGGACGGTCGGAGTTCTGGAGAGCTGCCCCGGCCCCGCTGCAGGGACCCCTGCTGTGTCCCCCAGTCCCTCAAAACTCTCCTGGGCCGCATTTCCCCCTCTCATGTCTGTCTCACGAGGCCACTCACAGCCTGGACTCCTCTCCCCAAGAAGACTTGGCAGGATCTCCCCCACTGTACTGGAAACAAAAGCCTGGAGGGGAGGTTTATGGGGACCAGGAAGAGCCAGTTTAAATGGAAGGAAATGGAGGGAACACAGCTCAAAAGCTTAGCCAAGTGTGGCTTTGCTATACTATGTTATCTACTTTTGCATATGTTTGAAATTTAACATAATAAAGACTTAAAGTTGGCAAAAGAAAAAGGGGAAGAGAACAAAGAAAGATAAAAGAAAGAAATGAGAGAGAAAAAGAAAGAAGGAAGGAAAAAAGAAAGAGAGAAGGAAGGAAGGAAAAAAGGAAGGAAGGAAGGGAGGAAGGGAGGGAGGAAGAAAGGCTTTGGCAGGTCAGACACTGGTACTTCCCAGCCGCCCGAGACTGCCCCAGCGCGCCCCCTGGTGGTCTTACATAGAGTTGTCCTATTTGGAGAGCAGAGACAATCGCCCAGGCTGGAGTCCGAAGGCACCACCTCTGCAAGCTCCGCCTCCCAGGTTCAGGCCATTCTCCTGCCTCAGCCTCCCCAGTAGCTGGGACTACAAGCGCCCGCCACCACACCCGGCTAATTTTCTGTATTTTTAGTAGAGACGGGGTTTCACCATGTTAGCCAGGATGGTCTCAATCTCCTGACCTCGTGATCCGCCCGCCTCGGCCTCCCAGCATGCTGAGATTCTAGGCGTGAGCCACCGCGCCCGGCCAAAGCTAAGTTTTTAGAAGCCCATTCTTCACCTACCGGGGAAGGAGAACAGAGTGGGAATTTGTTTGAAATTTGTCTGTACCTCAACTGGTGTAGCTTGGGGGTGGGGGGATGGTTTTTCTTTTCCCCATGCTTGTCAGTGTCACAGACATGAAGTCATCCTCCCCAAGCCACCGTCCTCACCACTGACCCATCTTTCCCTTGGAAACTCAGCTTCCAGTCTCAGCTCCACTGGTTACTACTTTGCTGAACTGGAGCTGGGGCTGACTATATCTGAGCTTCCCTTTCATAATTTCCCTGCCTTCTTGCCAAGTGTGAGGATGCAGAGGGAAGGCTTTAGAAAACCTTGCAGTAAACACAATGCATGGGTGGCCACGTGTCCGCTTTGCTGAAAGCGCCTTCTATCTTTTGCGTGGACACAGCTCACTGAAGACTCTGCGAGTGCCCAGCTAGCCACACCATGGCACACAGCAGCACACAGCCTGGTCACACTTTCCTTAGTTGATTAATCACACTTCAGTTAGAGATGATGACTTACCTCCTGACACTTGCACAGCCTCCCAGTTCTAGGGTGAGATCATTTGGAAAGGAACTAAAATAAATACCTTGAAACGGTTCAGTTCCCAGCTAGCTTCTGTTGCAGCTTTAAAATCATATTGTGGCACCCATTTCTCACCATGAAAACTGCCGGAGATGGTGAGTGCTGTTATTCCAAGAACACCAGCAGAATATTTCTTGTTCACTTGTTACCTTTTACTTTGATCTTCGTGCCCTAGTCCCTTGTAATAAAAGCACTGTTGATTCAGATATTAACAACAGGACTGTGACCAAAATGCTAAATTAAAATATCTAAGACAGGTTGTTGTCCAGAAGCCAAAATAATTTTAATCAGGTTCAACCTCAAGACATATACATTAAAAAAAATACCTTGCATTGGCCGTGCGCGGTGGCTCAAGCCTGTAATCCCAGCACTTTGGGAGGCCGAGACGGAGGGATCACGAGGTCAGGAGATCGAGACCATCCTGGCTAACACGGTGAAACCCCGTCTCTACTAAAAAATACAAAAAACTAGCCGGGCAAGGTGGCGGGCGCCTGTAGTCCCAGCTACTCAGAAGGCTGAGGCAGGAGAATGGCGTGAACCTGGGAGGCGGAGCTTGCAGTGAGCCGAGATCGCGCCACTGTACTCCAGCCTGGGTGACAGAGTGAGACTCCGTCTCAAACAAACAAACAAACAAAAAAAAAAAAAAAAAAAAAAACCTTGCATTATTTGTTCCTTTAGTTAAGCATGAAATCACTCTCTGTAATTATCATTGTGAGGAATATCTAAGTGTATAGCATAGAGAAGAGTGTAGATGAAGAATTCACTATCAGCTAAGATTGACAGGAACATGGATGCACAAGAGTGTGTTTTTTCTCAGTGGTCCTTTATTCTGTGCTCCAAGAGGAGCTTAATCCGTTAGAGCTTCCTACATGCATGTCATGGTTCCCGCCATCAACAAATTTGCAGTTTAATCCAAGAGACAGAAACCCCTAAACTTGAAACAGTGAGGGAGATGGAGTTAATTTATTAATGCCCTTCTTTTACCAGGCATTGCTCTTATATTTAACAACTCTGGAGGTAAATATGTAATTACCTCCATTTCACAGATCAGAAAACTGAGATGAAGAAGGGTCATAATTTTGGTCTGAATGAGAGATAATTCCCACTTATAAATGAACACACTACGTTTCTGATTTTTATAGCTCAGAAAACGTTTGGATACTGGTACCCACCACTGAGAGATGAACCCATTCTGGGTGTGCTTGGGAAGGAAGACCAAGGATTGGTTGGGTCTAAACTGAGGTAGCATCACCAAGTAACTGCCACTCCCAGATCCTCTAGGCCTCGTCTGAGGCCTCCTGGCTTCTTACATTGCCCGCATTCCCCTCGGTGTGAGAGATCTCTAACAATGACCACAAGGAGTTTAGAAAAAGAGAAGTTTCTTACAAACAGAGGTGCATCCAACAGCCAGATGTCCAGGCTGGATCAACGATACAGGCTGGACTTCCCCCAGCCCAGGTGATGTGACTGCAGACCTGAGCTACTGAACATACTCTTACCACATCAGTGAGACAAAATTAAAATTAATATTATATTTACCTTTTTGAAAGTAAAAGCAAGTTTATTAAGAAAGTAAAGGAATAAAAGCTCATTTCATTTACTTTTTTTTTCCTGTTTTTTTTAGAGACAGGATCTCACTCTGTTAACCAGACTAGAGTACAGTGACACCTTCTTAGCTCACTACAGCCTCGAACTTCAGTGCTCAAACAATCCTCTTGCCTCAGCCTCCTGAGTAGCAGGGACTATAGATGCAAGACTGGTTCATTTTTTTGTAGAGATGGGATCTCTCTATGTTGCCCAGGCAGGTCTTGAACTCCTGGCCTCAAGTAATCCTCCTGCCTCTGCGTCCCAAAGTGCTGGGATTATAGGCATGAGCCACTGCACCCAGCTAACACTGTATTTTAAAAGTCCTTACCTTTGGGGAAAGTTCCCTTCTCCCAATCTGTGCTTCTAGAAGTAATAGTATAGCAGCCCCACAGTTATCCAAGATGTTACCATTAGGGAAAACTGGGTGAAGGGCACACAGAATTTCACCATATTATTTATTATTATAACTCCATGCGAATTTATACTTATCAAATAAAGTTAAACAAACACACTTACATTTCTTTTTAAAAATTAAAACTTGGCCAGGCGCGGTGGCTCAAATCTGTAATCCCAGCACTTTGGGAGGCCGAGGTGGGCGGATCACAAGGTCAGGAGATCGAGACCATCCTGGCTAACACGGTGAAACCCCGTCTCTACTAAAAAATACAAAAAACTAGCCCGGCGAGGTGGCGGGTGCCTGTAGTCCCAGCTACTCGGAAGGCTGAGGCAGGAGAATGGTGTAAACCTGGGAGGCGGAGCTGGCAGTGAGCTGAGATCTGGCCACTGCACTCCAGCCTGGGTGACAGAGCGAGACTCAGTCTCAAAAAAAAAAAAAAAAAAAATTAAAACTGAAAAATGTGTACTTAAAATTGCTAAGAGGGGAGATCTTAGGTAAAGTGTTCTTACCACCAAAACAAAATGATAATACCAGAAAAGTGGCAGGAGGGAGTTTTGGCAGGGGGAGCTGGGTACGTTTTTGGCCTTGGTGGTGATAGGTTCTCGGTATATTGAGATGTAAATTTGTACAGCTTTTGACATGTCAGTCATTCCTCAATGAAGTGGGTTTTTTTAAAAAAGCTAAACAAATATTATAGCAGCAGCATTAACTATCATTTATTCATTCACTCAACAAATATCTATTGGACACTTACTGTATGCCAGGCACTGTTGTCAGTACCGGGAGATAGCAGAGAATGAAACAGGCAAAACCTTTCTCTTGCGGAGCTGGATTCTAACGCTAGTTGGCTAGACCAAGGCTTCATTCCAACAGGTTGCTGAAAACTCAAGTTATTACATAAACACTAACTACAAAGTTTACTTCCTCAGTTTCCCCAGAGGAGAGCTGATTAGGTTTTTCTGGGCTGCTTGACAAGACTCAGACAATATTTGTGAATACGAAGCTTTGTCCCAAGTGGTAAATAAATTTGTTTAGAAACACCTGTAAAGTTTAAAGGCGTGCTCTCTTCAACTCCTTTGGAAACTCTAACTCCCTTCTCTTTTGTACTTTTGCTTGCTGTCCGCTACAGAGTGTCCAAGCACCAAGCTGTGCACACAGTCGCTCCCGGCAGAAATGCTTAGGATGTGATCCATGAATCGTAAATCCCAGCTAGTGCTCACAAAGGCAGACGTTTCTCCCCAAGACCATTTCAGTGCTCCAGAGGTCCACAGACATCCAGGAAGATGCAGCGGGCAGACAAAAAATGGCAGCCACCGAAGCGCTGAGGGCAGCCCTCCTGGCCACTTCTGTCCCAGCTCCAAGGGTCTCTCCACGATGGCCTGCAACAGCACGTCCCTCGAGGCTTACCCGTACCTGCTGCTGAACACCAGCAATGCCTCGGACTCCGGATCCACCCCGCTGCCCGCACCCCTCAGGATCTCCTTGGCCGTAGTGATGCTGCTGATGACTGTGGTGGGGTTCCTGGGCAACACTGTGGTCTGCATCATCGTGTACCAGAGGCCGGCTATGCGCTCGGCCATCAACCTGCTGCTGGCCACCCTGGCCTTCTCGGACATCATGCTGTCCCTCTGCTGCATGCCCTTCACCGCCGTCACCCTCATCACCGTGCGCTGGCACTTTGGGGACAACTTCTGCCGCCTCTCAGCCACGCTCTACTGGTTTTTTGTCCTGGAGGGCGTGGCCATCCTGCTCATCATCATCATCCAGGCGTGGACTCGGCTTCGCTCATCATCGTCCAGCGGCCAGGACAAGCTGAACCCCCGGGCGGCAGGGCCAAGGTGATCAGTCGCGGTCCTCCTGGGTGCTGTCCTTCTGGCGTGCGGCGGGGCCCCTCGCTCACCGGCGGAACCGTTGGTGGAGGTGCCGGCGGCGGGCCCCAGCAAGTGCGTGCTGGGCTACACGGAGGCTCCCGCCGCCGACCGCGCCCCCTACGTGGTTCACCTTGGTGGTGGCGTGTTTTTTCGCGCCCTTTGGCGTCATGCTGTGCGGCCTAACATGTGCATCCTCCAACAGCGGTCGCGGCAAGAAAACGCCGTGCGCGCGTGGCACAACGCAGTCCGGACAGCCCTGGACCTGCGACAGCTCACCAGGGCGGGCCTGCGGCGCCTGCAGCGGCAGCAACAGGTCAGCGTGGACTTGAGCTTCAAGACCAAGGCCTTCACCACCATCCTGATCCTCTTCGTGGGCTTCTCCCTCTGCTGGCTGCCCCACTCCATCTACAGCCTCCTCTCTGTGTTCAGCCAGCGCTTTTACTGCGGTTCCTCCTTCTATGCCACCAGCACCTGCGTCCTGTGGCTCAGTTACCTCAAGTCCGTCTTCAACCCCATCATCTACTGCTGGAGAATCAAAAAATTCCGCGAGGCCTGCATAGAGTTGCTGCCCCAGACCTTCCAAATCCTCCCCAAAGTGCCTGAGCGGATCCGAAGGAGAATCCAGCCCAGCACAGTGTACGTGTGCAACGAAAACCAGTCTGCGGTTTAGGGGGCCAGGGGGCCACAGAGAAGGGGCAGCTGAGCCCGGGTCCCAGGGTGGGCTGGTCTGTCCTGTTCTGTTCCCTGGCGTGTTGGTCATAGTCTGCACTTTGTGGTGGCTATTTAAGCACAAAGGTACTCATTTGTAATCAGATGAGCTGCAGCGCCCAAATTTCAAATTTTGGCAAGATGAATTATTTTTGTTTCTCTTTGCAGAAGAGCCGAATACAGGGCTGATGGGAATTGCAAAGTCATCAAGGCAAAAATGGAGTGGGCTGGGGCGTGCAGAAGTTGGGCAGAAAGGGAGGAGGAGGGCAACAGGGAGTGAAGCTGGTTGAGTGTGGGGTAGGAGGATGGGGCGGTCACAAGAGCTTCAACCTGCCCTCTGAGCCCTCTCTGCACCTGCTCAAGAGAAACCCTGAGAAACTCCAGTGGGTGTGAGCTCCTGGGTGTTCATTCGTTTTGTTTGACACCAGGGCTCTTCAGCTATTGATGTTTGTGGTGTGTGGGGACTCACAAGAGGTCTTTTATATTGATCAGATGTTCATTTCTTCCCATGCCTAAGTATCTTTCCTAGAAAGAAACGAAAATCACACGGGGAAGTGGAGGGAGCCTCTGTACTTTGAGCTCCCTGGAATGATGCATGGGAGGCCTCAGAGGCTCGAAGCCCAGAGAAGGTCATGGGTAGCCCAGGTGAAGTGAGAAGCACATCCGGGAGCTCCTACATGTCCCCAGCGCCCCCCACCTGCTGGGTCCACCCTGTCCCTGCACCCTAAGGCCACTCGGCCTGTCTACTGGAGAACCCTCTGGTCCCTCCCTCTTTCCCTCCACCCCTGTCCCTGCATCCCTTCATCTTCCTCCCCTCCGTTTCCCGTGTGCTATAACTCACCTGCTGAGCAAGCATCTGTAGTGACCTGCTTTCGGTGTCAGCAGTGGGCAGGCTGGGCTTAGTTTACACATTTCCTTCGGATCCCCTGGAGCTCCAGAGCCCTTCGAGCCACCAAATCCACTTCAGCACTGGACCCGCTGCAGGCGCAGCACCAACGAGCCCAATTCTCGGGGTCCCCATTGGTCTCTGTGTTCCTCCTACCTCACTCAGATCCACTGCTGCCATCCTGTTTACCTACTGGGACCAGATCCCAGAAGTGGAATTGCCCGAAGGGGACTTCCCTGCTTGTGCCCTATTCGGCCACCACCAGGGGTCCCCACGCTGGCATATGAGGGTCCTGAGTCCAGGGCATAACCCTGAGCCCACTGAGCTCTTTATTGTTCCAGATCTGAAGAGGGTGGGAAATTTAAGGAGCGATTTAGAAAATCTGATTCCAGGTCTGACTCTATCAGAAACTAGTCACGTGACCTTGTTCGTTTCTCATTTCTCTGGGCCTCAGTTTCCCCATATGCCAAACAAGGAGGCAGGTCTAGATGATTTCCAATGTGCCCTTTCATCTCTCAAACACTCTGATTCTGAAACGTGTGTTTTCTGTCTGAAGTCATCAGGTCCCCTGCATTCATTTATTCATCCATGCAAAGAGCATGCATTAAGTGCCTACTAGATGTAAGGCAGTGGGGGAGATAGTGATGAATGAGGCATGGGCCATGCCCAAAAGCGGTTGTCTGATTTATCTCAGGATCATTGTAACTCAAATTCAGCCTAAGAGCACAGAAGCCCCATTTTTGCTTCACTTCCCATTTCTTTCTAAACTGAATTAAGAGCCAGCCCCTCCTTCTCGTACTTTCTTCCCACAGTAGTGGTAACATGGGCAAAGAAGAAGAGGGGTGAAAGGAAAAGCATAACTTCCCTTAACCCTCCTCTTCAGCCCAGAGGAGGGTAAAAAGATAATTGACACTTGTTCCCCCTCACCTCCCTCCCCGTTTATTCCCAGATGGAAAGAGAGGGAGAAGATGAGCAATTGACATGTGACCAACGGAGGTGGGTCCCATCAATTCTGTGTCTCCAGTTCCCCCAGCAAGGTGGGGATTTGCCTTCAGCTCCATGGAATAGGGTTGTAGTTCCCCAGCAGTGCCCAACAGCACAGCCAAGCCACCAAGGGGACCAAGCCCATGGGCGCCCCCCTCTGGTGGGCATTTCAGATAATTTTCTTCAAGAGCCTTGAACAAAAGAGTTCACAACTGAATAAATGAAGGTACCAAAATTTACATCGATCAGTGTTATATGATGTATGTTGGATAGTAATATACATGTTTCAAAGTAATAATTTTGTATATATTTTAAATAAAGTATTATTGCTCTTTCGGTGTATAAGCCTCTATGTTCTTGCCAAAATTTGCACCAAGACCACACATATTAAGCCCAGAATCCAATACCCAGTACCTGTATATCAATTTGTTCACACTGCTATAACAAAATGCCTCAGACTGGCTCATTTATCAACAATAGAACTTATTTCTTCCAGTTCTGGAGGCTGGGAAGTTCAGGATAAAGGCGTAGGTAGATTCAGTGTCTGGCAGGGGTTCCCGCTCTGCTTCATAGATGGCACCTTGTGGCTGTGTCCTTGCATGGCAGAAGGAGAAGGGACACTCCCTCAAGCCTCTTTTCAGGGGCACCAATCTCATTCACCTCCCAAAGGTCCCATCTCTTAATACTATCACATCGAGTATTAGTTTCTAACACATGAACTTTGGAGACACCAATATTTAGGCCACAGCAGCGCCCTAAGAAAAAAGGCTTCAGGAAGTCTAGAACCTGAAAGTTACTAGCAAAAGCTGGAAAGACTAAAGATAAGATGACAACCGGGAGACTGTTGGAACAACATGGGTCACAGCTGGGTGCCCCCACATGTTTTGTTTTGGTTTTTATGATGGTGCTGCTGAATCACTCCAGCCAGTCAGTCTCCTCTGACTTGCAGTGTGCCACTTTCATAATCCTACCTGGCCTTGTTTGAACCTTTAACAAACTTTGATTTCCTCAGATACCAAGCAAATATCTGGTTCTGGTCTCCTTCCCTGAGATTTGCAGGATAAGCACTGCTTCATTGCTTTATTTGATTTTATTTTTTTGAGATGGAGTCTCACTCTGTCACCCAGGCTGGAGTGCAGTGGCATGATCTTGGCTCATTGCAACCTCCGCCTCCTGGGTTCAAGAGATTCTCCTGCTTCAGCCTCCTGAGTAGCTGGGATTACAGGCATGCACCACCACACCCATCTAATTTTTGTATTTTTAGTAGAGACGGGGTTTCACCATACTGACTTCCTGACCTCAGGTGATTTGCCTGCCTCGGCCTCCCAAAGTGCTAAGATTACAGGCAGGAGCCACTGTGCCCAACCCATTGATTTATTATTCATTTTTTTTGCATCTTCTCTCTAGTCCTGTGGTTCACTCAAACCCTGCACTCTGCATGAAGTCTGGGCAGCTTCACAGCTAAATTGTCTCTGTAGGGCCTTAGGCAAGAGAAAGAAACTGGCTGACCATGGTAATAACCCTGGAGGCAGACACCTGGGATCCTTGGGAGATTCTTGCATTAAAAATGAGACACAAGGAGGTCTCAGAAGTGTCCTCCTACTTGTAACTACTCCTGCAAATCTGCCACCTTTTCATCTTGAATTGTAGTCCCCAAGGTCCGGGTGAAACAAAATCAAATTTCCCTAGGATGTTCTGATGACCAAGACGAACAGCAAATACCTAGATCGATTCTTACTTTGCCATTCTGAGCCACGGGTATATTTTCCCTGCACACAAGTCACGGTGCGTGCTTTTGTTTGTTTTTTGACTCAAAAAAACTTCTGCATTAAGTATTTTCAACACTGCTCAGCTCCCTTGTTCATGTAGTTGGGAACTTTGGCTGCAGAGCCCTCACAATTGTAGGAGTGCCTCGCTCTCTGTGGGATTCCAGGCAAGTGACACGGCATTCCTGTACCCCACCTGCCTCATCTCTGAAATGGCAGAAAAACTCCCAGCCAGAAGACCACAGTGAGGAATAAACAAAATCATGTATGTAAAGGATCTAGTCCAAGGCTGAGTCCATGGCAGATGCTAAAGACATGGAAGCATTAGAGTTGCACTGTCAACCTGCTGATGGCCAAGGTTTGTTCCTTTTGGGCAAGAGTGGAAAGTTCTTTGAGAAAATGGCTGTTTGGTCATTCTGGAAATAAACAAACAAAAGTAAGCAACTCTCTAGTGGAAAGCAGCTGGGTGTCCTGTAACTCAACTCAATACTGACACTACCTACCTGGAGTTAGAGTCAGAACCCACAGGTTGAGGGCTCCGTCCCATAAGACTACCATCCCCATTTCAGATGCCAATCACAAATAGGAGGCGGTCACCTGTGCTTCTGACCCACAGACTATAAATGGGAGTTTCGCACAACCCCCTTCTCAGGTTTGCTTAATTTGCTAAAGTGGCTCATAGAACTCAGGGAAGAATTTTATTTACGTTTACCCATGTATTACTGTATTATTCTGTTCTCACAGTGATAATAAAGACATACCCCAGACTAGGTAATTTATAAAGGAAAGAGGTTTAATGGACTCACAGTTCCACATGGCTGGGGAGGCCTCACAATCCTGGCAACAGGCAAATGAGCAAAGTCACATCTTACATGATGATAGGCAAGAGAGCTTGTGCAGGGGAACTCGACTTTATAAAACCATCAGATCTCATGAGACTCATTCACTACCGTGAGAATAGTATGGGGGAAACCAGCCCCATGATTCAATTATCTCCACCTGGCCCTACCCTTGACACGTGGGGATTATTACAATTCAAGGTGAGATTTGAGTGGTGCCAAAGCCAAACTATATTAATTACAAAGTTATTACAAGGGATACAGGGCAAGGCATGTGGGAAGGGGTGCAGAGCTTCCACGCCCTCTCCCGGATCACCACCAGGGACCTCCACATATCCAGCGACTCAGAAGCCCATCTGAACCTAGACCTTTTCAGGTTTTATGGAGGATTTATTCCATAGGCATGACTGATTACATCACTGGCCATTGTTGATCAACTCAACCTTAGCCCCTCTCCCCTCTCCCTTCTCCTGAGGTTTTGGGGGTGGGGTGAAAGTCCCAACCCTCTAATCCTGTCACAGTCTTTCTAGTGATCAGCCCTCCTCCTGAAGCCACCTCGGGCCCCCAGCCACCAGCCATCTCATTAGCATACAACAGACACTCTTACCACTCTGGAGATACTAAGGCCAGGAACCAGGGGCAGAGACCAAATACATAATATATTATATCACACTCTCACAGACTCGTTCCTCATCCTCATGTGGTCTAGGATTTCAGGGTTCAGTTGACACTAACACCACATCCACAGAAGCCAGGAGCATGAGTTTGGCTTTAAAGAGCAAAATTCTGCTTGCTGACCTCAACTGCACTGCTTCACTCCATTCAAAACCCTCCCTAGGTGGTAAGCTGGCTTCACAGGGCTGCACAGAGGGATGAGATGGATGTGTGATCCAGCCCATTCCCATGCCTAGAAAGCACAGCCTCTGGTGCACGTCGCTGCTCTCGGGGTTGTTCTGAGGTCCCCAGGGCACTCTGGAGCCTGTCTGGGAATACAGAGAGGCAAGAGAAGGGTGGAGGCGGATTGGGTAAAAGGCTGCTGTCACGAAGACAGCCAACACTAAGGGGCCTGAAACAGACAAACTTCATTTCCCTCCGATTAACAGCGTAGGCAGTCAGGTGGGTGCTCTGCTCTGTATGGTTGTTTAGGATGCAGTTTCCTTCCATCTAGTTTCCCACTGTCCCCGGGGCATTGTCCTTATCTTTATGGTCACTCTGGGCTGCAGCCACTTCTATGTTCCAGTTCATGAGACGGGGGAGAGGATGGGGGAGTATGTGCAATAAGACACCCCACACCCCACCCTGGTCTTCCACCACCAAGAGTGGAGGCTCCTGGCCACACGTAGCTGCAAAGGAGGCTGGGAAATGGAGTCCCTTGTCGGGAGGCTGTCTGCCCAGCTCCAGCCTACTGTGGAAGGAGATGGGAGCTGGGCGCAGTGGCTCACATCTATAAGGACAGCACTTTGGGAGTCCTAGGCAGGAGGAGAGCTTAAGCCCAAGAGTTCAGTTAAAGATCAGCCTAAGCAACAGAGCAGAGACCCTGTCCCTACAAAAAAATGCAAAAATTAGCCAAACATGATGGTTCACACCTGCAGTCGCAGCTACTCAGGAGGCTGAGGCAGGAAGATCACTTGAGCCTAGGAGGTCAAGGCTGCAGCGAGCCATAATGGTGCCATTGCACTCCAGCCTGGGCAACAGAGAGAAACCCTATCTTAAAAAAAAAAAAAAAAAGAAAGAAAGACAGGAAGGATTTGGTGGACACCTGGCAGTGTCTACCAAAACACTACACAATTTTTAAAAACAGGAGATCCTAGCAACACATACAAATTACAAATTTCACAAAGGAGCCTTTGTTTATTGTAAAGTAAGCATATCTCTAACACATCAGCCAAAGATGGTTACCTCTCTCTTTACCCCAGCCCCCAACATACAAAGTCCTACATCCAAATACAGAAAATGCATGCATTTATACCTGTGGTAAGGAAAAAAAGGCACCACATTTAAACAAACGATGGGAGACATAAAGTAACTAGACTGAAAATCTGGAGCCACAAGGAGATGAACTTTGCCAGGATAAGAAAAAAAATTACTGTGTAAAATAACAAACAGTCAACACTGATTACGATCAACTCTGCCCAAGAATTTGATTACATTAAAGGAAAGAAGGTAGTTTCAACACTCTGGCAGTCGAAAGGTGGAGGCTGGTGGCTGTGGCACAGAGAGAGCACCATAGAGTACGGCCGGGGCTCAGGCCAGGGCACCATATTTTAACTATTCCAGGGGACGGAGGGCTTGGGAACCCTCGCTGGGAGGTCAGCATCTGGATTCTGTAAGAATAGAAGGATGTTTGCACGCAAAAGCATGGTGTGTGCATGTGTGTGCGTGCGTGCACAGGTGTGTGCATTATTATGGGCTGGTGTCCAAGGTTACTTTAGCAGAGAGTTCCAGTTTCCCTTCTGCTCTCTTGCCCCTTCATCTGGGAGGAGCAGAGAACAAGGTGTTCTAGGAATAGGAGAGGTGCCAGAGATTGCCATAGTCAAAGAGGGAACCAGTAAGAGCTGCAGCATGGACTTCTCTTAGTCTGATAAGAACAGAAAGAACTTATCTCTGTGAGAAACACTTGCATGAGACCAGAACTTCACCTTCTGCATCCACCAATCTGAGGGCGCTGATATGCAAATTCAGCCTCCTGGGTGTTCAGGTAAACTCCTGAAGATCCCCAAGGCCCAGTTAATGAGAACAAATTACTCGCCCTGGGTCTGTATGTTCCATCTCCGTTCTCTCTCCTGCTGCCTCTGGCATCTGCTGTCCCTCTGCCAGCTATTCCCGTCGAGGAAAAATAACCAAGCTCATTTTCGGAAGCATTTTTTAAAAGGAAGTCCTACTGTTCTTTATTCTCAGTCCTTTGGAGGAATCTACTTCTCATTTCCTCCCTCATTAAAATGCTGCTGCCATATTTCTTCCTCTTGGCATTTTTGCGGTGGTCTTCTGAAGATTCTAGATGCTTTATTACACCATAATGAGAGGGTCACTAAGCTCACTGTACAAGATAAACAAGACTGAATGATTTTAAAAATGCACAAGGAACAATGGGAAGCTTAATTTGCTTTGAAACTATCTGAAACAGGAGGCTCTTTTTCCCCAAGGCCTTGGAATTCTCTCTGGAATCTGAAGGGCCCCTTGGGAAACAGCCAGTCTAGGCTACCAGAAAGTCCTTTCCGCCTTGCAGGGGGTTTTGGGGACTGCCGGAATGCATTTCCTTCAGACCCACACAGGTGGCTGTGGGTAATATGGGGTTTCTCTCCAGCCAAACCCAGACGGGGTCCCTGGCTGCTTCCCACATTCCCCTGGATGATGATCCATGATTTTTTGTCCCACTCATCTCTAAATCTCTGTTATACTTCATGGGAGCCTCCTTTGGCCTGCATGTCCTCTGCATTCCCGTACCTTCTTCTCTGGTTTCCTTGAATCCTTCCTTCTCCTTAAACCATGCAATAAGCAGATACCAGCCCTTCCCCTGATGTGAGATGATACTAACATCTTTAAACATAGGTTGTAAATTGTGTACAAGAATGACATATGTGAATAAATGTTCCTTGGTTTTTTGTTTGTTTGTTTTTTAAAATGGAGACTAGCTCTGTTGCCCTGGCTGGAGTGCAGTGGTGCGATCTTGGCTCACGGCAACCTCCGCCTCCTGGGTTCAAGCGATTCTCCCGCCTCAACCTCCCGAGTAGCTGGGATTACAGGCATGTGCCACGACACCTGGCTAATTTTTTGTATTTTAGTAGAGACAGTGTTTCACCATGTTGGCCAGGTTGGGCTTAAACTCCTGACCTCAGGCGATCCGCCTGCCTCGGCCTCCCAAAGTGCTGGGATTACAGGTGTGAGCCACCATGCCCGGCCTTGTTTGTTTGTTTTAAAGAACAGGGTCTCGCTCTTCCTCCCAGGCCAGAGTACAGTGGCATAATCATAGATTACTGCAGCCTTAAACTCCTGGGCTCAAGTGATCCTCCCGGCTCAGCCTCCTGAGTAGCTGGGACTACAGGCATGTGCCACCACGCCTGGCTAAATTTTAAAACTTTTTTTGTAGAAAGAGGGTCTCACTATGTTGCCCAGGCTCATCTGGAACTCCTGGGCTCAAGCAGTCCTCCCACCTCAGCCTCCCAAAGCACTGGGATCCTGTAATCCCAGTTGGTATCAGCCAATGCACCTGGACTCCTAGTTTTAAAAAATCTTATCTCCTGATTCTTTAAAATTATAAAAGTAACATGCTCCTTGTAGAAATAAAACAGAAACCAAACAACCAGTGTGTTTATGAGAGGGATTTTAAAACCAGTTTTATTATTATGTATAAACATATGCTTTTTCTTTTGCAAACTTCAGATCATACAGCATCATAACTTCGTGGCCTGGTTTTTATCTTTGTTTTGGTTTTGTTTGGTTTTGTCCCATTTTTGGAAGTGATTTCTGGTGGCCAGGAGTTCTCCATTGTGGGGATATGCCTCTGACATTTAAGGCTTCCTGTTTTGGATATTCAAGGGTTTTTTTTCTTCTCTTCTATTTTTCACCATTTAAAAGCTGCTATAATGAGCATCCTTGACATAAAATTTTCTGCCTAGCTGCTGATCATTTTCCTAAAATAAACTTCTAAAAGTGGAGATGGTGGTTTCTGGTGCCATAATAAAATTGCTTTTCAGAACATTAGTGTCAAGTTATTCTCTCACCAGCTGAGCTGGAGAATTCGCAGAACCGTGGGAAAGTCTTGGGGAGTTCACGAAGTTCTTCCCATCAGCCACCGCCCAGCCCTCATAGGCAACTATTGATCCGGCAATGGGAGCTTCAACGTGGGCTTTAGGGAGCCATAAGTGTAGGCCATATAAGGGTATTTTTACTGTGAAAGCTATTATGCATGTTAGTCAAGTTAAGTTATGGGATCAGGTGGTTGTTAGTTTTTGGGCTGTGTTAGTAGTGTGATGTTTAATGAGCCTAGACTATTATGTGTAAATATTAATATAATTAGTAAGGGGAGAGAGCCAGCTAATGTATAGAATAGGAAGTATGTACTTGCATTGAGGCGTTCTGCCTGATTGCCTCATCGGGTAATAATAATTAGGGTGGGGATGAGGGTGGTTTCGAATAGGATATAAAATAAGATTAATTCTGTGGCTATAAATGTTATGATTAGGGAAATTTGTAGAAAAATTATTATGGAGAGATAAAGTTTTTTTCGTAAAAAAAGCCTGTGTCAGGCTGCTTTGGGCCACAGGTTGGATTATGAATCAGGTTAAGAAGGTACTGGGGAGAGCAAACACAGCCTTTTTGACTTAGGAGGCATTATTTAAGAACTTTGCAGTTTTACAAAGGCTAAGACCAATTAATATTTATTCACTAATTATATATAGGAGAGTGTAAGAGAAACAACTATTAAAAGTATTTTGCACCTCCCAGAAACCAATTTGGGCTGGAAGAATTGTTCCACTTCAGGCCCCTTTGAGTCACGCAGACTCCAGAAACCCTTTGAACAAGCAGAAGTAACTACGTTTTCCGCCTGCCAGGCTGGTCTGGGAAGGCTTTCCAGACGCATGTCCTGTTTCTGGCCCTTTCCTACTACTATGGCATGAATTGTGTCTCCCCTGCCAAATTCATATGTTGAAATCCTCACCCACAATGTGATGGCCTTAGGAGGTGAGGCCTTTGGAAGTGATGAGGCCATGAGGGTGGGGCCCCCATGATGAATTAGGAAAAGAGGTAGAGACCCCAGAGCTTCCTCTCTCTGCCATGTGAGGACGCAGCACAAAAGTGACCATCTGAAGCCAGGAAGAGAGCCCTCTCCAGGAACTGAATCTGCCGGCACCTTGGTGTTGGACTTCCAGCCTCCAGAACTGTGAGAAGTAAGTTTCTATTGTCTAAGTCCACAGTCTGTGGTGTTTTGTTACAGCAGACCAAGCTGACTAAGACAGATATTCGGAGGCAAACTTTCCTGCCTTGCTGTGAGAAGTATATGACAACGTTAATGTTCTATTCTCTGTCCTGAGAAACGGAAGAGAATATAATTTCAGCTGTCCCAGTGGCCTAATCAAAAAGATATAGTAACCATATTTTTTATTTTCTGTCACTGATGCTTTGATAACTGGGCCCTTGCTGACCCTAGAGGACAGACTGCCCCTCCCAGCGTCAGCCAATTCCTAGAGACGGTAAACAGCTAGCCCAGGAGCATGCCTTCCTTCCTTCCTCCCTTCCCCCCTTCCCGCCTTCCTTTCTACCTTTTTCTTTTCTTTCTTTCTTTTTTTTTTTTTTTTTTTTTGAGGCGGAGTCTTGCTCTGTCGCCCGGGCTGGAGTGCAGTGGCCGGATCGCAGCTCACTGCAAGCTCCGCCTCCCGGGTTTACGCCATTCTCCTGCCTCAGCCTCCCGAGTAGCTGGGACTACAGGCGCCCGCCACCTCGCCCGGCTAGTTTTTTTTTTTTTGTATTTTAGTAGAGACGGAGTTTCACCGTGTTAGCCGGGATGGTCTCGATCTCCTGACCTCATGATCCGCCCGTCTCGGCCTCCCAGAGTGCTGGGATTACAGGCGTGAGCCACCGCGCCCGGCCTCTTTTTCTTTTTTTTTCTTTTCTCTCTCTCTTTCCCTTTCCTTTCTCTCTTTTTCTCTTTCTCTCTTTTTCTCTTTCTTTCTCTTTCTCTCTCTCTCTCTTTCTCTTTCTTTCTTTCTCTCTTTCTCTCTCTCTCTTTCTCTTTTTCTCTCTTTCTCTCCTTTCTTTCTCTCTCTCTCTCTTTCTTTCTCGCTCACTGCTGGGCTCAAGTGATCCTCCTGCCTCAGCCTCCTGAGTACCTGGGATTACAGGTACATGCCACCACACCTAATTTTTTATTTTTTGTAAAGACGAGGTCTCACCATGTTGTCCACGCTGGTTTCAAACTCCTGGCCTCAAGCGGTCCTCCTCCCTTGGCCTCCCAAAGTTCCGAGATTACAGATGTGAGCCACCCCACCGAAGAATGTTTTTCAAATGCAAAACAACCAATCCAGGGCTTACACTCCAACCACCTCCTTTATGGAGCTCTCACCCATGGGGTCACCATCCACCTGTGCCAATCACCCCAGAGCCAGGTACCAAACAATTAGGGAAGCCCCTGCACCCCAGAGCCCATTGAAATCAAACCAGCCCATCCTAAGCCTGCTCACCCTGTCTCTCCCATCCCTTCCGGTGGAAGCCACAGCAAAGGCTCCTGTCCACATCCCCCACCCCTCCCTCTGCCTCCTGACCAACCCGGTGCCTCTCCATGTGGCCCTGCGTGGGATGCTGTGCCCCTTCTCGTGGGAGCTGTGGTAACAACCAACCTTTACAGCGGCAGTTATCTCCTGATCTGTTGGCCTCACCATACCTCACATTTTCTATTAATACTCTCTATTTTAAGGCAAAGTATTCTACGATGAGCTGATTGGCTAAAACAGTTTGGATTCTGCACCCCCTCCCTTTCTTATGTTTTAAAAAACTTTGACTATGCAAAGCTCAAAATGAACAGGCAGAATACCAGAAGGAAATGTTGCCAGTGGCTCCCTCAGGTGGTAGAACTGTTACTCTTTCCATAGCTCAAATACTTGTGTTACTTTGCTTAGAATCAGGATAGAGCTTCCCCTCCAGCCTTCTCTATCACCATTCCCCTGTTACTCCCTGGACTCCTGGTTACTCAGACTGCCCCCTTTCTCTCATTTCCAAGGGGCCATCACCTTGCTCACTTCCAGGGCTGGTCGTGCTGCTCCTTCTGCCCGGGGCACTTTTCCCCGACTTAAGGCTGCCCCACTGGGCTTCTGGCTTACCTGCACTGCCCACTCTAGCATTTGTCCCACTATGTTGTAATTGTCCCTGATTGTTTACAAAACAAAACGATGTACACGTCTAAAGAGATTCAATTTCTTTGATTTTAGTCAGTTTACAAGAAGGTATTCCCTTTATATGAGTACACAGTCAAAAATTCAATTTTATGCCTGCCCCGCCCAAAAGACAGGTTATCGTATTACTGGCCTGGCTATATTTAAGTGCATTTTCCATGTATGATAATGTCAGAGGCGTCTGAACCAGAGCACTCTATCTTGCATAGGAGCTGGGTAAAATAAGGCTGAAACCTACTGGGCCGCATTCCCAGACGGTTAGACATTCTAAGTCACAGGATGAGATAGGAGGTCGGCACAAGATACAGGTCATAAAGACCTTGCTGATAAAACAGTTTGCAGTAAAGAACCAGCTAAATCTCAAGAAAACCAAGATGGCGATGAGAGTGACCTCTGGTCGTCCTTGCTGCTACACTCCCACCAGTGCCATGACAGTTTACAAATGCCATGGCAACGTCAGGAAGTTACCCTATATGGTCTAAAAAGAGGACGCATGAATAATCCACCCCTCATTTAGCATATCATCAAGAAATAACCATAAAAATGGGCAACCAGCAGCCCTTGGGGCTGCTCTATGGAGTAACCATTCTTTTATTCCTTTACTTTCTTAATAAACTTGCTTTTACTTTATTCTATGGAGTCGTCCTGAATAATTTCTTGTGCGAGATCCAAGAACCATCTCTTGGGGTCTGGATCCAGACCCCTTTCTGGTAACATTAGCATTCTTGCCATTTTCAAACAGTTTTTTTTTATTATGGTAAAATATACACAACATTAAGTTTATCATTCTAACAGTTTTCAAGTGTACAGATCTGTGGCATAAATACATTTTCATTGTTATGCAATCATCACCACCATCAGAACAGAAACTCTGTCCCCATTAAACACTAATTTCCCCTTTCTCCCTTCCCAGCCCCTGGCACCCACCATTCTACTTTCCATCTCTATGAACTTGACTATTCTAGGTGTCTCATAGAAGTGGAGTCACAAAGTATGTGTCCTTTTGTGACTTGCTTATTTCACTTGGCATTATGTCCTAAAGATTCATCCATATTGTAGTGTGTGTCAGAATTTTCTTCCTTTTTCACACTGAATAATATTCCATTTCATGGGTTTTAAATCGTATATTTAGTTACCAAAAGTGTATGTGCATAGACTATTTGGATGCATTTTATATAAAATTACAATTGCTATCTTATATATTCATATCAACATAAAAAATATAACCCTATATCAGACCATCTAAAAGTCATCTGTTTATTGCCCTAATCCCTTCCATTGGGTCCAAACAGACCAACAAGCAAAGCTCCTGAATGGTCTAAGGTGGGCCCTTGAAAATGGGTTCAAAATCAGCACAAAGTCTTTGCCAAGACCTGTTGGTTTTTTCATCATTTATCCACAGAACTTTGCACAATGCCTGGCACACTGCAGTCTCCCTACACATACTTGTGGAATGAATGCATAATTGAACACATGAATGAATGAATGAATGAATGAACGAACGAACAAGGGAAAAACTGCCCACTTTGCATGAAATACAGTTCTTGGTGAGTCCCTCCGTCCCTGAGCTGCCTCCCTCGATGGCCAGGTCATTGCTAATTCTGCAGTTGCATGAACATGATCATAAACTTGGATTAAGTCATTGCTGCTGAGGCTCTGCCCCAGGAGGAAACAAGGTGACTCGCCACCTCAACAGCCCCACCAGACGGTTCCCAGACAGAAAGATCCTTCCGTCTTCCTGGCCCAGTGGATCAATTTCATGTGTCAGTGTGACTGGGCCATGGGATGCCCAGAATTAACATTCTTTCTGGGTGCCTCTGTGAGGGTGTTTCCAGAGATTAGCTTCGGAGTTGGGGGCCTCAGGAAAGATCTACCCTTCCCAATGTGTGTGCATCATCCAATCTATTGAGGGCTTGAATAGAACAGAAGGCAGAGGAAGGAGGAATTTGCCTTTTTGTTTTTAACTTGCCTCAGTGCTTGAGTTGGAATATCTCCTCTCATCTTCTCCTGCCCTTAGACTGGGATTTAGACCATCAGCTCCCTGGCTCTCAGGCCTTCAGACTTGGATTGAATTACATCACAGGCCTTCCTGGGTCTCCAGAAGCTGATGGCAGAATATAAAACTTCTCAGCCTCCTGAATGGCCTGAGTCAATTCCTCATAATAAATCAGTCTCTCAATCACACACTCTCTCTCTCCACACCCTTACACTCACTCTCTCTCTCTCTCTCTCTCTCTCTCTCTCTCTCTCTCTCTCTCTCCTATTGGTTCTTTTTCTCTGGAGAACACTGACTGTTGCAATGTGCATCCTGGCATGGCCATGGCGGTAGGGAACAGCTGACCTTCCCTGTCGGTTGCTGCTTAAGCAGCAGCTTGTTTTCTAGTATTTGTATAAACACAAGATACCTGAAAATTACACCAGCAGGAGCAAATCGAGCACAGATAGGAAACTGGCACTGCCGCTGCGTGTTTCCATCGTTCAGTTGCATGAAATTACAGTTATGGGAGCAGAGATAATGATGGGTTTACAGGAGGCTCTCAAGTTTGATGTGATGGGACAGCCAACCTTCCTCTATAATTGCATTACCTTTGCTGTGGTCTATTCCACTAGGAATCGCCCAGGACATGGGCCTGCAATGCAGGTGTGGAAATGTGTTAGGAAATCTACAGCATCAAGACACCATAGCAGTGGGAGAAGGATCCTGACCAAGGAAACAGGCTGGTTCTAATTTGCTGAGGCACTGCGCCCCAACTGATACACAGGGAGATGTGAATACCAGCCCTTCCCCTCCCAAGCCCAGACAAAAACACGCATGCTGTCTATACTGCCTGCAAAGTCATGTCTTGCCCTCCCAGGAAAAGTGAGGATAAATGTCCTCTTCCTGTCCTGTGACCAGCTTCAGCAGTTCTCTGCACTTCCAGATGTCATGCAGTGGTGACCCTCTCAAAAACAGGAATCGGAGCCGTACTAGCTGGAGCAGCCATCCAAGAAGGGGCATGACTAGAGATCTGGGCACACGGCACACCTCCTTCCCTTCCCAAAAGGTGTTGTAGAGGTTTATATGAAGAGGGGTTGAGAAACAAGATGAAAAACGTGCAAACGTTCGTTAGGAGACCTGCTAATGAAACACACAGGGCAGGTGGCCACCCTGTCATCTGCTCTGACCTACAGGGCAGCAGCTGCCCTGGCTCTGGCCACATTTTCCTGTAAGTTGGTCTGGATCTCGTTCTGAATCAGCTTTATGCGGACCTTTGTAGATGAACAAGTGTCACATCATGGATGGGGAAACCTTTGTGCCTTTCCTTGTTGGCAAAGACCTTGTGCTGATTTTGAACCCATTTTCAAGGGCCCACCTTAGACCATTCATGAGCTCTGCTTGTTGGTCTGTTTGGACCCAATAGAAGAGATTAGGACAGTAAGGACTTTTAGATGGGCTGATATAGGGTTATATTTTTCTATGTTGATATGAATATACAAAACAGCAATTCTAATTTTATGTAAAATAAATGCAAATACTCTATGCACATACACTCTTGGTAACTATATTATTTTAAAATCATGAAATGGAATATTATTCAGTGTTAAAAAGGAAGAAAATTCATGGCCAGGTGTGGTGGCTCATGCCTGTAATCCCAGTACTTTGGGAGGCTGAGGCGGGCAGATCACTTGAGGTCAGGCGTTCGAGATCAGCCTGGCCAATGTAGTGAAATCTTGTCTCTACTACAAATATAAAAAATCAGCTGGGCATGGTGGCATGCACCTGTAATCCTAGCTACTTGGAGGCTGAGGCAGGAGGATCCCTTGAACCCAGGAGGTGGAGGCTGCAGTGAGCTGAGATCATGCCACTGCACTCCAACCTGGGTGACAGAGCGAGATTCTCTCTCCATAACAAATGAAGAAAATTCTGACACATGTGACAATATGGGTGAACCTTGAGGACATTATTCCAAGTGAAATAAGCCAGTCACAAACTTCTATGAGATACCTAGAATAGTCAAGTTCATAGAGACGGAAAGTAGAATAGTGGGTGTCAGGGACTGAGGAGGGAGAAACAGGGAATTAGTGTTTGATGGGGACAGAGTTTCTGTTTGGGATGATGCAAAAAGTTCTGGAGATGGATGGTAATGATGATTGCATAACAATGTCAATGTATTTATGCCACAGAACTATACACTTAAAAATTGTTAGAATGATAAACTTAATGCTATATTTTACCACAATAAAAAATACACTATGAAAATGGAAAGAATATTAACATACATGCAAAATGCACTTAAATATAGCCAGGCCAGTAATATGATAACCTGTCTTTTTGGGGGAGGGCATAAAATTGAGTTTCTGACTATGTTTACTCATATAAAGGGAATATATTCTTGTAAACCGACTGAAGTCAAAGACAATGAATTTCTTTAGAGGTGTACATCATGATGTCCTATAAACAACTGGGAAATGCTCTCTTGTACTCTAATTCTTAAGAAAGTAAAAGTTTAGGATTTCAGTCATGTTTATGAGCTTCAGTCAGTAGCTATCCGTAAGTCAGCAACGTATTAAAAAATAGTTTGGAAATAGTTGGTGGCGTTTTACCATAATGTGCTGGCTGCAGAGGTGGGAGTGAGGGAGGGTGGGCCGACTGACCTCCCCAGTTCTATCATGCACATTGCTGTGGAGGTAAATCATAAACGTGTGTAGGCGACCAGACAGAGGCAGGGGCTGGGTGAGTCAGCTCAAAGCACATCGCGTCATCTTAGCTCACATTCCTGTTGAGGTCAGGCTGGGGACTGGCCTCCCCAGCTTAGTGGCACACACGTGGAATCTGAAAGAGAAAAGGACTTGTGAAAGCTAGAGCACATGAAAAAAGGCAAGGGGACCCGGGCACAGTGGCTCAAGCCTGTAATCCCAACACTTTGGGAGATTGAGGTAGGAGGATCACTTGAGGTCAGGAGTTCGAGACCAACCTGGCCAACATAGTGAAACCCTATCTCTACTAAAAATACAAAAATTAGCTGGGCATGATGGCATGCACCTGTAGTCCCAGCTGCTCGGGAGGCTGAGGCAGGAGAATCGCTTGAACCCGGGAAGTGGAGGTTACAGGGAGCCGAGATCACACCACTGCACTCCAGCCTGGGTGACAGAGCAAGACTCCACCTCAAAAAAGGACAGGACAGGACAGGAAAGGACAGGAAAGGAAAGTATAGGAAAGACAAGGCAAAGCAAGGCAAGGCAGAGGCTGGAGGAAAACGGGAAACTGAAAACCACTTGGAAAAATGGTATGTGTAGACCAACTCCTCTCCTGGCTCCAGCTGGAACCGGGATTGAGGGGTGGAGTGGGCTAGAGTCACTTTCCGAATTGAGGAACCATGCTCCAGAATGAAATTCTGGAGCACTCACACACACCTGTGGGGGCACACCTGTGGGATGCTGTGCATGAGTCCCTTTGCTTGGTGCTTTCAAGGAACACCTGAGACCCTGGGTCCTAGAGGACATCTTTTGGTAATGAAGGCTGAGACCATACTGCTACCCTGCCCTGACTTCCATTGCTTGGAATAGAAGGTTAACACGAGAAGAGAACTCAGATACTGCCCAGTTCCACCTCCTGTTTATGGACGATGCTGCTGATACGGTTTGGATGTGTGTCGCCCTCCAAATCTCATGTTGAAATTAACCTCCAGAGTTGGAGATGGCCTAGTGGGAGGTATTGGAACTTGGGGGCGAATCCCTCATGAATTACCTCCCCGTAGTAATAAGTGAGTTCTCACCCTGTCAGTTCACGTGAGAGCTGGCTGTTTAAAGGAGGCTGGCACCTCCTCCTTGCTCTCTGTCTGCCACTCTCGTCATGTGATACATCTGCTCCACCTTGGCTTCCCGCCATGGCTGGAAGCTTCCAGAGGCCTCCCCAGAAGCAGATGCCGGCACCACGCTTCCTGTACAGCCTGTAGGACGATGAGCCAAATAAACCTCTTCTTTATGAACTATCCAGTCTCGAATATTTCTTTAGAGCAATGCAAAAATGGACTGATGCAGGCACGGAGGTCTGGGTGACCTGACGCACCAAGGTCCACAGCTAGGGGTGTCAGAGCCCCAAGAGGTCCATGCTCCCGACACCTGACCTTTGACTTCTCAAGTCATGCTCATCCTGTTGAGCTGCGTGCATTGCTTTCCAAGCTCTTCTTGCCACGTGATCTTATTTAACTAATTTACGACTCTGGACTGCAGGCTGAATGATAGCTATTTGTTTCCCTCCCCCAGTTGCAAGCTAAGGAAAAGTAGGCTTCATTAATTCCAGTACTTATCTCCCAACAACTGTTAACAAGCCTTGGACGGTGCTCCAGCCAGTTAGCTTTTTTGAGAAGGTGAAAGGGCCTCTAGTCCATATGGTCTAGATTCTTGTACATTTTCATTTCAAACGCTAAGGTTGACAGATCTGCTAAGAGCAAATGGGGTGTTAGTTAGTATCTAATTACTCTAACACGAGTTACAGTCCATTTAACTGAGTCAGACACCAGTCTTTGCTTTCACTGACAGACACATTTAGGACATCAATTTACACACTCTCTCCCCAACCATTTAGCCTAATCTGCCATTGTAACACTCTCACAATGCAGTTAGTGTGAATCTACACGTCTTCCTTTCCAGTCGGGTTTATACGTCTAAAGGTCCCCTCTTACTTATTCTCTAATATGCTAATGGGCCTTCAGATACCAATGAGGTAAAAATGAGAAAAGAATATTGCACCTGCTGCTTTATGATTTTCTAAAAACCACAATGCGATGGTTGGAATCTAAAAGCCAATGCGAGTCCACCCTGAGCTGTGTTCTGGTTATCTGTTCACGGTTGGTGAAGCCCCAGGTGGGAGGACCTGCGGGTGGGAACCACAGATCTAGCTTGGCACCTCCTCCAACTCCAGGAAAACTGCCTTGACACTCAGTGCCTCAGCTTCTTCAATTTCAAATATGTGTGAGTTCATGATGCCTCACCTCTATTCACACGTATTTGGGATTCACCCCAATCCACTGACATGAAAAAGGGTCAGAATACTCAGGAGATCAGGCGTGGTGGCTCACGCCTATAATCCCAGCACTTTAGGAGGCCAAGGCAGGTGGATCACCTGAGGTCAGGAGTTCAAGACCAGCCTGGCCAACATGGTGAAACTCTGTCTCTACTAAAAAAAATATATATATTTTAAATTAGCTAGGTGTGGTGGATGGGCACCTGTAATCCCAGCTCCTCAGGAGGCTGAGGCAGGAGAATCACTTGGACCCAGGAGGTGGAGGTCGCAGTGAGCCAAGATCACACCATTGCACTCCAGCATAGGCAACAAGAACGTAATTCCATCTCATGAAAAACAAAACAAAAAACTCAGAGGATTATCATGTGTGTGAACATACCCCTTTCTTCAGGGCTAGAACACTACCTGGAATTAAAGAACATGAGAAAGTGCTCTGAAATTCACCAGGATGGCTGAAAGACCCGCCATGAGCAACAGTGTAGGGGATGAAGCCAAATTTAAAAGGTAAGTTTTGTAAGAGTTATGTTCTTTGAATATGCTCAGGGTTAGAAATCCAAGAGTAGCAGGCTTATTTAAGAGTATCTGGCTAAAAGGTGAACTAGATAAGAAGTAATCAGAAATCTCCCTGGTTGAATTCCTCAGTGCATGATTAATCTGAACGCAACCAATGTCAAGGAGCACCCTGAAATATGCATTGGGTAAATTCAGAAGCAGACACGTTAAAATTTGGTAAAACAATAGCAGAATTTAAGGGGTTGGCAATTCAAGTCCTCTGTAGGTGCCAGGAAAAGCAAGAAGGTACAGATTCTAGAACTCTTTAGACTAGGTATGGTGCGAGTGGAAACCATCACTCCATGAAGGCAATTTTTATTTTAAAAAATTACAGAAAGAACAAAGAACTAAAAGAACTTTAATGAGCAAGTTTACATTTGTACATTTTGTGTATTTGGGACCCAATTAGATGCGAAGGATAAAGTTGCAAGGACACAGGTTTCTGTGGGAGAGCAAGCAAAAAAGCAAGGGCTGCCCCCGTTGTGTCACGGGCATCCATTCAGAGCTGGGACCCTGCAGACACCTGCCTATGCTCTGGAGGTGAGAAGCACACGGAAGCACGCATCAGTGGGAGCGCCGCAGCTGAACTCAGCCCAGTGCAACGCAGCCCGCGTGACATTCCTACATTAATACTTGATAGGGAACAGCAGATAAGCACTTCCAAAAACCAAATGGTATTGCCCATAGAATATGAATGTAAACTGAGTTCAGTTCATGCTGCTTTAACTAGAATGGTTCCACTGAACCTCATGAGGGGAAAAAGGTCTGATGGATCTAATTGCTCTATTCAATGGCACAGTCACAAATCAGCAGGCCTGTGAGAAAGAACCATACATTTCTCTCAAAAATATGACTTGAGAAAAGGACCTTGTAGGAGTGAGAGGAAGGTTAGATAAGAGTACAGTTTTAACATATGAGACAATTCTTCATACTGTAATAGAATGCTGCTTGTGGTTAAGGATTTGGTAGAGATGGAAAACTCCTCAACTTTAATTCCCACTATTCTAAAGGATGACAAACATTTTAGAGTATTGATCAATGTTCAGTGAAAAAATAAAAAAGACTAGTATCGGCTGGGCGCAGTGGCTCATGCCTGTAATCCCAGCACTTTGGGAGGCCGAGGCAGGCAGATCATAGGGTCAGGAGACCGAGACCATCCTGGCCAACATGGTGAAAGCCCGTCTCTACTAAAAATACAAAAATTAGCTAGGCGTGGTGGCGGGTGCCTGTAGTCCCAGCTACGCGGGAGGCTGAGGCAGGAGAATCGCTTGAATCCAGGAGGTGGAGGTTGCAGTGAGCTGAGATTGCACCACTGCACTCCAGCCTGGGTGACAGAGTGAGACTGCGTCTCTGTGTTAGGAATGAGAAATTGCTAGGCTTTTTCAAGATTTTACCCATTTTGTGTACAGAGAAATAGAGCTTTTAATAGTGCAATGTTGCATATACAGGTAACTTGTTCTTTGAGAAATATAAACTCAAACTCACAAGTTATCCTGATAACATATGCAGTAATATGATCATTCTACAACAGAGTCACCCACAGGTAAAACACATGACTGAGCTTTGAGCTCCCACCAATTTACACAGCATACAGTTGTGCTACAAGGAGAATTTCTTCATCATTTATTCTTTAGTTAATTGAAACACAGTCAGGAAAAAATGGTGCCAATTCCCCCCAAACAACACATGGATGTTTTTGCTTCTTGGCCCACTTAAGAGTCCCAAAAGGACAAAAAATACATGGACCAATATTAGTTCAGGAAACGTTTTAAAGAACAGAACAGAGAATGAGGTCTTCATCCCACCTCAGTAAGGCTTGGGCTGATGAAGAGAGGGTGTATTCGGGGTCCTCTCTTGTCATATGTACAAGCTGACGCTTGTTTCCCAAGCATGATAGTAGTGGGCAGACTGCCTTTATTGTTAGCCCCTAATAGAATCAGTCATCACAATGAAGAAATTCCGAAGAGGGCAGTGAAGTGACAACAGCTTCAGCTCATCATCGATGTTATACAAAACACACGATGTTATACAGAAACACAAAAGGAATCTCCAGCCTGTGATGAATGAGAGGCCATTGCTGTGTATTCAGGACACCTCAGAGCAGGCACATAAAGTGCTGGAACGTGACACAGCCTGTCTGGACGTCCTCGGGAGGGTGGGCCATCCAGAAGGCGACACCCCCATCCAGCACATGGGCCCTTCCACCCGCTGCCGGTCCTGCTAAAGGTGGGAGGCTAAAAACGGCCTCTCCAGAAAAGAACGCTCAGTGTGTGCCGACCACGCTTCCCTTTGAATTTCTCGAGTATTCAACAGGAGGTACATTTTAACAAGAAAAAATATCCCTAACAAACAGGATAGATGACTCTCTCAACAAGAGAGCAACTAGGAACATGATACAAATTTAAATAAAAACGTTTAGTTCAACATGTTCATCATGGAGTTTCAAATCAGCAGATGCCACAACAGGAAAGGAGCACACAGCTGGGCCCTTGCCCACCGTGGGTTTCCCGTGTCTGCAGCTTCTTCAAGGTGGGGGAGAGCAGCTTCTCTCTTGGAGTGTTCTCAGTTTCTCAATAGATCTTCACTTGCTAGGCAGCCAGAAGCATGAGTTCACCCAAGAGTGAGTGCTTGGGTACACAAGGCAGAATCTTTTGGGAGCTGAGAGCCGGAGAGGAAGTAAGAAGGAACAAAGGTACTTCTCCAGGGTCAGCCGTTTCTTAGGGCAAAGGCAGAGCCCACGAGGTAGCCCTGGGAAACGGGCCCACGAGTGAGTGGCGTGGATGGAAAATGTGTCTCTGCAGGAGGGCAAGGCTGACCCCCATGAGGCTCTGTGCCCTCGCCACTCACCCAGGCAAGAGAGGGCTTTGTCTCCAGCCATGCCGAAGCCACGTTTCCAGTGCAAACATGAGTCTAAAGGTTGGAGTGTGGGGGTGGTGGGGGATCCCCCACCTGGGTCTGGACTGTATGAGGAAGACTCCCTTCTTTTTTCAAAGTAGACCTTTGTCTTGGATTACTATGTACCTGGACAGGTGAACTCTTGTATGTCTCTATTTTTGGGATTTTTAGGGGTTTTCCATGTACATTCATAGAGCCCGGTCAGCAGTGAGGAGTCCTTGTTGCGTGTGGACGGAAGGCTCCCTGGCACCCAGATGTCTCCCTTCGTCCTGGCTGACACAGAGCATGGTGGTCGTCTGCTCTTCACGTCCAGCAGGCTCAGAAAGAACTCGGAGTTCCCCTCGCACCCTTGGGCCAAGCTTTTCAAGTCCGAGTGCCAGGGCTGGATGAGCTGGGGTTTGTGTGTCTGCTGGCAGCACAGTGGGTGTGCACAAGACCACCATTTGGGTATCTAACAAACACTGGCTCACAAAAGGGATTTTGGCATATCTGACAAAGCTTTTTGTCTGAGAGTCGGACTGAGCTTCCTTTCAACTTCATCTGCAAAAAGAAACCAAGACTGAGAATGCTGTTATGTGTTAAGTATACTTAAAGTGGCAACGTTCTGGTTTTGCAGAGTTGACATGCATTACACCATGGGTTATTACTATGATGAGGATTTCTTTAATAATATTATTATGATGAGGATTTCTTTAATATCAACTTCTTTTTTTAAAATTTATTTTATTTATTTTTTTTTGAGGCGGAGTCTTGCTCTGTCACCCAGGCTGGAGTGCAGTGGCCGGATCTCAGCTCACTGCAAGCTCCCCCTCCCGGGTTCCCGCCATTCTCCTGCCTCAGCCTCCCAAGTAGCTGGGACTACAGGCGCCCGCCACCTCGCCCGGCTAGTTTTTTGTATTTTAGTAGAGACGGGGTTTCACTGTGTTCGCCAGGATGGTCTCGATCTCCTGACCTTGTGATCCGCCCGTCTCGGCCTCCCAAAGTGCTGGGATTACAGGCTTGAGCCACCGCGCCCGGCCAATATCAACTTCTTGAAACGAAATGCTAAAGGTGTAAATAAAATCATCCTTTGTAACTGGAGAAGTAAGAAAGCTACACAATTGCTTTTCTTATTTCACAAAAGTAATTACTGCTTGTCTGGCTGAGGCATTTCTACCCAAGATCCTTTCTCCAACATTCTCTGGGCTCTGCTCATTTCAAGCAAGGCCTGTTAGAAGGTCATGAATGTTAATGCTGAATGGGACCATATAATAGTGTAATTCCCAGGGTTTCTCTCATTTGCAAATAAGAAAGCAAAAGCACAGGCGGGTGCGGTGGCTCAAGCCTGTAATTCCAGCACTTTGGGAGGCTGAGACGGGCTGATACGAGGCTCACGCGAGATCCGAGACCCCGATCCTGGCTAACACGGTGAACCGCCGTCTCCTACTAAAACACAATACCAAACACTAGCCGGGCCGAGGTGGCCGGGCACCTGTATCCCCAGCCTAATCCGGAGGCTCGAGGCAGGAGAATTGGGCGTGAACCCGGGAGGCGGAGCTGCAGTGAGCTTGAAGTCATGGCACTGCACTCCAGCCTGAGGGGCAGAGCAAGATCCGTCTCAAAAAAAAAAAAAAAAGAAAGAAAAGTAAGCCAACATAACGGATGTAGTTGAAGTCTACAGTCTGAGCGGCATATTCTGGCTTGATCCTGCGGAGACCCACCCTTGCCGTTTCCTTAGAGGTAGCTGGCTGAAACGTGAGGTTTAAATGCCCATCAGTCCCTCTCTGATGAACAGGACTTGAGTTCTGAAAGTTTAAAGCTTTTTCTACACAATTCACTCTGTGTCAAACAGAGGCAGGCTGGCTACTGGCAGGATCAAGCAGCAACCCTTAGCGATTCATCCTACACTCCTTATTTGCATCAGTCATTCCAAACATGGATTAGATGCCTCCAACATGACAGGCTTCTAGCCCCCCGAACACTGAGATAAAGAAATGAGGGTTCCTTCTCCCTCAAAATAACCAAATGCTATATACCAGGGTGAAATTGTGAATGCAAACCGAAGTAAAGGTGGGAAAGAGGTGAATTACTCTATTTAAAAGGTATGAGATCGGCTTCACCCAGGGAAAAATTAACTTAGGCTAGAGTTTTGACTGGGCATGTTGCTGGCCAAAGAAAAGGTAAGAATATCTCAGGCAGTGGGTACAGCATTTGCAAAAGCAGAGAAGTATGGAAATGCCAAGTCAGCATCTGGAAGGTTTGTGCTAAAAGCCAGGACATGAGCTGGGAGCAGAGAGAGAGGTGGGGAGGAGGGTCGAAGGAGATGGGACTGCATCTTCCAGGCAGGGGGCATCAGCAAAGCTTCTAAGTGGGGAGGGAAATCGTCGATTCCTGCTCTGGAAAAGAAGAACTCTGCCAGCCTGTGGAATTTTAGGCCGACGAGAAAGAATTTTCAGAAGGGGAGTACAGCGTGGGACCAGATGTGGTGTTCTGAACCGGCCTGGGAGGCAGCTATCGGGGTGCGCCCCATTCCTGAGCTGTGAGTGCTCTGTGCCTCAGTCTTCCTCTCCTGTGCAATGGAGGTGCCTGACAGTAGATACTGCATACAAAATGTCATCGATACAAAATGCTAGCATGCAACTAAAATGCCTAGGTCATCGCTAGCATTTTGTCATCATGCAGTTTTATGCCAGTAATCTACTGTCGCCCTCCCAGCACTTTGGGAGGCCCGAGCACGGGCGGATCACGAGGTCCAGGAGATCGAGACACATCCTGGCTTAACATCGGTGGGAAACCCCGTCTCTACTAAAAATACAAAAAACTAGCCGGGCGAGGTGGCCGGGCGCTTGTCCAGCTCTCCGGGGCTGAGGCCAGCGAGAATGCGTAAACTCGGAGGCGGCAGCTTGCAGTGAGCTGAGATCCGGCACTGCACTCCAGCCCGGGCGACAGAGCAAGACTGCCGTCTCAAAAAACAAAAGATAAAAAAAAACAAAAATAGCTAGGTCAGACTCTTCTTGAATCACAGCGTCCAAAAGGGGAGAAAAATTACACTTATGTTACACCTACCAGCCCAGCCTCTGCCTCTGCTCACACAGACCTCAGTGTCTATGAGTAGGACCAGATATTGATGTGTTGTAGTCAGAGACAGAAAGAAAGAAAAACCAGCAAAGACTATTTTCTCATCAGTAAAATCTACCTTCAATGCAATGTTGACTGACCAGGAAGCAGCTCGTGAGGGCCGACACTCACCTTATCGTAGGTGTAGATTAAGTTTTCCGACCTGGCCAGGCCGAGAGCCACCTGCATGGTCCTCCTGGCATGGACGCTGTCCCTCATGGCCCCCATCAGGAATGGGCAGAGGAGCTGCACTGACCAGGTGTCAGGCAGCATCTGCAGCACCTGGGCGGCATCAAATTCGGTGGCGTGGTGGTTCAGCAGGTCCACAGCAGCCACGGCCAGCTCGTGGGCGGCAGGGCCAGCACGCAGGTAGATGGCCAGCAGCGTGTGGAAGAGGTGCTGGCGGTGGGGTGGCTCTCGGCCCTCGGAGCACCACAGGCAGTAGTCTTCGGCCGCTGCGAAGTCCCGCAGCTCATGCACCAGGATATGCAGTGCCTTCTCGTGCTCGCCCAGCTTCCCGTGCAGGATGGCGCTCTCCATGGGCAGCCCAGCTCCCCGCAGCCTCTCTGCGAGACAGAACCCACGGCTCAGAAAGAAAGGGGCCCGCGGGCCACCCACCCAGCGACTGGTCTTCTTGCTGCTCTGGGCTTCAGGAGGGGAAAAGTCAACCTGGCTCCCTCACAATGCCAGATGCTGCCACCCAGATGACTGAGGGAAGGTTTTCTTGCATTTTCACACTGTGAATCCGGGTGTTAGTAAAACAGAAGGCAGACTCTACTCAAAAGTATAGCTGGACCACAGAATAATTCCTTTCTCCAGTGTTCAGAGGATGAACAGAACAAATGAACCACAACCTCAGAAAGGCCCAGTGGCTCAGTGAGTATCAGCCTTCCAGGTCTCCAGTCACTCCATCATCACTCCTATCCTCCCAGGACAGTATCTTTTGACTAAAATAGAAGGACACTATGTCCCTAAACTCCTAACAAACACTACTTCCCCCAAAAGGTGTGCTGAACCCCTTTATTCCCATTTTAAGTAGATTTCATTAAATGGAATATGAACTCATATTATTCAAAATCCATCTCTACATTATTCAACAAAAGATTGCCAATAATATGATTTTTTGTTTTATTTTCATCTGCAATTAAGCTTCCAGGTCCTGAGGAAAATGACACAACCCAAAGTGCCATTCCTGACCAAGGCCCTACCCTCAGAGGGCTGTGTCTCACTGGCAAAGTCACCTTGCTTCCTACCCCAGGTGTAACTTCCCACCCCATCCCGTCTAGAACTGCACCAGCCCTTATCTGCATTGCAATTAAACTCTTAGTTTCTAAGGATCAGAAGTGAGTCTCATCTGTTTTTACATCCTCAGGCGATTATAAGATCTCTTCCTACTGCAAAGAAATATTACAAGGACAACCCTTAGTTCAGGGTCAAGGCTAATAATCAAATTATAGGCATTTGAATCTTGGCTATCCCTCAGGCCTGAAGAACATGGCAGACATTGCTAGCCGTGTAGCAAAGGGCTGGCCCTACTAGGTACATCCCTTATAACACCAGACACAGAAGCCACAATAGGCAACGCCTTCATCCTCACAGTGGAAGGCCAACAAATAATTATTAAGTGGCGGCCATAGTTAAGGCCCCAGGAGAGGTGCAAGACAGTTAAAAAAAGATCATTGTGGTGACTTACACTTCTACATCTATCATCTCATTTATATTTGACTCCCACAGCCACCCCGAGTGGATAGGATGGGCTGGAATCGTTTTTACAACTTCCCTAGACTGACATCTCCCCAAGTCATCTAACTAAGAAAGGATACAAAATTATGTATCCTTGGATTTCCAGTGCTCCTCCCACAGTGCTGCGGGGGATACCCCCATTGCCTGAAAGCTCCCTGTGCTACCTGCAAGCCCAGACTTATACCTAATGACTGCTCATCTAGGGCCTCTTCCGGGAGGCTGCCTCTGACCCCTCCACCCCAAGGCACGGCTCGTGGGTTCCTCGGCCCTTCTAGAACTGTACCTGCCCTTATCTGCATTCCCATTAAACTGAGTCTCTGAGGACCAGGACTAAGTGTCATCCACTTTCATATCCTCAGTGCACAGTGACACACTCTATACACTCAGAAAAGCTGGCAGAACGCAAACATTGAACCACACACTTGTGGCTGGCCTGAGAGTTTTATAAGGAGATTTGTAAAGGAAAAAGGGTAAGTCAGGAGTGAGTAAAAATATTCAATAGCCGGGACACCCTGGCACTGACCAGTCAGGGACGGTGAGTGAATAGAGGTCGCATGCCGGATCGCCACGGAAGTCCTAATGTAGGTGCGGGTGCAAGCCAGAACCAGTGTTTGCTGGTCACATGAAATACCAACCCACACCTGTGTTCTGGCTCTACTGCTCATGGGCTGTGTGACCTGTGGCAAGCAGGGTAACCTCTCTGGGCTTCCGTGCACTCTTCCATAAAAATGGAGGACAAACAGGACTCACTTCACAGGGTTGTTGTGGAAACTGCGGGTCATGAGGCAGCCTCTGCGTTTCGACATATGCCTGGCATACCTAGTCAATCCTCATTACTTGTGGATTCTGTATTGATAAAGTCATCTACTCGCTGACATTTATTTGTAACCTCCCAATCAACACTCGCAGCAACTGCAAGGTCATTTGTGACAAGCACAGAGCCTGACGCAGAGCTGAGGCCAAAGAAGGAGCGCCCTCCCTCCTTGCTTCAGTTCTCGTACTACCTACACGTTTCCTTTTCACCGGCTATTTATTGCCATACGTTTTTGCATTCTGGTGCTTTTTGTTGGTGATTTCAGCACAGTGCTGAAGTGCTGCCTAGCGCTCCTAAGCTCAAGGAGGTTGTGATGTGCTGTAGGGAGACAACACATGTGTTAGATATGCTTTGTTATCAAAAATGGTATTAAAGGCCATTAAAGAAAAACACATCACTAACCCCAGTGAGTATAAATCCAGAAATTCTATGTCGAATGTGGCAAGAAACGAGTTAATTCTATCAGTTGCAAGCACCATGCTGCGCGGTGGAACTTTACACAATACAGAAACTGTGGTCTCTGTACCCCTGAGGAACGGGAACCCAAATCCCCTCCAAGACACCTGCACAACCTTCTTGCTTAGAGCTCGAGGGACCTGAGCCTTAAGCAGCCCGGGAGTGGGCTGCTGGGGGCCGTGCCTGCTGTAAGCCTTGATCAGAGACTGAAGTCATCAGAGGGAACTATGACTCAGTGCTTTGACATTCAATAGACAATGACTCAGTGCTTTGACACTCAAGAGACACACAGACGTCTAAAAGCTACCAGGGCAGCGCCAACATCATCAGTCAAAGGACACTGTCCATCTAGAGGCACCAGTCCATCTTAGAGGCACAAGAAGCCTCATTTCTCCCTGCAGGGAGGCTGACTCTGTCAAAAGAGGTGCAAGGGCTGAGTGTGGTGGCTCACGCCTGTAATCCCAGCACCTGAGACAGAAGCAGGAGGATCACTTGAGGCCACGAGTTTGAGAACAGCCTGGGTGACAAAGCGACACCCTGTCTTCATTTAAAAAAATATTTTAAAAGAAGAGGCTCAAAGAATCACCCTGTGGAATCAACCAGGAGCTGTGCCAAAGCCCTCCTCTCTGCTTCCTCCCACCCCCTTGATAGGAGTTTTTTCCAAAAGGAGACAATACTGAGATCATCCTCACCAAGGAGAAAGTGAACTCGGTATAAATCAGACTTCTGGAGCAGCCGCCGAAGCTTGGCCTGCGTCTCGGTGGCCTCTGCGCCCTTGCCACTGGTGGAGGCTCTCTGCTGCAGCACCTCTTCCAGGTAGAGCACAGCTAAGTGAGTGTGATACTCTTCTTTCTGCAGGAAACAGGGGGAGCCAAGCAGACAGACAGTATTTTCAAGTGGAAAGTCAAAGGTCTCCCCCGTCAGCCAGGGCTTGGAGCATGAGCTGGGCAGACACTCACTCTCTGGATCGAAACCCTCTCAGAAACCATGACACTGAGATGAGGTTACCATCTCTGGGGAATAGAACAAAAAGTCACCTCTTATTTTGGGAAGTAAGGGCCACAGAATTTAGATAACCTACAAAAAGGTATAGCTCCCTTTATTTCCTTTAAGGATAATAACAAAGAAGGAAAAGAGAGGAAAAATAAAAGCTGAGTGGGGGTGAGACGGAAGGAGAAAAAAGTAAAGCTACCTATTGCTCCAGGTCTCTTTCTGCAAGCCTCAAGGCCCCCATCAGACCCTCAATAAGTACGGATGGATCACACCCGGGGAACAGACATTACACAGAACTACATGCCAAAAAGTGTTCTAGTTCAATTCCGTCTCTCCAGCCCACACTCTTTAGTCTAAGTTCTGCAGTGCTCACCTGCAGTCTCTTGTCTATCACAAGATGTTCCAGATACTTCACAAGGGCTTTAGGGTATTTTTTAAGGCAATTGATAATGTCGTCTGGATTAAAACTGTTCTTCTGCTGTTCATCCAAAGGTCTCCTGGTGAAAACCTGAACTCCGACCTGAAAGAGGAGCGACAATACAGTTGCTGTGCTTCTCAAACCTACCTTTTCTTCATCTTTATTTTGGTCACTGCACATTCAAGCTTTGGATAAAATCATCACTTAAAATATGATGACATAATACATTAAACATGCACAGCTTTTTGTATGTCAATCATCCCTCAATACAGTGCTTTAAAAAATATAATTATGGAGAAAAACAGCCCAGCATGAAGCACTGTCAAAGGTCAGAGGGCAAAAAAATCAAGACAGAAAAACCAGCCTATACCCTGAAGCCCTCCTTACACACCGCGTGCAGATTGGAAACTGAAGAACAAAGCATTTATTGGTGACAGATTTTGACAACCCACGGAGTAACAATTTTATAACATGAAGATCATCCAAGAACAGGGATAGCCAGTTGCCGAACAGTATGTGAAAAGATACCAAAAGTGCTGAAATTTCTGTACAGTAAACTCACTTCTCTGAACATGGATTATCTACTCTGGGTTATTTATGATAGATGGTTAATCTGAGATCCGAGCCTCCAGTCCCTGAGCAAGTTTCCAGGCTGCCTTCCTGTGTCTATCAAGTGGAGGCACAGGTCCAATCCCCTGGTTCGAGGAAAGGACAGTGAGGCAGGCAGGAAAGCAGCTCTCCACTGCACCCCCCCGAGCACTTACGTGTGCAGGTTCTATCGCGTGCACGCACACACGCACCCCCCACAAGGCCAATACAGTCATATATCATGTATGATGGTGCGAATTTTGGATTCTATAAGCCTGGATTTGTGTCCCAGCTCTACCAACTATAGCCTCAGTTTCTTCATGTGTAGCTAATGCCCACTGAGGGGTTGCTGTGATATTTAAGTGATGACTTTTGTCAGGGGATTGTCCACTGTGCAGTACACTGAATTCCATGTATGTTCTGCTGTTATCATCCATAAGCATTGGGAGAGGCCTAAACCTTGCAACGGCACTGAGATCCATGTTGCAGGCGTGTGTGAGCCCGGTCAGGATGTGCTCTGCAGGCGTGGGCACTGAGGCAAATAAAGATGGAGTAACAAGTATGCAAAGTGCAAGTGCCTGGCTTTTCCAGGGAAAAGCCAGGATTTCCCAGGGAAAATTCCCTGGATTTTCCAGGGAAGCCAGCACCACAGAGGATATGAGAATATATTCCAACTCAGGTTTTAGAAAGAGAGATGCAGCACTCAGAAACTCTCCATTCAGGAGCAAGGTCCTGCATCAGAAAGCTCATTTTGTCTCTCTGAGGGGAGCCATGGAAGCATATATGTTTTTCACGATGAGAACTGACATGCCTGCTGTCTTCTTCCCAGTCACCTGTGGGGCTTTACTAAGGATACTGTCCTGAGCCAGCTACTTCCCCTCTAGCCAGCAGGTGCTTTTTCACTGTCAGTATTTCTCAGCCTCCAAGACAGGCCGAGTCTTGCTCATGGCTCCCCTCCCTCCTCCAGGCCCACCAGCTCCATGTTGGCCGTGGTGGGAGCAGGAATGAGGGCAACAGGCTGCCCGGTGTGGCCCAGGTCTGGGTGCTGCCTCCTCCCAAAGATCAAGTCCTGCAGGGCAACCACCTAATCCTGCTCCAGAAAACAGCAGTGTCAGACTTCTGAGGGGTCAAGGAGCGGGGTTCACAGACACAAGTTCTTAAGAAGACGCTAAAAATGCAAGCTGGCTATGTGTCTTGCTTTTCTACACAAGTGACTTGCCCCAGCAAGGGGATTCTCAATGGAATGTCTCAGCAGCAAGATGCAGAACTGCCCCAGACCTAGAATCCAGAGAGCTCAAGGGACGGTATTAAAAGGGGAACAACATCAACAACAAAAAACAAGAGGAGGAGGTTGAAATGTAGCTTCCTTTTCCCCTCCTAAAATCAAAGTTTCTGGGGTCTGTTTTTACCACCTCCCCAACCAAAAGAAAGCATTTTATGAAGCACAAACCTCTTCACTTTTCTGTAGGACCCAATCAGCATAGGCCCACACTAGCTCTTCGTCTAAGCAGTAGGTAAGAAAATCCACGATGTATTCATACAGGTCTGAGCGTGTGGAGTCCTGGACATCGCCATTCACAATGTTCACCCACAACTGGAAAGGAATCAAAAAGAAAAAAAGAAAAAGAAAAGAAAAAAATTGTAAAGGCATGTGTCTTAGAATTAGTTGAGAAATGACATATGTTTACTTATTTGACTTTTAATACCTTTTAAAGTAGTTGGAAAACTGTAAATGCTTAAATTTTAGTTTAGTTTTGGAGAAACAAAGAAATGTAAAAGACAGAAGTCCAAGAAATAAAAAAAAAATAAAGCTCCCAGTTCCTCTTTTTTTCTCTTTCTTTCCTTCCTTCCTTCTTT
>NW_016806197.1:1715601-1729944 GCF_001698545.2 Rhinopithecus bieti
TCTTTCTTTTTCCTTCTTTCTTTCTTTCTTTCTTTCTTTCTTTCTTTCTTTCTTTCTTTCTTTCTTTCTTTCTTTCTCTTTCTTTCTTTCTTTCTCTTTTCTTTTCTTTCTTTCTCAATAACAAAGTAAACAGAATTTATGCAGGGAGGTGAATACATTAAAAATGTATCTTCATGAAATAAACAGAACAGTCTCTGATAACATCTTGACACAGAGAAGATTCACCTACAAGCCAGGCTCTGTTTCCATCTTCTTCGTCACAGACATTCTTGATTCTGAAGTCTCCTTTGGACTGTGATAGGCAGATGTTGTGCTTTTAAAAAAGCTTTGGTGACGCTGTCCCCTGAGTTCCCACTGTCTTTTGCATAGGGGGCTCAGGATAGACTCCAGTGATAAAAGCCTTTTGCTTTTTCAGCCAGAAACTTCTCTACCATGTTAAGTGAAGCTTACTTTCAGGACCCTGAAACGAGGCAGCATCGCATGGGCGTGGAAAGAATGATGGTTGCATGGGTTCCTTCTGCACTACCGGCACGGCATGCCCCACCTACCCGCACACCACACCACCCCTCCAAGCCACAGCACAAGGAAGGAGAGAAATAGGCGTGGCATATGAATTCTGGAATTCTGATGTCAGCATATGAACACTTTTTATGATACTCGTTTCTTCAACACAGAATTCCCCAAACCAAATAATCACACATACCTTGAAATGTGCCAGTATATATAAAATTCTACCACATATGGAGATTTATCCCATATCATTTCAAGTTTGCAAATCTATCTCTCTACAGCTCTGCTAAGGTTATTACTACACTTATATAAAGCTGTAATTCTGAGAACACCAGGCTTTTGAAAATGAAAATTTTATCATTGACACCCAAATCTACTCTTGGCCATTGGGTACATGTTAATTCACCCCACCCCATTTTTCATTGCTGCTGTTGTTCTGCTCTGCAATCAGGTTACCACAATAGTCTCACAAACCAATCCAACACTAAATACGTGTTCAGCCTTGCCAGAGTCATGAGGTTGACTTGAGCTTGGTGAATATGGCTAATGCCCTTGGCCCCTCACAAAATAAAGCAAAAGGGCACACCAGGAAACAACATGGTGCAGTACAAATGCATAACGAATAATGAAGGGGAGAAAGTCTCCTGAGAGTGTGAGATAAGGCTTTTCTCAAGATCAGTAGCAAGACATAAGATACAAAATGTGACAATGCTAATAAATCGATGCCATTTCGATCAGGGTGCAGGACCTCTGCCGGGCCAATGGAGCACGGTTCAGATCTCAGATCTACCATGGATGCATGGCCTTGGACAAGGGGCTGGTGTGCACCAGCTGTGGTTTTGTCACAGGTGACCCAAGGATAAGAACTTACCCAGCTCACTGGCAACACTGATCGTCACTAACAGTGGAAATGATAAATCCAACTGTCATTCACTGCCTACATTTTCTGGTAAGGGCAGTGATATACTATGACTACATTTTCTGGTAAGGGCAGTGATATACTGTGACCCTGTGAGAAATCATATTTTCATTTCTTAAGTTTTCAAAAACTCAGTCTTGATAATGTTCTTCAAGGAGACGGAAAGACAAAGAGAAGAAAACTCTTGGCCAACATTCCTCCAGGAATTCACTTTCTAAAACAGAATCATTTCTGTTCTGTATAAAAGGGTGTAGATCAGGCAAAAGTGGTCTCTGTCAACTTGTGAATTTTTTTTAAAGTAACACTAAGTATTACGTACACGGTGCTGATTTTTAAATCACGTGGGAACGCTACTAGACTCACCTGAACTGCAGCCGCGTCTTGGTTATTATAATGATAGAGCAGTCCAAGTGCAAAATACCTGAAACAGGACAACGTGGTAAGTACAACCTGTGTTTCTCAGCTCCTGGAGGCGACCTTCACACAGTGACACCCCCCACTCCCAGCTCCCCATATTCTATTCAACTTGAGTTCAGGCTGGGTGCAGTGGCTCATGCCTGTAATCCCAACACTTTGGAAGGCCAAGGTGGGTGGATGGCTTGAGCCCAGGAGTTCAAGACCAGCCTGGGCAACGACATAGTGAGATCTATCTTTATTAAAATATTCAAAAAAATTAGCCAGGTGTGGGGTACACATCTGTAGTCCCTGCTACTTGGGGTGCTGAGGCAGAAGTATCACTGGAGCCCAGAAAGTTGAGGCTGCAGTGAGCCCTGATTGTGCCACTGCACTCCAGCCTGGGTGATGGAGTGAGACCCTGTCTCAAAAAATATACGTGTGTGTGTGTGTGCGTGCGCACGTGCGCGCCCATGTAGTTCAACAACAACCAACCAAAGGATTCTCATTTCTGTATATTTACTTATGATACTAAAAATATATGCTCTATCAGCTTCCAAAAGAATCTGATTCCAGTCTAAGATGAGCTGAAAAGTAAACTCTGGAAAATCACATCTGGAATTGCTTTACGATTTGCTTCAAATGTTAATATAATTTCATATGTCTTTGGTCTACTACTATTAACCCATATGAGGTACTAGAAGAATATGCAGAAGCTACGCTGCCTAAGCAGTGACTGAGAAGGAGGGCAGGGGCTTCAGACGTGAGGAACAGCAGGAAGGGCTAGTGTCCGGGCCTCGCAGACCACAGAGTCAGGGAGCGTCCTGGGAGAGAGTGCCCAGAGTTCAAAAACCTGGGTTTCAACTCCAGCTTCTTTGACCTTGAGCAAGTAGGTTAACTTCCCCAGCCTCTAACTCCTCACCTATAAATGGAAAAGATTGGCAATAGCATTGGCATTGCCTGGGCAGCGAGCCCTCAGCACCTTCCCGAAGTCTGCAAGGGTGCCACACTCCTGGTCCGCCTCCCCAGCAGGAAACTGGAGTAGGCTGACCAGCGAGAAGTCAGGCTTCTTCCCTCCAAGGGCACACTCTCAAGATCTTGGGGCATCCACATGAATCCTTCTCTTTTCCTTAACCTTTTGGAAAGTCATGCCGACTCTACAGATCCCACCATCCCTTGTCACTGCCATGAAGTGGCAGTGTGTTTTCTGCCTCCTGAGAAAACTAACACTGATTCCATAGCATATCCGAGTGGCTTATGGAAACTGCTGAAAAGGCCAGTACCCATGTGGAAGGCTCTGGCATCTCAGGCACTAGCACAGTGACCCCAGGGCCTCTGTGGGAGTTCATCCACGCTTTTGTCATTTCGAATCCTTCACAAAAATCATAGACCAAAAAAAATCGTGTTCTCTAAGTGGAGCTGAGGGATCACCCAACCCCTCTCATTTTCAAAGATAAGAAAACTGAGGCCTAGAATGGGTAGGCTAAGTATTAGCTGCCCAGAATGGAGAAGCTGCTGGCCCCAACCAAGCCAGGCACTATGTATTAACAGCCCACGATATATAAGGCCATCTACTAACTCACGCACATAAGGAAGGCAGTTTTTTATTTTTTTGAGACAGGGTCTAGCTCTGTCCCCAGTCTGGAATGCAATGGTGCAATCACTGCTCACGGAAGCTGCAACCTCCTGGGCTCAAGCAATCTTCCTGCTTCAGCCTTCTGAGTAGCTGAATTTTTAATTTTAGTAGAGACAAGCTCTTACTATGTTGCCCAAGCTGGCCTCAAACTTCTGGGCTCAAGCAATCTGCCTGCCTCGGCTTCCCAAAATGCTAGGATTACAGGCGCGAACCCCCATGTCCAGCTGAGGAAGGCAGAGTTTAAAACCATACCATGTATCAACAAGATCAAGAAGCCTCCCTTTGAATCTGTTTATCTAGCTGTCTATTCAATTCAGTAGTCAGTAACTAAAATGCACTGTAAATTTTACCAATAAACATGTGGCATCTCCCACAAGTGAATACGAGGCAAACTATAAAGGAGATTAAAAATAACTTCATGGCCGGGCATAGTGGCTCACCCCTGTAATCCCAGCACTTTGGGAGGGTGAGGCAAGTGGATCACCTTAAGTCAGGCGTTCTAGACCAGCCTGGCCAACATGGCGAAATCCCGTCTCTACTAAAAATACAAAAATGACCTGGGCGTGGTGCACACATCTGAAATCCCAGCTACTTGGGAGGCTGAGGCAGGAGAACTGCTTGAACCCAGGAGGTGGAGGTTGCAGTGAGCCGAGATCACGCCACTGTACTCCAGCCTGGGTGACAGAACAAGACTCCGTCTCAAAAAAAAATAGTAATTAAAAAAAAAGGAAAATAACTTCATTTACTCACAAAGCCCATTACTAGTTCCAAATTGTACTCCAGATCATTCAAGAATGGATGTGAGAACAAATGCCCCGATGGTGGTGACAGAGAGGGCATCTGAGGAACACATGCATCTGTTGTCACTATGATTTCGTGGCAGTCACCTACAGGTCCTTGGGAACGCCAGCATCACACTGGCTAAGGCTAAGTCACTTCACGAGGATCTCCCCAGCAAAGGGCCTCAGGAAGGGTGCAGGGCAGGAAACCCTGGTCGTATCAGGAGGGGAGCACTCACTTTTTGTGCTTCTCTAGCCAGGCAGCACTGTCTGTCAGGAGACAGAAGTTCTCAGTGACCAGGAGGTCCAGCAGGCTGTCGTGGTCAGCCTCTGCGTACAGTTTGAGCAAGGCTGTGTCAATGTCCTCCTTGTAGCCATTTGCTACCTCTGTGCTGCGGACCTCGTTCAGGTAGCTCATGAGGAAGCGTTTGCACTTGGCCATCTTCTCCTGGTCCCCCTGGGTCAGCTGGTTCAGGTCTGCGTACTCATGAAGAGGAGGGTGGGACCGGGTGAAGGAGGAGGAGGTGGGCAACAGGAAGGGGTAGAGAGAGATCAGCTCCCGGACATCAAGCTGGCCGCTTCTGCAATTACAGTGTCAAACTAAATGAAGCAAAAAGAGAGAAGAGTACACATAGGCACACAAAACAGCACTGGAGGGGAGTGCACGGTGGCACACGTTCACTGGGGGCTGGGGAGCTGGGGACAGGGTAATCACGTCGGAGTGACTGTTCTAATCTGCAAGTGCAGCAAAGCATCATCCAACTGGGGGCTGCCACCTGGCTCCAAAAAAGAACAGAAGGGACGAAGGTGAAAGACACATACACAACTGGCGTGAGAGTGGAACACCAAAATGCCTATGATGAAGAGAATACCCAGCTGAGCCTGGAAACCAAGGCAGAAAAAGCGACACCCGCGATAACACGCCATCAGCGTCTGCGGCTGTGCAAAGGCAGCATCACAGCTCTGCTGAAACCAGCATTTTCCTGGCACTAAATTACAAACAGATTTGTTGAATGGTCCTTAAAGAAGGGACTTTATAAAAACATTAACTTACAACTTCCTCACCAACATCTCACAACAGAAGACACAGAAATATTCATGTGGCCATTTCTGTGGGGACTCTCGTAGAATTTCAGAGCCTAACATTGGGATGCAACAACCAGTTCCTTTCCCATCTCCTCTTCGGAACCTGCTCGTCTTGGCTACAATCAGAACAGGAGCTGTGGATCTCAAACCTGGCCCAGTGTCAGACCCAGCTGTGGAAAACCTCCTGAGGGAACAGAAGCAGGGACCACCTCACCTCAGACACACGGAATGGTGAGGAAGGACCCAGGATCCATGCTGCGGGCGATGTTCAGTGCATCCTCTTTCACCCAAGCTCTGATCAGCTTAAAGCCTCCTCTACTGGCTTCCGCCTCTGGCTGCCCTTCCTTCCGCTTCACTCAGCCTCTCCTGACCTCCCATGATTTGTACAACCATAAGATAAATTTCAAACCTCTTAGTACGGCATTCAAGGCCCTTCCCAAACTGATCTCAAGCTACTCTACAACTTCAGCCTCAAGCATCCCTCCCACACCCCAACACTTCTACTAGACCTGCTTATTGTGCCAATTTGTACATTTCATGCCTCTCAGCCTTTGCTGTTGTTGTTCCCTTGCCTAAAGCAGTGGTTCTTGGTGAAAAGCAATTTTGCTCCCTGGGGAACATGTGGCAATGCCCGGAGACAATTTTATCATGACTGGGGTGGGGGTGTGCTATGGCATCTAGTAGGTAGAGGCCAGGGCTGCTGCCATTAAACACCCTGTAATGCACAAGACAGTACCCCCCTGCCCGAAGAATTATCTGGCTGAAAACGTCTACAGTGCCACAGCTGAGAATCCCTGATCTAAAGTACAATTCCTGATTTGAGAAGTTTCTGCTCATTGTTTAAGATCCAGGATGAATCCAATGAAGATTCCTCCACTGGCTCATGTGAGCCCATGCAACAACGCTCCCACAGCAGGGCGGCACCTGTGCTGCAGGAAAGGCACACATCCAGTTTCCAAGCTAGAATGGGCATGCCAGAGAAGCAGGCACTGGGTTCCCCTTCCATCCACTGCTCAGATGCTCAGGCCACGTTTGCTGAATGAAAGAAGAGCTGAACCTAGCTGATACAATGACAGGCTGCAGGTTGTCTAAAGGAAGAGACACAGAGCCCACGTCCCCAGGTTACGTATGATCAATTTTCTCTTAAGTATCAACCATAACTAGCTGGTAACTGTGGCCTCCGGCACGGCACTGAGAAGGAGTCAGAGGACGGGTCCAGTTCAACGAGGAAAAGAAAATCACAATTTATTAGCAACATTTGCTGTGAGCACAGAAAAGGAAGTGGAATCATCTTTGTCTTAGAAGTGTCTTCTTCAAATATCAATTCTCAGGCTGGGCATAGTGGCTCACGGCTGTGATCCCAGCACTTTGGGAGGCTGAGGCAAGAGGATGACTTGAGGTTAGGAGTTTGAGACCAGCCCAGGCAACACAATAAGATCCCATCTCTATAAAAAAATAAAAAATTCTCCGGGTCCCGTGGTGGCATACACCTGAAGTCCTAGCTACTCAGGGGGCTAAGGCAGGAAGATCACTGAGCCCAGTAGGTCAAGGCTGTGGTGAGCTAGGATTGCAGCACTGTACTCCAGCCTGGGAGACAGAATGAGATGCTGCTTCAAAATGAAAAAAAAAAAAAAAAAAAAATCTGTTCTCTCAGTCACACTTTGGACCAAAGCAGCATAGCAATCTAAACTTAAGCCATTAAGAGAGTGAGGTGCGAAGTACAGAAACGTCATCCTAATAACAGGCCCCACATCTATTCTCTTACAAAATCTGAGGACTGTTCTAGGAATCCATCTGAGGACAATCACCTAATGTTTCAGATTAACCCACGAGAGAAAGGAAGACACCTTGGGATACACCCATGACCCTGGTGAGGAGGTCTTCAACACTGTAGGGCTGACACAAGATATGGCAGAAAAGAGCCTAGGTCCAAAGGGGCAAAAAACTGACTTAAACCCCGAAGCCACGGGTCTTGCCAAGAACAGAGAACAGCACGTAAGAGTTGCATAAGCAAAAGGTTATATGGGGCATCATTATTCAAGGAATGATTCCTTCTTTACTCAGAAATCCATTCTCTACAGCCAATTTTGTAACTGTAATCCTTTTCAGTACTGCCATCCCTCAAATACCCAGCATAGAGGGAAAGATTAGAGCCACCATGGATGTAAGGAGGTGGCTGGTCATGAGCACACCTATACAGAACAGGCAAGGGAGGCATTCTGCTCAAGTCACTACTTAGATGAAAATATCTATTCAGGGGCTTCCTGTACATGTATTTCTTAGATAGCTGTAAACTGTACAGAATCTATCCTGGAGAGACATTCTGAGAAGTTACTCTAAAGGCAGGGCCTGGGTAGGATATTTCAAGACTCTCATAGCAGGTCTAACTTAATCTTCTGCAAAGAGTGCTGAGCAAGGCCTGGGATGGCTGACTCCTGCCTCACTGAGCACTCGGCTGTGGGGCAAGGGCAGCCGGAGGCGGCGTGACTGCGAGGCGTGCCTGTAAGGCAGGCGTGGTGGGCGGGGGAAAGGGGAGAACACACTCCACAGCCCACAGGCACGTCTGACAAGCACAGGAGTCACTGCAGTGCCAGAAGGGACCTCCTTAAAAGAAGCTCAACTTTCTGAGAGCTGAAGGTCATTAGAGGATGACAGAAAGTTTCATAGGTCTTCCCAGAAGCACTGTGTTCCCCGCCACCCCACCCCAAACTCACAGCGTCTTGTAAAATCACTGGAGAGAAGCAAGAGCGAACCACAGCGCCTTCCTAAGGGGTCCTCAGCGTGCTGTCAGATCTGCTCTTTAGAATTTTCTCCTGGCAAAACAATCTTGATGCCTCCACGGGACTAGCGTCTGTGCCCTTCCTCTGCTCCCACTCTAAGACACAGGCCAATTAAATTAAGGCTCCGGGTGAGGGGTGATGCCGAGGAACCAGCATTGGCGGGGTCTGCTGTCACAAGCAACCCCCACCGTATCCCCCTGAAGCACAACCTAACCATGCAACACATCCCACCGCGACGTCACACCGGAAACGCAGGTTCTGGCCACAGAGGGACGCTGTGGTGGCAGTCTTGCTACCAGCACCTCAAATTACCTGAAGAGCTCTTTAGCTTCCAGGAACTGAAGTTGTGCAAACTGTATAAATCCCGCCTGCTGCAGAATTCTTCTGTACATTACCTGCAAGGAAAGACAGGTGTAATCTCTTAGCGAATCTTGAAACCACCACGGCAGGGTTAAATTCATCTAACCCTAAATAAATGTTTGTTGTAACACAGAAATGTAAAATCACAAGCTGAGGAAAAAACAAGGTGTATATGAAATTACATATGTCTGTCTCTTCATGGTTTTATTTTTGTAATTCTCCAATCCTTCCCAAATGCACTCCTTGATCTCCAATTCTCCTCCTCATTAACTCACAGGGCTTCAACGAGTCCCTGTACTTGTGATTGCTGAAATGGATATCCACAACCCTGGTGTTTCTGGCAGTCCAGGAACTGCCTGGCCTTCTTCCACTCTTCGGGAAATGAACTCACAGTACCACCTTTCAGAGCATCCCTCAGAGCACAGGGCCAACTCATTTCATAACAAAACAGATAAACACTCAGGCTTTCTTAGTCAGAGATGCAGAAATGCTGCATGTTCCATCTCCTGCTGGTGATGTCCAACCCACACTAACACACCAACATCTGACACTCCTGCAATAAAGGGGCCAGTTTATCACGTTTACTCCACTATGTCCCACATTTCCATGACCGCTTTGTTCTTGTTACATGCAGCAATAGCAGAATGCACGTTAGGAATCTGCTGTGTGGTGTCTCTGATCCCACGACCTGCTCCGTCACCGTCCAGTATGGCTGGTGTCCTAGTCCTGCCCATCGTCTATATGAAATGGCTCCTGGACGTGTTTCTTCACTCCGTTCCTATAGATGCCACCACCATAGCCCAGGCTCTAATCGCCTCGAGAGTAAAGACTGTGTTTTAATTACTCTCTGACTTTGACACCTCCTCCTTCTAACACATCCTTCCATTTGACAGCCACACATTCTGTGAAGGCACGACACAGACATCACTCACCTAGCGTCTCCCACTACTAGCCTAGTGTCTGCCATTCAGTCGGTGCTTACGGATCAATTCTCTGATCCATTTGTATGAAACTCCACTTCCACTGTCACTCACTATCCCCATCTTACAGGTACAAAAACTCTGCTCAGAGATGTTACGTTCTTAGCCCCAACTTACTAAAGTGAGAATTGGTTGGACCGTGATTTAAAACCAGGCCTTTCTGATTCCAGAGGCCAGATCTTTCCACTCACTGATTCTTCCAGGTACACAGCAGGCAGTTGGTATGTCACCCACTGAAGGTACAAGGGAAGTGGAGCCCCAGTGCCGAAATGCTATCAATCCTGTTCTCTTAAATTACTTTTCAAAGGGCTTTCACTCAGCACCAGAAGACAGGGTGGAAGGAAAAAAAAAAAAAAGCTTTCACTACACAGTAGTTTTAAAGGACTCTCAGAAGCATAGCAACCGTTCCTCACCTACTTCCAGTAGAAATCCCTTTAGAGACGTCAGAAAAAGCAGGCTGCTTAAACCTTTCAGTTTTCTTTTTACCATCTGTCTTTATTTTTCTTCCCCGAAACCAGCCACTTCTGACATAAAGACCGAACCAATTATGCCACCCAACAGTAAGCAAAAGGGAGTGAGGCAAAGTTCTGTTGTCTGGAATGCCAGTCACATTTCCGAAAGCAGAAACACTAGAGGCCAGCCACTTAGCAAAAGGGATGCAGAGGACCCATCAGCTGCTGGAGAAGAATTCTCAATCACACCCAGGCTTGTTGAGGAGAAATCAGCTGAACGGCAATTTATTCCTCACGGCGGTAGGATTCAAATGGCATCTACTCTTCCCCTATCTGCAGGGAAATGGAAATTACTTTTGTGGACATTCCAGATCTCAAGAAGGGGTTATTTTCTATGCTCTAGTCTGGGAATGCTACACGCGCACTTCGAAGGGGAAGGCCAAGAGGTTCTTCGTCCTGGATGTAAGCATCACGGATGCTGAAGCCCAGGATGATACAGAAAGCACCGCTGGATTCCACCTAAAAATGCCTGATCAGAAACTTTACCAAGCATGGCCAATTCTTGGTTCTCTGAAGTTGACGGTCTCATTTCCAAACTGTCTACTACCATCGATGCCTCCTCCTGCTCTCTGCTCAGGTGATCCTGGGCCATAAAACCTGGAGCCAGGTAGGCTATCAGGGAAAAGACGAGACGGATGAATACGTACGAAGGACAGAGAACAAGAAAGTCCGTTTATCTCCAGAGCTAACTCATCAGTGGAAGCTCCAAGCTTCTTTTTTCATTACCAGCTCATCCCTCATTATAAGGCAGTGGTGCAAATTCCCAGGTGAAGAGAGTAAGTCAGCAAACTAGCCCTCTGAGGAGCCACCCTATGTCTACTCTGTACAGAGGCTACAGACCAAACACCTGGCTGCAGGCCAGGCTTAAGAGGCTGATAGATTCTGGAAGCAAGCTGAAACTGAAGTCAAAATCCTTACTATTAGCATTATCTTTCTGAACTGAGATTTCTAACATTTGTGATTTGAGGAACTGGAAGAAGATTCTAATCTAAAGGTTTCTAAAACTGTTTCCAAGGCTGCATTGTCTAAGTTAAAGATCACACAAGCGCTTCTGGAGAGAACAGTTCCTCCAAACACTAAATTCAAAGGGCAGCTTCTCTCATGGCTCCTTACTATGCACTGCCTAACAAAATACACAACCTTTCAACTAATGGAATGTTACTCAGCCTTAAAAAGGAAGGAAATTCCAACGCATGCCACAACACAGATGAACCTTGAGGATAACGTGCTCAGCGAAGTCAGCCAGTCACAAGACAAATACTGAATGATTCCCCGGATACGAGGTCCCTAGTGCAGTCAGGTTCATAGAGACAGAAAGTAGAATGGGGGCTGCCAAGGGCCGGTGGGGGTGTAGGGCGGGGAGGTGGGGAGTTAGTGTTCAACAGTACAGCGTTTCTGCCTGGGAAGATGAAAGGTCTGGAGATAGAGGGTGGTGATGGCTGCACAGCATGGTGAATACACTCAATGCCACAGAACTACACACTTAAAAATAGTTAAAATGGTAAAATTTATGTTATGTATATTTTGCCACATTTTCTTTTTTTAAAAAAACTTCTCCAGGTAGATTTTTTCCCTTTACTGAATTTTGGTAGTAGCCAAAGTCTTCTCATTTCTGTGGTGATCTGTGGTGGAGGCTGAGGTGAAACGCTCTAAAATCAGAATGTGTGGGTCTGAGTGCAGGCTCTGCCCGTCATTAGCTGTGTGGCCATGGGCAGGTTATTCTGACACTCCACGTGGCATCTTCATCTTTATAGAGGGAGCAGAATCGTGCAACCTCAGAGTTGGGGTGGGAATTAAGAGAGTGCAGTTGGGTGTGGCCATCACAACAGTGCCTGGCGTGCAGTAAGCACACAATAAATGTTGTCTCTGTCTTTAGGCTGAGCCTGTAATTAGCACTCCTAACTAATGCCAGGCTTTAACTTTTTCCATCACCTTCCAGGTCTGTCTGCTTGATTCTATCACATCTCTGTGAGTAATGGAGGGAGGTGGATAAATCCTTTTCTAATGAAAGAAAGACTTACAGAAAATTAGATCTTAAAAGGAAACTTCCTACAAGCAGCTGGAACAACCACACGGTGGCAGCACTGACACTATCACGTGACAAAAGCCAGTTCCTCAAACATGGTGCCTCAGGTGGCTACACCAACTCCTAGGCCACATGTGATACAAAAACACATCAAGTGGTGAGGCGTGGATAAGGAATATAATGAAGTCATTTACTGCAACTCAGAAAAATACTTTCTTTCAAGTCTGTAAAAACTGGATAGGTCAAATGTGGGCTCAGACTAGAATATTTTTCACAGCTATAGTAAGAGTTTTTTGAGAAAGGTGACAACCACAACCAAATGTGTCTGCAAATACCACAACAGGACACACACCAGGTAAACCCTGGAGCTGAGGGGAGATGAACAGGCACACAGGGCCGACGCAGACTCCTGAGCCAGTGCTGACAACAGCACGAGCAGGCTGCCTCTCCCCTTCCTGAGCTTCCCTCTCCAGGGCTCTCGGCTACGGCTGGTTCTTTAATTCAGGGATGGGATGGGGCTAAGAGGCAGTGGGTCACCCTGACTAGATTATACGATCGACTGCAGACCTGGAGAAGGGAAACTGGCAAACACAGTTATTGCCAGCCAGCTACCAATGCACAGAGGATAGTCTACTCCTGGCGTGGGGCAGACCACTAAGATTCATGTTATAATGCCCCGTTACATGGAGAATAAAACAGGAATATATGAGACATAAGTATCATTCTTGTAAGTATAGCCAAATTCTAAACAAAAATTGGCATGAATGTTACCATTTTAACTATATTCATACCAACCCCCTTTTTTTTAACTTATTAAAAAACCATGTAAGTTATTGTCTAAACAGAAACATCTTTCCCAAAATATATTAGGTGGAACATGAGGACCATGGCATTCTCCTTGTTAAAAAGGCAATGCATCCTGATTGAATAAATTTGTAAACAGGTGTGTATGTATGTGTATCTATATATGTAAATGTTGTTATATAAAATATATAAACTGAAATGCACTTACTTGTGTAGATATAAAAATACAACTGCATCATGTATAAAATGATGCATTTCTATATATATATAGAGTATCTATATCTATAGAATATAGATATAAATATATAGAATATATATATATCCCTTCTTGAGGGTGCACAGAAAGATAAAAATATAATAATATATAAAATATACCCTCTTAGGGAATCACAATAAGTATTAGAATATTAGAGGCTCTGAAAAAACCTTCAATTAAGAAACCCAATTAACTTAACCTTCCAAAATAGAACCTTCCTCCCACCCTGCACCTGTTACTGTCCCTGCACAAGTGTTTGGTGAAACAAAGTGGGAAGCCTTGATTCAGAAGGAAGCCTGCAATGGACACATGCAAAGCCCAAAAAGTGGTCAATTCCAAATATGGGAACAGGGAAAGGAGGCTGCGAGGTGGTGGCAAGAAAAGAGGGAGAGCACACATAAGCAAAATTTACAAAAAAAAAAAAAGGGGTCCAACCTCTCTTGGGCAGGATATACACAAAAAATTGCAACACTGGTGACTTAGAGAGAAAAATGATGTGCTAAGGAAGAAAAGGACATTTGCCATTTGATTTTTCTTTTAACCACACGCATGCATTTTTTTCTTCTGTACTTTTCAAAATTCAAAATTCCTAAGTAATATATTCAATATGGCTCAAATTTTGAGGCATTGAAAAGGGATACAGTGAGTCCTCTTATTCCTGTCCCAGCCAGCAGATGCCCTCCAGAAGGAATCAGTGCTATTAATTTCTTGTGTAGTCTTCCAGAGACATGTTATGTATTGACGAGCAAATACTGTTACGCCATTTTAATAGTGGTAGCATGTTATGCATGCTCACTGGCACTTTGTGTAACTTATTCTACCTTAATGCTATGTGTTAAGCCCTAAAGGCCTTGACACTCTTCCTGGCTGCACAGCGCTGCAGCCCCCATCTGGGCTATAATACATTTAATCATGCCCCACTGGCAGCCTCTAGGTTTTGTGGTTGTTGCTTTTTAACAAACAATAATGGAGTGAAAAGTTTTCTACACTTGTTATTTTGAATTTCAGTGATCAGATCTGTAAAATACACTTCTGGGTATGGAATTGTAAGTTTTAATGTCAACAGATATTCTTGAATTGCCCTCCCAAGAGGCTGTATCAATTTAAATTATTACAGGACACCTGAAAGCACCCGTTTCCCCACTTTCACCAGTATGGTATTATCAAACTTTCTGATCTCTGATAATCTAATGAATGAAAAATGTATTGGTGTATTCTTATTGTGCATACCTCTATATGAGAGACAAAGCATCTTTTCATACATCTATTAGATAGGCAATTCTTTTTTTTTTTTTTTTTTTT
>NW_016806197.1:1730254-1745525 GCF_001698545.2 Rhinopithecus bieti
GTGATAGTCAATTTTTTTTTTTTTTTTTTTTTTTTTTTGAGACAGTCTTGCTCTGTCGCCCAGGCTGGAGTGCAGTGGTGCAGTGGCACAATCTCGGCTCACTACAACCTCTGCCTTGCGGGTTCAGGTGACTCCTGTGCCACAGCCTCCTGCATAGCTGGAATTACAGGTGCATGCCATCATGCTTGACTAATTTTTGTATTTTTAGTAGAGACAGGGGTTCACCACGCTGGTCAGGCTGGTCTCGAACTCGTGACCTCAAGTGATCCTCCCGCCTCAGCCTCCCAAAGTGCTGGGATTACAGGTGTGAGTCACTGCACCTGGCCAGCAATTTCATTTTCTATAAAATGTGTTCATGTTCATTTTTCTATTGGGCTATTCATATTTCTTTCATATATCCCAAGGAATTCTTTAGATATTAGACAAATTAGCTCTCTTTCTGTGCTGCAAACTACAAATACTTTTCCTAATTTGCTATTTCTCTTGAATTTGTTTATAAGTTTTGCCATGCAGGATGTGTATATGAGTAAGAGAGAAAGAGAGATAGAGAGAAAGAGAGAGATAGAGAGAAAGAGAGAGAGAGTGTCTATGTGTGTGTGTGTGTGTGTGTAATTTAATTTTTTCTTTATGGATTCTGGGTTTTCAAATAAATTATTTTAAAATATTCCAAAACCAGCTGGGCACGGTGGCTCATGCCTGTAGTCCCAGCACTTTAGGAGGTCAGGGTGAGCAGATGACCTGAGGTCAGGAGTTCGAGACCAGCCTGGCCAACATGGTGAAACTTCATCTCTCCTGAAAATACAAAAAATTAGCTGGGTGTGATGGCACGTGCCTGTAATCCCAGCTACTCGGAAGGCTGAGGTAGGAGAATCCCTTGAACGTGGGAGGCGGAGGTTGCAGTGATTGTGAGATTGCGCCACTGCACTCCAGCCTGGGTGACAGAGCGAGACTCCATCTCAAAAAAATAAATAAATAAAATGTTCTAAAACCAAGGTATCTGGGAAGGTGGTGGCTGTTATGGACGGAATGCTTGTGTCTCCCGAAAATTCCTATGTTGAAATCATTCCCCCTAGGGTGTTAGGAGGTGTAGTCTTGGGGAGGTAATTAGGATTACATGAGGTCATGAGGGTGCAGCCCTCATGAATGGGATCTGAGTAGTACCCTTATAAGAATACTGAGAGAGCTTGCTTCTGTCTCTGCCATGTGAAGACTGAGAAGACGGCCATCTACGAATCAGGAAGCTGGCCATCCCCAGACACCAAACCTGCAGACACCTGGATCTCGGGCTCCAAACTGAAAAATAAATGTTTGTCGTTGAGGTCACCCAGTTTATAGTATTCTGTTCTAGCAATCTGGGATGACTAAGAAAGTAGGGGTATAGTTTTTTAATCTCTCAGTCTCCTCTGAAAAGAGACAGAATGATTGGTTCATAACAGCACTATTCACCACAGCCTAAGGTGGTAGCAACTTATTCATCGACAGATAAATAAGTAAACAAAATGTGGTAGGTACATACAACGGAATATTATTTGGCCTTAAAAAGGAAGAAGATTCTTCCGTGCTGCAACATGGATGAACCCTGAGGACATGCTGCTAAGAGAAATAAGCCAGTCACAGAAGGACAAATATTGTATGACTTTACTTCTGTGAGGTTCCTAGAGTAGTCAAATTCATAGAAACAGAAGCAGAAGTGGGGATTGCCTGGGCCGGGTACAGAGGGAATGGGTGGGCATATAGGGGGAAGGGGGAGGTGACTTTGCAGGCTCCAATTTGCCATGTGTGCCAACATGGAGAAATCTGACATAAAAGAAATCTGTATGCTTTGAGCCTCTAAGCAAACAGATCAAGTCACTACAAGGGAAAGAAACCCAGATTGTCATCAGATTTTTCACTGCAACTCTATCATGGTAGAACATATTTAGGTTCCTCATTGAAAGATAAGACGAGTGGAAGACTTTGTATCCAGCCAAACTGGCCCTCAAGGATAGAGGCTGCAATGAACAGTCACTGTCATCAAGAAGCACAAACTCAGGAGACAGTGTCCCCATATTCCCACTGTGAAATATCTCCGAGGACTGCTTTAGAAAACCAAAATGACTGGAAAGACATCAACAGAAAATTTGATGGTGGACATACAACACATAGAACTAAGAGACCAAATAGCATGCGGAAGGTGGAAGGCTCCATGCTCTCAAAAAGTACAGACAATATAACCATCAACAAATAGGGAAGAACGAGAGATTATACAAAAAAGATGAGATGCTTGCTGACTGCCTACCAGGTATCAGCTGGGAATTGAGGGCTATACCTCCAAAGCAGGGGCTGAGGAACACAGGGGAAGAGTGATGAAGACGTTACTGGCTAATTTCAAACACAGCTCCAAGTGGGGAAGCAACAGATGTAGAAACCCTCCCAAAAAAGAGAACGTAGAGGAATTTTATAAGGTGGATAATATTAAGGTAACCATTAGAACAAAAAAATACAACACAAACACTCATACTAAAAGACAGAAAAGAAGGGAGGAAGAAAGAGAGACACAGAGAGACAGTGGGAAGAAGGAAGGGAAAGAAAGAATGGGGGTGTAGAAAGGGAGGTAGAGAGAGGGGAGGGGGGAGAGAGAGAGAGAAAGTGAGAGAAAGAGAGAGAAAGAACATGCAAATAAAACAGACCACACAGTAAAAGGAGGGAGGCAGTGAATAGAGTGAAGGAGAGAAATTGAGTTTAGACTTCTTTGAATATACTTTGTTTTACTGATTTGACTTTTGAGCTATCTAAATATTTTAGATAATTATAAAACAAATTAAATTTTAAAAAGCAATCCCAAAAAAAATCAAGTCAAATGAAACAAATGAACCTAACTACATATATAAGAGCTGGTGGCAGAGCCACACAGAGGAGAACTACCCCATGTGACATTAAAACAGTAATTTGAGTGTACAGTCTAGCGAGATTTTCCCTAAGGATTAAAGAAAGAAAGAAAAAAAAAAAAAAAAAGCAAAGCAAAACATTCATTGAACGAGCGTGGAAATATGAGCACTGACCAGACACTCAGCACACAAAGGAATCAGTGCTGATTTGGGGGAGTGACAGCAATGGTACTGTGGTTACATTTCAAAGAGCATCAGTGCTTTTAGAGACGTGTATTAAAATGTTTTTAGATGAAATGGAAAAAAAATCTATCGGAGCTCAAGCGTAAATATAAACGCTATCCACACTGTGTGATAGAAATGAAGTAATATTTTGTGTGCGACATAAACCTTTGTCTATAGAGCAGGATGTCCCTTTACTGTCTCTTATTTTAAATACAGCATTCTAAACTGTAATATAATTTAAGGCCTGTTTTCTAAAGTTCTGAACAACCCTTTTGGCTCGAAGAAATGATCCTTAATCCCAGCCCCACGGTCAAACTTCTTGACAAACCCCTTGCTAATTCGGAACTCAGAGAGGTGAAACCAGCCCTTGCTTTAAATGAAGGGAAAGGAGTGCAATGGTGAAGAAGTCTACAGAGCTCAAGCTTCTCGTCCTCCCCCTTCCTGATTTCTTTAAGCTTGAGGTCTAGCATGTGGTCACAAGCACTCTAAGACTAAAAGAAGCAATGTACTTAACCAGATGAGCTGAATTTAATCCTTTAAAACATATACATTTATGAAAAGTCATTTCTAAACTTTTTTTTTGCATCAATATTGTTTTATTGTTTAAGGTTTCCATTTCAAACAAAAACCCGGTGCTGCCAATCCATTATATCACAGCTCTGCTGGACGGCCAGTTGGAAGCTCTAAATTACTCATTCATTCTTTCCTTGGTATTAAAAGGAAAGAGCTTACCCAGGACCTAGGGGAGGGAGAAGCGTGGAGCTGAGGGGTAAACTGATAAATGGTATGGGCTGTAAATCGCAGGTGCGTGGGGTAATAAGTCCTTAGCTCTGCCCAGAGGAAAGGGAAGGCTTAGTGAAGAGGAGATATTTAAGCGAGGTATCAAAACCATTTTATCAAGTAGAGAAGTATACTCCAGTAATTGCAGGGTAAAGGGCGCCACGGGGAGCGCCAGTCTGACTTAGCCAGCCTGATGTCCAGAGGCATGCTTGATCTGCGCTGCCATGTCTTGTCTGTGAAATGAGGACAATGGTACCAGCCATTACCGAATGCTTTTGAGGGTTAAAACAACAAATGTTTTTAAATGCCTTGCAGGGTTCCTGACATATCATCGGGCTCATTCCTTGTTTGTTCTCTTTGTCTTCCACCCTTTGAGGCAGAAATGTAGGAAGTAGGCATGTGCTTCACAGGAGTGTGTGTGTGTGTAAAAGACAAGGAGGCCACAGAAGAGGGTGGGGTCAGCCGAGCTTCAAGGCTGTGGACTTGACCTGGGCAACGAGATGCCCACTAAAGTATTCTAAGCAAAGGACTTGGTCCGTAATTGAGAAAGATCATTTCCACATAGTTGCACGGAAGATGGACTGCAATCACACACAGAGGCTGTTAAAAACGCAGGCAAAAGTGAGCATGGTCTGAATACCAGCAGTAACAATGGGAACTGAGAATAATGGGTGAACTCGAGATAATTCTGAAGGTGTATTTCCAGGGCTGGAGATAGGAGCTTGCAGTAATACAAGGAGAAGCGGGAAGCAGGTTAGAAAAGAAACAAAACAAAACAAAACAAAACAAAAAACCCTGAGATATCAGATTGGAAAACAAGATGACTACTATCACCTAATACTGACTGTGTAGCTCTACTCTGGCAGAAAGCATAGGGAAAAAAAGAGCAAAAATCAGATAAAGAGCATTGAAAGCCTCTGTAAGAAAATGTTAACACGCTTAAAATGTGCACATGGTGTGTGTGCAAGGAGGGAAGACTCCACAGTGGCAGCTGTGAAAACCTTGGAATGTGGCCCCCCGGACTTCCACACATCCACCGAGGGCAGCTCGCAGGAGAGGAGCAGGCGCTGAGAGTGCGCGCAGCATTGGCAGGCCTGGCGATCTGCCTCTGGTCTGCACCTTCCCCTCCAGGGCACCAGAAGCTCAGCCGCTTTCTTCTTTTTGCCTTTGCTGCCCCCTGCTGAACGCTAGTAGATCAGTCTTACTCAAAAGAGGAACAAAGATGAAAAGTTTATCAACGTTTAAATGTAGAAAAGAGGTCCTGCCCGCCTTCACAGCCCACAACCATAAATCACACAAGCTGTCTTCTTTCAGTTTCAGAATCTACCCTCTGCTGCACAAAGCACCTGAAGCCAAAGAGCGTTTCATTCCACAACAATCACACTGTCATCTCTAACATCTGACCGGCATTATCAAGAACTTTTTATTATTAATTTAGATATTCATACGAAGCACACAAACATATCAACATTATGTTTTGTTCCCCTCAAATATAGAGTAACTGGAACAACCTAACTCATCAAGTAATAGTTTTTAGGAGACCCGATTTATATCAATTGCATTTACTATACCAACTATATTTAAAATGAGGGTTTCTCAAGTGCGTTAAAAATGTTCTCCTAAGGAAATCAACTAGATGGGGTTCCTGCAATATCAACTTGGTTAGTAAAATGGTTATCAATATGGTTAGTAAAGCTTTTCCTATAGATGAGAGAAATCTAAACGAATTCAACAACTTCCTGACAAATACAAATTCTAAATTCGGAGACAAATTAACCTGACCTCACTCTTTTGCTTTGTAAGAACTATGTTCTTGATCCTTCTCTGAAGGTCCACGGAAGAGGAAAGTTGATTAGAAATACAAGCCCATATCTAAAGTAGCAGAATTAAGTCAGAAGTTGGAAGCCTGACTTCTCCACTGTTGGCAGTGCCTGCTCAGTCACAAGCTGTTCGACCGCCATAAAGCCTGTTTCCTTATCTATACAACGTGGATTCATTGAGAAAATTAAACAACAGATATAAAAGCGGTGTGTACAGCCCGGTACACAGGAAGGGCCAATGCACGTTAGTTAAATCTGAATGTCCTCTAACTGGTGACTTAGAGGCATATTTCTGTGACCAGTTAATTACAAACCTGAAATTTTTCCTTCGGAATGTTCCTCCGGGCTCCTTTTGCTAAAACCAAAGCCTCTTCTACTCTGCGGCTTGCTAGAAGATCCTGTATTTGTTTTTCCAAAGGTAATGGTACCAAGATGTAAACTCCTTTACTTGTGGCAACGATCACTCTTCCTGGGAAGAAATTCAGCATTGTAAGAAAGAGAGAAAACATACTGCCTGCAAAAAAAACACAACTGCTTTCCCCAAACTGGATCATTACCTGATTTGTTGAACAATTTTGCCATAGTTTTCTCAAAGGAATTCCTACAAAAATTATAAATTATAATGCTTTTATTTTTCCCACATTGTCAACTGTCAGAAAAGGGCAAACTCTTACTATGACATTTCCAAAGAATAACATCTTGGTTTTTTTTGCCTTTTTTTTTTAATTGAGAAATACTGGTGAATGTAAAATCAGTGTAGTAAACACATAATACATAGCCCAATGAAGATGGAGAGTGCAATCAGGGAACATTATCAATAAGAATGTACACCATTTTTAAAACATTCTTTTCCCTCCAAGTTAGTTTACATAAAATTAAAATGTTAATGTGATATTTTGAAGCATGAGATAATATTTCATCCTCATTTGCCAACCAGAAATACCTCCAAAGTCTTGCCATTAATATATTCATCTCCCCACAGTCCTGCACGTTAACCTGGCCCACTGCCATTGTCATTTTACCTGTGAGCCCCTCCACAGGTAGTCTGTGGAAGAGTCAGAACTGTGGTCCAAGACGAGCTCCTACTACTAAGCTTCCAAATTAAATTTGGTTCCTTTCTGCAGAAACTTTCAGCTAAGCACCACCGGTTTATAGGAAACAATCTAACTCTTTCTGTCTTCTGTATCACAACTAAGGCAGTTTTTCTCATTCCCAAGTAACATTCTGTCCTTCCTCTGCCTGGAGTCACTTTTCCCAGGAAGCCTCCCTGTGTTCCCACCCTGGGCAGGTTACATCATCGTCCTCTGTGTGTCCACCACACCCTGAGCCCGCCTCTACCACTCAACAGGCACGGCACCCCAATACTGCTCTGTGTGTGTCCCCAGCGCACGCACCACAGCCCCACTGGAATTAACCCACTTAATGGCAGAAACTGGGAGTCTTCTTATCTCCTGTAAGCATCTATAAGACAGCACTTGGCACAGCGAGGGTACTAAAATCCTTCGTTTGGTGAACTAAAATTCTTCAGTGGCAAATGCAATGCATAAATCTAGATTCATTCCTGGTTGGAAGAAAATATGATAGAAGCCATTCTTAGGTCAATTGGGGAAATCCAAATATTGGCAGGACATGAGATGGTATCATAAATTAATGTGAATTTTTTTCAGGTATGAAATGGCATTGTGGTTTTGTAGGAAAATGCCCTTATTCTTGGGAGATGTGTGTGAAAGAATTTTGGGATTAAATATCATGATATCTTCCTCTTAGTTACAAATGGCTCAGCAAAATGGTAACAAGTATTGAATCTAGGTGAAAGGTTCCTGGTGGTTTACTTTGTCTCTCTTACCACTTTTCGGAATGCTTCCAAGTGTTCAAAATAAAACTGAGGAAAAGTAGAGTAAATCCTTCAAGTGGCTCACCATACACATGAAATGAAATCCCTCCTGCCTCCACCTCTCCGATTACCCTGGTCTGCTGCAGCCTCAGCTCACGCTGCCCCTTCACACACACCATGCACTACAGTCACAGTGAACTGCTTGTGTGGCCTGAAGCCCACAGTACCCCCTTTAACGGATTCGCATACACCTTTCTCTCTACCAGAAGGTGCTTTCACACAATATCTGCTTGGCTGACTCCTACGCATCCTCAAAGGTTTGGCTAAAACAGCACCTCCTTCAGGAAGTCCTCCCTGCTATCTCTAGGAAATACTTTCTCCTCTGCTCTCATAATGGGCCTTATTCCATCGTGATCACACTTTTATACTGCCATAGCTATTTGTTTAAATGTCTGTCTCCCCACTAACTGTGCAGGCCCTGAAGCACAGAGGCTGTACTGGAGTCATCTGTGTATCTTCTATGCCTTGCACAAGGCCCAATTCCTAAATGATATTTACTGAAGAAATATCACGAAAGAGTTAAATAAATTTCACTAAGACTTCTATGTGAATGAGTACCTTCAAAGTCCTGTAGGATGTGGCCCTCCTTAAAGGGCAGGGTCTGCTTCTGTTGCTGATCCAACATGCTGTGGACTGTGATGAATTCGTCATCGAGCGCTATGACGTATGGAAAGGACACAGCCGCCCCAATCACGTTCTCCGACCAGTGCACAGGGGCGCGCTGGGATATCCCTGCGACTGTGGCAAACATGCCTAGAAGTAAAAAGAAAGAGTTAGGTGGGCTTCCAAATAAGCATGGTATCTTTTTCCTGTAGCTATGTCTAGATGCAGAATGTCCCCTGCCCACCAGCAATTTTCTTGTACAGTCTTGGATTTCAAGAAAGGAAAAATAATATAATATGTTGTATGTGTGAAGAGCCCTACAGGAATTTATTTCTGTGAAGAGAACTACCTTACCCAGAATGTATATCTGATATTTACTTCCAATTCAAAATGAGGTTGTAATAATATTACCACAAACTTAGCAAAATGAAAAATAAAATAGGCCGGACGTGGTGGCTCAGGCCTGTTATCCCAACAGGTTGGGAGACCAAGGAAGGCAGATGGTGCTTGAGCTCAGGAGTTAGAGACTAGCCTGGGCAACATGGCGAAACCTCAGCCCTACAAAAAATATAAAAATTAGCCAGGTGTGGTGGTGCACGTCTGTAGTCTCAGCTACTTGGGAGGCTAAGGTGAGAAGAACACTTGAGCCCTGAAGGTCAAGGCTGCAGTGAGCCATGATCATGCCACTGTACTCCAGCCTGGGCGACAGAGTGAGAACCTGTCTAAAAATAGATAAATAAAATAAAACAAAATAAAATAAAATGAGGTCTAAAAATACATTTCCATATAAGCCACATGACAATTTATAAAGCATGTGTCCTCACGTGAGGACAAAGTGACTTTCAAATAGGGTGTAATCCTGAGGATTCTGCTGAATTTCTGCTCAAAGAACATGTTCTAGACAGTACAACTCTCGTGGTCACATGGACACCACCACTATCGCCCAGCCTCACCCTGGAGGTCAAACAGGGTGCCTGCATTTACCTGCTCACGGCTGAACATCACCCAACCAGAGAACTAGGCAGCACAGAGGCCCTGATGATTGTTTTTAAAATAAAAAGGGCAAGGGCCTGGGGCAGTGGTGCTTGTCTATAATCCCAGCTACTTGGGAGGCTGACACAGGAAGAATGTTTGAGCCCAGAAGTTCAAAACCAGCCTGGGCAACATAGTGAGACCCCATCTCAAAAAGCACTGTCATAGGACAGTGCTTCAAACCACAGGTTTAAAGTCTGGTGGTTACTATGCTGTAGATAGAATCTGTATATAGGTACTGTGTGAGAGGTGTTACAAGTGATCTTTCAATTTGCTTATAATTGTGCCAGTTACAAGCAGAACAAAACTTAAGAAGGTTGGTTCATTTAGCCTGATGCCCATGTAGCTGAGACACAGTGCATCATAAAGATTATTCACTATTATTTCCCATCAATCCTAACACTACAACCAACAAAGGGTAATGGAGTAAAATCTTTTTTTTTTTTTTTTTCTGAGACAGAGTCTCGCTCTGTTGCCTAGGCTGGAGTGCAGTGGCACCATTTTGGCTCACTGCAACCTCTGCCTCCCCGGTTCAAGCGATTCTCCTGCCTCAGCCTCCCGAGTAGCTGGGATTACAGGCATGCACCACCACGCCTGGCTAATTTTTATATTTTTAGTAGAGACGGGGTTTCGCCATGTTGGCCAGGCTGGTCTCCAACTCCTGGACTAAGGTGACCCGCCTGCCTCAGCCTCCCGAAGTGTTGGGATTACTGGCGTGAGCCACTTTGCCCAGCCTATCAAATCTTTATAACTAAAACAGTTAGGTATTGGTACATGAACAGGCAAATGAACTGAGAGAATAAAACAGAAAGTCCAGAGACAGACCCAATACATTAGGAAATTTAGTACACATTAAAGGCCATCATCAGTAAGGAAAATATAGACTCTTTAATCAGTTTGTTGGGAAACTGGACAGCTATATAAAAAAGATAAAATTGAGGTTGGCCACAGTAGTTCACGCCTGTAACCTCAACACTTTGGGAGGCCACGGCAGGCAGATCACTCCAGTCCAGGAGTTCAAGACCAGCCTGGGCCATGTGGCGAAACCCAGTCACTACAAAAAATACAAAAATGAGCCAGCCGTGGTGGCGGGTACCTGTGGTCCCAGCTACTAAGGGGAATGAGGTGGGAGGATCACTTGAACCAGGGAGGCGGAGGTTGCAGTGAGCTGAGATTGTGCCACTGCACTCTGGCCTGGGTGACAGAAAAATACCCTGTCTCAAAATAAATAAATAAAATTTTAAAAGATAAAATTCAATGTATTCCTCACACTCTTCACTATAAGAAATGAAACTGGCCAGGTGCGGTGGCTCAGGCCTGTAAACCCAGCACTTTGGGAGGCCGAGGCCGGTGTATTACTTGAGGTCAGGAGTTCGAGACCAGCCTGGCCAACATGCTGAAACCCTGTCTCTACTGAAAATACAAAAAATTAGCCAGGAATGGTGGCACCTACCTGTAATCCCAGCTACTAGGGAGGGTAAGGCAGCAGAATCATTTGAATCCGGGAGGTGGAGGTTGCAGTGAGCCGAGATGGTGCCACTGCACTCCAGTTTGGGCGACAGAGCTAGACTCTCTCAAAAAAAAAAAATAAATAAAACCACACAAGTACTAGAAGAAAACACAGGTGAATTTGTCTTTAACCTGGAAGACAGAGAAATCTTCCTAATTATAACTCAAATTCAAGAAGCAATATCAGAAAATATTGATACATTTGATTGTACAGAATTTTCTTTTTCTTTTTGAGATGCGGTCTTGCTGTGTTGCACAGGCTGGAGTGCAGTGCCTAGTCACAGGCAGAATTACAGAGCACCACAGCCTCGAACTCCTGGGCTCAAGCGGTCCTCCTGTCTCAGCTTCCTGTAGCTGGGACCACAGACACATGCCACCACACCTGGTGAGATTACATCAAATTTTTTTAAAAAGCTTTTGCACAGTAAAACATGGAAACAAATACTTGAAACTTACATAACAGAGAAGTTGGTATCTCACATATATAAAGAATACTAAAAAAACAAAAATAATTTAAAAAGGGCTAGAGATAAGAAGAGATAATTCCCATTAGAAGAAATGTAAATGGTTTTAAACATGTGAAAATGTTCAACCATGCCCATAAACGAGGGAAATGGAAATTAAAACTACACCGTGAAACCATTTCTCATATACTAGACAGGCAAAAACACACAAGTTTGGACAACATCCTCTGTGGGCAAAGCTGGAGGGCAACAGGTACTTTCATAGGTTGCTGGGGAGAAATAACATGGTGCAACCTTTATCAAGGGAGACTATGGCAACCCCTCGCATTTATACTCTGACTCTGCTATCTTCTTTCTAGAAAGCTTTCCAACAGATACACTGAAAACACACACGCATACACACAAATATAAGTCCCTAGGAACAGCTAAAGCCTGAAAAAGACCCCAAATGTCCATCAATAGATGGACGCATTATGGTACCTCCACACAGCAGAATAGTGCACAGCTATAACAATCAAGGAGGAATACCTCTACATTATACTCTGAAGTGACCACTTTAATATATTAAGTAAAAAAAAAAAAGCAAGGTGAGGGAAAGTATGCTACCATTTGGCCAAGAAGGAGGAGATACAAATATTTACGTATGTACGTTGTATTTTAAAATGCAAGAATAAACCCTAAAAATAAAGGTTACCTATGGGAGAGGGAGACTTGGCAAAAAACTGGCTGTAAGCTTAGACCTCTTTGATGATATCTTGCTGTATCCATCTGTCCTGGAACTTTGTAAACGTTTATATAATAAAAAATAAACCAAAGCAATTTCTAAAAATCAAAAGTAAAATGAAACAAACAAATCTAACTATAAATCTAGTTGATGGCATAACCACACAGAGAAGAACTACTCCAAGTGACTTTGAAACACAGTAATTTGACTATATTTCTAATATCCTAAGGACAGAAAGAACCACAAACCATCAAAGTTTCCAATAATTATACTGTGGGAGCGGTAGTGTTGGTCCTGTTACTCTGTTGTATGTACTGCGGGATAAATCAAAGGAGTAATTATGTTGAGGTAGTAGAGAGGTAAGATCTTTGGTGTGGTTGAAAGCAAATACAGGTACAATGATGGATTGGTTCTATCAACATGATTTCACAATGAAATTATCTTTACAAAATATATACTTGTCCAGGTGCAGTAGTGCACACCTGGAGTCCCAGCTACCTGGGAAGCTGAGGCGGGAGGCCTGCTTGAGCCCAGGAGTTCAAGGCCAGTCTGAGCAACACAGCAAGACCTTGTTTCTAGAAGAATAAAATAAAACAAAAAAGACATACTTCCCAGCACTGTTTACTGAAAGAAGGGCCTAGAAACATGAGCAACAAGCACCCCTAGCTCCCAGACTGTGGTCTGTAAACATCAGGGCTTTTTGGAGAAATGGCTGAAACCAGACCCAGGACAAGAAATGTACGAGGTGAGTTGGGAACATCCTGAAAGTCAAGGAAGCAATCAGATTTCTAGCGGCATGAAAAAGGGACTGAAGAGTCCACCTGAATAAACTCCCAGCAGGCATGGATGAAACTAAGCACATCACATACATTTACGTCCATGAGTTTATAATGATACTTTTCAGAAAGCCATTTCTGTAAGACAGAAGAGACCCCCATATTGAAAACTGAATAACCGAATTGATCAGGGCAGTAACTGTCAATAGCTGTTAACATTACAGAGCGATGAAGGCATTGTGTAACCCTGACAGAGGTACTCTACCACTAGGAAGTAGTCTTGCCACCCCACAAAACAAGCAAATTTTAAAAAACCCTGAATCTCCTAATTACTAATTGAAGGAAACACAGAGGTAGAGAGGCATGTTAAACAATACTATGGGAATGAAATCATTAAAATCCAGATTGTGGGACACTATACGTGAAACCACCCAATTTCTTCAACAAAAAAATTAAAGAAAAGCAAAAAAGAGATGAAGCAGAAAACTGACATTAAAACAGAAAAAGTAACAGATCAATTGCAATGTATGGGCCTTGTGTGAAACTGATTCAAACAAACTGAAAAATAAACATACAAACACTTAAACATAAGTGTATGTATGTATTTATGTCTATTGTGATATATGCTAACAGGAGAAATAGGGCACATCTAGATATATTGGATATTAAGGAATTACGGTCAGGTTTTTTAGGAACTGTGGTTTTCTTAGGTATCTGTAACTTAGAAATATGTACTAAAATGTTTACAGATGAAATGCTATGATGTCTGGGATTTGCCTCAAAATAAACATGTATAAACTGAGAATGCCTGATGTTGGGTGATATCTCTACCTGGTTCATTATGCTATTCTCTTTATTATATAAGTTTACATATGTTTTCCACAATAAAAAAATTTCACAGTACAGAATTCCTCAATTTTTTGAAAAAAAAAAATGTGGCTGGGCTAAAGAATTTTTTCTTCAAAAAGTAAGACTATAGTGTCAAACCATAAAAAGACATGGAGGAAACTTAAATGCATATTACTGGCTGGGCGCAGTGGCTCACACCTGTAATCCCAGCACTTTGGGAGGCCGAGGTCAGTGGATCCCTTGAGGTCAGGAGTTTGAGACCAGCCTGGCCAACATGGTGAAACCCCATCTCTACTAAAAACACAAAAATTAGATGGGCATGGTGGCACATGCCTGTAATCCCAGCTACTCGGGAGGTTAAGGCAGGAGAATCACTTGAATGCGGGAAGCAGAGGTTGCAGTGAGCCGAGATCGCACCACTGTACTCCAGCCTGGGCGAGGGTGGGGGGAAAGAGAAGACCCTATGACCAAGCGAAAGAAGTCAATCTGAAAAGGCTACATACTGTATGGTCCCAACTAGATGACACTGTGGAAAAGAAAAAACCCATAGAAACAGCAAAAAGATCAGCGGTTGCTGGGGCTTAGGAGAAGGAAGAGATGAACAGATGGAGCATAAAGGACTTTTAAGGTGGTGAATGGATTATGAATGACACTATAATGATGGATTCATGTCATGACACATTTGTCGAGCATGGTCCCTAATATGAACTATGGGCTTCGGGTGCTAACAACATGCCCCCGTACCACTGTCGTGTGGATAACGGGGAGGGCAGAAGGGTCCATGGGAACTCTGTGTACTTTCCCCTCAGTTTTGCTGTGAACCTAAAACTGCTCTAAAAAATAAAGTATATATATATATTTTTTTTTAAAAAGTGAAAATCAAGACATATACATGAAATAGTTTATGACGGGAATTCTTGTTGTCACAAGAAAATGTGTTTGCACTCAGCACTTTGAAATGAGGTGTCTATACAAAAACTCTCCAAGGATAAAAAAATACCAGTGTTAAAGGGAACGCACTCTCGCCAGCATCCCTGTACCATGAACATATACACGAATTATAATATGAGCCACCCCTGGCTGGAAGAAAATACCAGGAGACATCACTAAGGTTAAAGCGCTGATTCTTAATTTTGATAAGGCTGTCCGGAGAATTAGGTAAGGCCACACAAGAACCACTAAAGCCCCTTTTGAGGAGCTAGCTACGAAAAACTTTTTGGTGGGATGAAATGACAGGACATAAAAGAGAAAATGTTATGGACCTGACATTGAAAATACTTAGTGAGCTACTTCAACTCCTTTTTACTTTTATTTATTAATTTTATTTCTTTTAGACAGAGTCTCACTCTGTCATCCAGGTTGGAGTGCAGTGGCACGATCTCAGCGCACTGCAACCTCCATCCCCCAGGGTTCAAGTGATTCTCCTGCCTCAGCCTCCTGAGTAGCTGGGATTACAGGTGCCCGCCACCACACCAGGTTAATTTTTGTAATTTTAGTAGAGATAGTGTTTCACCTTTTGGCCAGGCTGGTCTCGAACTCCTGACCTCAGGTGATCTGCCTGCCTCGGCCTCCCAAAGGGCTGGCGTTACAGGCGTGAGCCACAGCGCCTGGCCTCAACTCCTTTTTAGAATGAGGAGCAAAAACAATCAAATGACAACCCACCCATGTGGGAAAATCTTACCAGGAACGCTTACGGAGTTTTCTGTTTTTTTTTTTTTTTTTTTTTTT
>NW_016806197.1:1745913-1750901 GCF_001698545.2 Rhinopithecus bieti
CCGGGTTTTTTTTTTTTTTTTTTTTTTTTTTTTTTGGACAGAGTTTCACTCTTGTTGCCCAGGTTGGAGTGCAATGGCGCGATCTTGGCTCAACGCAACCTCTGCCTCCTGGGTTCAAGCAATTCTCCTGCCTCAGCCTCCCGAGTAGCTGGGATTATAGGCATGCACCACCATGCCTGGCTAATTTTGTATTTTTAGTAGAGACAGGGTTTCTCCATGTTGGTCAGGCTGGTCTCGAACTCCCAACCTCAGGTGATCCGCCTGCTTTGGCCTCCCAAAGTGCTGGAATTACAGGTGTGGGCCACCGTGCCCGGCCTGAAGTTATTTTTGTGGTTATTTACTTAAAAGAATTTTCCCACTGTTGGAGTGGGTAGATAGGTAGACATGAGCAGGAGTGAAGAGCCCCTGAGAAAAGGGAGGTCTGGAAAATCCCATGTCTCAGAGACCATCAAAAAGATGCATGCTGGCCAAGCACCGTGGCTCACGCTTGTAATCCCAACACTTTGGGAGGCCAAGGTGGACAGATCACTTGAGGTCAGGAGTTCAAGACCAACCTGGCCAACATGGGGAAACCCCATCTCTACTAAAAATACAAAAATTAGCCAGGCGTGGTGCTGCATGCCTGAAATCTCAGCTACTTGGGAGGCTGAGGCAGGGAGAATCGCTTGAACCTGGGGGGTGGAGGCTGCAGTGAGCCAATAATGTGCCACTGCACTCCAGCCTGGGCAATAGAGCCAGACTCTGTCTCAAAACAAAACAAAACAAAAACAAACAAAATGCATGCTAGATATGAGGAGAGAGGAGAGAAAGAGGGTAAAGGAGAAATTCCAAAGAGACATGCAGGTGCAGTAAGTATGGACCTAACCGCTGTACAACCTTCCTGGGGTGGAGGTAATGAGCAATGCAGCCATTAGGTGGGATTCACATCCAACACCAGCTGTACATGCGTACCAACTAATAGTAAGAGAGGGTCCCACAAGCTCAGGGTAGAAATTAGGCGGGAGAAAAAGGCGGGGACTTAAGGCAGACACGGGAAAACCAGACAAAGGAAAAAGGCACAAACTTAAGACAGAGGTGGGAACTTCAAGAAAAAATCCAGCATCATAAAAACCTGATGCAGAACTCTCAGGGCTGCTGGCTTACTCTCTCAGCATCCCACTCTGCCTCATCTTTCAGAATGTGCTGTCTCCCTCCATATAAACTCTCTGTTCTCTATTTCCCTTCATAAAGCTCTCTGCTATCTCTGAATTGTCTCTTGGCCAAAACCTTTCTCCCAAGATGACTAAGGGCTGAGAATATTCCCCCTTCCTGATAACACCACCAGAGCTGTCTTCAAGCTCCATTTCAGTGTGAAAGAAACTGCTTTTATGACTCCAACCCCATGTTCACAGAACAATCGAACTGGATTTCATTAAGCACTGGTCAAGCACTGCTGCCTCTGTCTTGCCACACATGCCCAATGTCACTGAAGATTTATTCTGCACAGCGCCAATCTCACTCTCCAGTTTCAACATGCAGTCACGGAGGCCACCCAAAAAGACCAGGTGCACAAATGCATCCTCCTCACCCAGCCCTCCCGGGCCCGCCAGCAGGAACTCCTGTCTCCCTATCCTCTTGACGATCGGCGGCCTCTCCTCGCTGCAGTAGGGAAACAGGTCCTGGGAGACGCCTGTGCTGTAGTTGTGGATGATGTACTGAGTGGTCAGAGCCAGACACAGGAAGTGGCCGTCCACAGCCACAGCAAGGGGCTGCTCGGAGGTCGACACCTCCTTGACGATCTGCACCCGGTCCTCATACACCAGAAACATCTGGATGGTTCTGCGTTTGACAGAGATGATGCAAACTTCTACACAGAATGGGTCCCCACTCACAGGGTTCTCATTCAGTGCAAACGTGGCTGCCCCCTTGATGCGGGCCCCTGAGGGCACGGGCTCGAGGTTCAGCATGTTGACCAGGCTGATGGAGTTGTCACACAGCACCAGCAGCCTGTTGAGTGCTGAGGCTGCGCGCAGCTCGTTCACGGGCTTCTTGAAGCCCAGGTGTCTGTGCAGCTGTTTGGTGGCAGTGAACGTGGCCGGCCCAGCAGGCACTGGCCTCTCCTCCAACAGGAAGTGGTAGACGAAGCAGTCGTTGGTACCCACGTAGAGGTCCCTGCCGCAGCACTCCACACACTCTATGTTGATGCGCTCCTTGTCGCCCATCAGCAGCTCCCGCTCCACGGCAGAGACAAGCGTAAAGGCTTTGATGTTCATCATGTCTACTGGCTGATCTGCTGGAAGAGAAAGAGGAAAACTAATTTTAGAGGAAGAAGCAGAAACAGAGGTTGCAATAATGATGCGTGGATTCCCTAGCTATCATGTTCATTAAAGGAAACCATTCCACGCTGTCAAAAAATGGAAAGAAACCACTTCCCCACTGACCTTCCCCATCGGACAGCAAGAGACCCCAGCAGAAAACCACACATACACCCCTCCACACACACCCATACACACACATGCATGTGCTTGTGATCACAGGCCATCCTGCTCAGTCCCCACACAGAGTCACCTGAAGCCTCCTCACATTGCTCCTGGCAGACACGCTTGCAGGCAGAAGACAAATGCATGCATTCACCCACAGGCAACATAACAAAAGGATTTGTGAGGCAGGAGGATGACTTGACCCCAGGAGCTGGAGGCCAGCCTGGGCAATATAATGAGACCCCATTAAAAAAAAAAAAAAAGGATTTCTGAAAAAGGCAGAAATGATCCTCATTGATCTTCCCTGAGTTTCTACAGCTACTTGAATATGTACTTTAGTCAATGAACACAGCCACAGTCGCAGGATCCTGCCAGGGACACTGAGGCAGGTGCCAGGCCTTGGATTCCTTTGTGTTCTTCCCAAAAAGGCAAGTGCATCAGCCCCAGCTCTGGAGGAAATGTATTCATTTGGAGAGTAAAGGTGTGCCTTGGAGCTTGAAAGGCTTTCATGTGGCGAGTGGAGCTATTTAGTGGATGTGTGGACTGGTCCCTGGCTCCCACTGGAAGTGAGAGCCTGTGGCCTCCTACTTCATTGTCTGTGGAGAACTGTGGCTTCACACTCCACAAAGTCAGAGGGAGAAGACCAGGCAAGGTGGCCTTTTGGACTTCTCAGGCGGCCAGAAGCAAACTCAAAGGCACAGTCCCTGTAATCAGGAGCAGGGCAGGGGATCAGAGAGCTGGAAAGAGGACTGCAGAGAATGATGGGAGCTGCAGGGCAGCTGGGAAGTGAAAGGCTCCCTATCACTATCACTTCCTCACCTCAAGCTCTCTGAACATGGAACAGTGCTGCTTCATGATAGCTTAAGTTCCTAATACTTGGAGGCATTCCAGCAAAGTGGGGACGACCTCTCAGAAATATTCAAGAAAGGTTCACACATCAGGGAAGGGAAGGAATCAGAGAACTTCTTTGGTGCCTTTCAACTAGAAAATTGTGGAACTCCACAATTTCTTGTCTGCCCCATCCATGGGGCAATGTCAACTACACACGAGTGAGACTCCAGCCCCCTTCCCTATCTCAACAAAACCCCCAGGAGGGGGGTACCCCAGGGCTGAGGAGGCTTGTCTGTGGACACGTCAGTCGTTCCTGTTTGTTTCCCATTGCTTGAGCAAATTACTTGTTGCTATGGTCAGAATGTTTGTGTCCCCCTAAAATCCCTATGTTGAAACTTATCCCCAGAGTGGTAGTGTTGGGAGGTGGGGCAACTGGGAGGTGATTACGTCATGAGGGTGGAACCCTTACGAACAGCATTAGTGCCCTTATCAAAGAGGCCCCAGAGAGCTTATTTTTTCCTTCCATCCACTGTGTGAGGAGGCAGCTGGAAGGCACCACCCTTGAGGGATGGACCCTCACCAAACACTGAGAGTACCATGCCTCGATCTTGGACTTCCTGGCCTCCAGAACTGCGAGCAATACATTTCTATTGTTTATTAATTACCTAGTGTATGGTAGTTTGTTACAGCAGCCTGAATGGACACTTGGCTATTCCAGCCTCAATTGCTTCATCTGTGAAATGAGCATAATAACGGTACCTACTTCACAGGATTGTTGCATGAAGTAAGTCAGCTCATGTGAAATGCTGACAGCCGGCACACGGCACTCAAACTTTTGGATCTCATCATCAATACTATGATTCCCTCCTGGTCTGGATCAGCTCCTATTCCTCTCTCAAACTACCAGCTTGTTTCTGATGTTTATTTCCCAAGCTGGGCACCAAGAGATTAAACTATGCTGTCTTCTGTCCTCAGATATGGGTAACCCATTCACCTCCACCAAAAGACAGCCTGCATCATAAGCCAGAACACATACTCACACACACGCCCCACCCCTAAGACATCTTCACACTCATTTATGGGAGCTCATCTTCACAGAAACTATGGAAAAGAGATGGGGGAAGTGTAGAGGAAGGCTCAAAAGGCACCACAGAGAAGGAATCATGTCCATCTACCTCGGGGCTATGGGAACATCCCCAGAATCCCAGGTGAGGCCGGGTGCAGAACTCCTGCAGGCTTCTACAAATAGTCTCTGGCACAAACAGCTCTTAAAAAACGTCATGTATTTGTCCCAACCAAACACAACCACCAAAACCCAGACAATATTTTTTTCTCCATTTAAATGCTAATGAGTAAAACCCAGATATTGAAATGTCGGCTTCCAGACATCTAAGTTAGTGAAAGTGAAGTAATACAAAAAACTTCTTCCTTCATTGATTAATCAATCAGGGTTGTCTTTTTTAAATGGCAGGAGTAAGCAGTTCTGCTATTTAAAATATAAATTGTGTCTTACTTTGCGGAAGGAATAGAGAAACAAACTCTGGGCACCTATAATCAAACTCCTTTTATTTAGCTTCTTAAAAGTATATTATCTGGCCGGGCGCAGTGGCTCAAGCCTGTAATCCCAGCACTTTGGGAGGCCGAGGCGGGTGGATCACGAGGTCAGGAGAATGAGACCATCCTGGCTAACACAGTGAA